>NC_025997.2:29738972-30050611 GCF_000442705.2 Elaeis guineensis | reverse complement strand
TCCAAGCATATTGTCAAAAGACTACAAATATGAATTTGAATGGAAAAATTGTACATCTGACCAAGTCCTTGTCATTACGTAATGTACATCTTAAATATGATAACCCAAATCAGCCACATAAATCTCAAAGCAGCCAAGAAAAAATGAAAAGAAAAAAGAAGAAGAACAAAAATGCTGGGAGAAGAAGACTCCCATCGGGAGTCTTCTTCTCCATTTGATTTTGGGAAAAGAGGAAGTCCTAAGGCAAAGAGGACCCTAGGGCTCCTTATTTGTATCCCCCATGACCACCTATAGCTCTCCACAGGCGAGCATTAAACACTTTTCTCTCTCTTTTCTCCTATTGAAGCTGCAGCCTCCTATTCTTGCACCTATCGAAAATCGAGGTTGAACATACCATCGGAGCCAAGGTAAGGCCCTGATCCTTCCTTCTCTTTCTCTCTTCCCCTTCTTCTCTTAGCCTTAGGCGCTACCGCAAGCCATCCCTTGCTCTGCCGCTACTGGCCACCTATGTCACCACTAGACTACCAACCATGAGCCATCAACCCCCTTGGTTCTTGATTCGACAAAAAAAAGAAGAAAGGAAAAGAACAAGAAAAGAAAAATAAAAGGAAGAAGAAGAAGAAGAAAAGAAAAGAAAAGAGAAGAAGAAAAAAGAAAGAGAATTCTCTCTCTTCTCTTTGTCCTTCTCTCTTTAGGGGTTTTTTCCTCTCTACTTTCTCTCTCTCTCTATATCTGACCCATGAACCCCAGTACATATGAACCTGAGATGAAAACAAGACAATCCAAAATTACTTCGACATCCATGCAGTCAAACCGATTATCTGGTCATGTCTAGTATATTTGAAATCTACTATTGATGAATCCTATTGATCGATCTTGATTTTGATCCAATCTATACTTTACTATTTCTTGATCGAGTCATTTAGATCTGACCCTCGACTAAATAGTCTTGAATTGCCCCGATGCCCTGACAACCTATTGGACCGACCATCCAATCGACAATCTTTTTTTCTTATGATTGAATTTATCGAATAAAAATTAATTATATTTTTAATATATTCATAGATTTGATAAATTCATCGATTGAAGTTTGAAGGACTAGGATAGAAGAGATAAGTAACCCTGACACTTTTTATTTACTTTTAAAATTATTAATTATTTTATCATAAAAAAAAATTATTCTGTAAAGATCGAGCATATTTATTATGAAATTCATGATTTATTATAAAATAATAATTATTTGAATATTTTATTATAAATGATCTGTTTATGAGATATGAACTTCATATTTATGAAATTTATATTTGGTCATGAAAGGAATGATTTCATTATTGTTTTATCATAAAAAAATTATTTATGGATAATGAGCTCTACAAAATTATCTACTATCTTATTTATACATGATTTAAGAAAATATAATTCAATGAACTATGATTTAAGAATACTTATTTTAATAAATATGGTTGAAGAATCTCAGATAGCTATGTATAATCTTGCTAGCAGGTAAACATAGCTAGCATGTGACCCCACCAACAGATAATAGTAGTTGGTATATAATCCTACCAATAGATAATAGTAGTTGGTACATAATCACAGGCCTATCATGGATATAATAGTGGCCTTAGCATTTAGTCTGAAAAAATTATTAAGAATTATGATATAATAAAATAATAAATGATTTATAACTTTATCTATAAAGTTGACATGATTTATGAATTTATTTATATTATTATTAAAAATTTTGTTCATATAAATTGTATGATTTATGCATATGCAATGGTATCATTTGTTTATGATATACTGTTATTTTGAAAGTTTTATCTTACTATGATAATCATCTTCTCTAAATGATTTGTTGATGCATGTATAAACTTATACTTGATTCGGATAAGATAGTGTAAGATTTATTTACTGAGCTGGTATAGCTCATATCTTTTTTTTTTTTTCTATGCAGATAAATAAGACTAAAAATGAAGGATGATCTAGGCTTGAGGGTCTGTGCTAGCGAGCTTGAAAATTTTGCAGCTGAATCTTAATTTATTGGATGATTATGAACTTATAATTAATTATTAATGAATTATGAGATATAGATTTGATATTTGATTTTGGATTTAGATGCTCTGAACCAATCTTAGTTTAATTATTTAATGAACGATAGATTTTTATTATATTTTATTTATGGAGATTTTAGCTGATTATGATTATTAGACTTCATATTATCAAAAATCGTACCTCTCGGTAGCATGGCCATGTTATGTCCCGAATTTGAAGTGTGATATTAAATACCTACTTTTGCACTGCTTATACTCTTAAGCTGATGCCTTTGCTTGTATTAAAGAATTAACCAAAGAAAATAGATGAGCTCCGAATTGAATCGGGCAAACTTCTTGACCCAAAAGAAATAAAGTTGTAGTTTGCAATTGTTAAAGAAATAGAATTTTGCTAGCAATTTTTATTATTGAACATTTTGGAGGCAAAACTCTTAGCACCCTTAGTGGGGTACATGATGTTATTACCAAAACATGTGATATGTTTGCACAGACTAGCATCTATGATTGCATTATGAATGCTTTGAAGAACTCATTCAACTGTGGTAGGGAAAATATCAAAATTAGAGAAAGAGATCCTACATTTGACTACTGGTCCTGCTAAACTTTTGTATCCTTAAGCATGATCTCATGATTTTTGCACTG
This sequence comes from Elaeis guineensis, assembly GCF_000442705.2. NCBI lineage: Eukaryota > Viridiplantae > Streptophyta > Magnoliopsida > Arecales > Arecaceae > Elaeis > Elaeis guineensis. The sequence goes on along the minus strand of NC_025997.2, from coordinate 30,047,918 downwards.
TTTAAAAATCTTATAACTACTAGTTTGTCTAGAATGGCATAAGATACCAGTATAGTGTTTGACTTGAGAAAAATAATTTGAACACCATATTTGACATGTGGAAGAAATTAACCATAGATTCTTAAGTGTTATGAAGGTTATCTGCTGTCCGAACCGACTTTCCCCTCCTCGGGCCACAACCGAGCACTCATCAATGAGGCAGCCCTAGATACCAAAGGAAGACCCAAGGAACCAAGGCAAAGCAACTTTACATCATTGGCTCCTATCCAACCTCCTAATCAGACATTTACTGACCTCAAGGTCAGATCCTATCGACAATGATGAATGAAGCCTAGTAATCGGCTCGAGCATTGATCCAAGATAGAACCATAGTTCTACACCGATCTCAGGACATCGATCTATTCATCCACGTGGGTGATCATTGGAATCTCCCAACAACTCTAATAATATGGGCACCATCCGTGAATAACATCTATGACTAACAATCCTAGTTCGCAAGTTAGTGAGCAGATCTCCTATCCTAACAGTTTGTCAAATTAAAACCTAATAGCCTAGGGAATTAGGACATAACGGCCTATCCAATCATAGCTCCACCTCTATATAAGGAGGTAATAAAGGGACTCTCAGGTAAGCTCAACTTAAAAAAATTCCCTTATGCTCTCACTCCTCCCTTTCACACTCTCTTTTCTCTACTATTCTCAAGCTCTGGCTAAAGTAAAAACTAAAGGGTCCCCCACCAAAATAATTTTGATGAGAGTAGAGTTCTCTTGTAGGTTCTCTTTGATGTCCTAACCCCCGGGCCAGTACTAAGTTTTCGAGCTAGAAGGAGTCGGACCTCGACCACATCCGCTTCAGACTGGAGTCTTGCAATGATAAATTGATGCTAGGAGGGTTATTAGTTCAATCGAAGAGCAAAGAAAGCATGGTGAGAATGAGAAAACACAACTCCACCATCTCCTGCCGATGATCCTCTCACCACAACCAAAGTGGTGTTGCCCGAGAGTTTGCCATTGTGCAACCCCCTACCACAGCTGATCTGCAATCACTAGCAGATCCAAATGCTGACTTGCATCATGCAGTAGCTCCAGTAAGAAAGTTTGAGAAGAACTTTGTACAAACCAGGTGGGGGAAGAGTCCTCTCGGCTGTAGAAGAGCCCCAGGCTGAGGAGTCCCCCTCGGTGCCTTTATAACTACACTCCTCTCTCTACTCCTTATGCTCAGATCTTGATAGAAATTGAAGTCCAAGGGTATTTTTGCCGACCCCAACCAATGGAGGCCTCACCAATGAGGAACAAGGGAAAATACCATCGCTTTTACTATGACCACGATCATGATATCGAGGAATGACTCCAGCTCAAGGACAAGATTGAAGCCCTAATATAAATAGGCTATTTCAGAAAGTATGTTAGGGATCGACAGATTCAAGTTCTTGAAGAGCCATCTTGGCACCTACTTGATGAGGAGAACAACAGCAACTGACCCACGGTAGGTGTCATCAATATGATCTTCAGCTTCATAGATAGCAGGGGGGTAGGAGATCGAGCAAAGGGAGCGAAGAGACAGTGCCAATAAGTCATATATCCATTAATTATATCAATGAAAATGTTTCCTTTGGGTTTTGATGTAGGTCTCTTGTTAAATGTTGGTTATAGCTAACCACAAATAAAGTCATCAAAAATAATCGAAAATATGTATTCGAGGCAATCGAGTTCAGCATTGATTTTCAAGGGAAGTGATCAAATACGGGATATCCGGACCTCGATCGAGAATCGATGATTAGGTCGAAAAGGGTCGACCACATGGAATGCCCACCTAGCATTTTTCATTCATGGATGAGTCGAATGAAGTTCGAGGAAGATGATGAGGCTAACCCTCGAGGGATCCTTTATGGCCACCTGACGCTCCTTATCCATGGATGAGTCGAGTGGAGGCCAAGAATGATGAAGAAGGGGCTAATCCTTTGAGGATCCCTCATGGTCATCTAGCACTCCTTATTTATGGATGAGTTGAGTGGAGGTTGAGGAAGATGATGGGGTTAACCCTCCAGAGATCCCTCATGGCTATCTGACACTCTTCAAGCACGGATGAGTCTAGTGGAGGCTGAGGATGATGATGGGGCTAATCCAGAGATCCCTCGTCACCATATGGTGCTTCTCATCTACGAACAAGTCGAGCAGAGGCCAATGACAACAACGATGGGTTAACCATTTAAGGACCCCTCATGGCCACCTAGCGCTCCTCATCCATGAATGAGTCGAGCGAAGTCTGAGGATTACAAGGGAGCTAACCCTCTAGGAACCTCTCATGCGGCCTGGTGCTCCTTGTCCATAGATGAGTCAAGTAGAGGCTGAGGATGATGACGAAGGGGCTAACTCTCTGAGAATCCCTCAATATAGTCATCTGATGCTCCTTATCCACAAACAAGTTGAGTGAAGGCCTAGAACAATGACATTGACTTGACAAAATATACTATCAAGGATCAACTTTTGATGTACTTCAGATATTTCCCTTCTGATCTACTTCAGATATTTTAACTTTAGATTATCTTCAAATATTTCAATTTCTGATCTACTTCGAATATTTTGACTTTTGATCTTCTTTGGATGTTTTGACTTTTGCTCTACTTCGGATATTTTGACTTCTGATCTTTTTCAAATATTTCAACTGCTGATCTACTTCGTATATTTCGCTTTTGATCTATTTCAATATTTCTCTTTTGATCTACTTTAGATATTTCGACTCGATCTTCTTTGGATATTTCGATTTCTGATCTACTTTGGATATTTCAATTTTTGATCTTTTTTAAATATTTTGACTTTTGATCTATTTTGGATATTTCGATTTTTGATTGACTACTATTTTCAGTACTTCATATTCGAAAGTGGGGGCAAATGTTATGGAGGTTATCTACCATCCAAACCAATCTTCTCCTCCTCAGGCTAAAATCGAGTACTCATCGATAGGACAATCCTGGATACCGAAGGAAGACCCAAGGAACTAAGATGAAGCAACTTTATGTCATGCGCTCTTGTCCGACCTGCTAATTGGACATTTACCAAACCCAAGGTTGGATCCTACCGACGATGATGAATCAAGCCGGGTAACCTACTTAAGCGCTAATCCAAGGCAGAACCATAGCTCAACATCGATCTTCAGACACCGATCCATTTATCCACATGGGTGATCCTTGAAATTTTCCAACAACTCTTAGAACATGGGCATGATCCATGATTGACGCCCACTACTAATAATTTTGGTTCACAGGTTAGTGGGCGGATCAATTGACAGATTAAGGCCTAGCAGCCTTGAGAATTAAGGCCTAACCACCTACCAAGTTTTAGTGTAACAACTCACAGCTCCATCTCTATATCAGGGGGTAACAAAGGGACCCTTAAATAAGCTTAAAGAGAATGTTCTTGTGCTCTGACTCTTTCCTTTCATACTCTCTTTTTTCTACTTTTCTCAAGCTCCGATTGACTTAAGCATCGAAAGATCTCCTACCAGAAAAATCTCAGTGAGCGTAGACTTCTCTTGCAGGTTCTCCTGGATGTCTCATCCCCTGGGCCGATGTCGAGTTTTCAGGTAGAAGGAGTCCGACCTCAGTCACATCCACTTCAACTCATAGTCTTGCAACAACATTAAGTATCAAATTGCAACCATAACCATCAAACCTTGTTCCAATTTTTTGGGCCGGCCTATGTACCTAATTTTGGCATTTTCCCCAATACTATACATTTTGTGCACACTCTCAAATTCATTTATCTATATCTCTGTAGTCTTTCAGTCTACAACTGTAGTCTTTGACTCTAAGCATCTAATAAAGGGCAGTCTTCTAGCCAAGGTCTGGTAAGAATGCATGAATCTTGTCTTTGGTTTATTTTACTATATAATGTAGGAGAATTAATAGCTATATTCAATATTGTAGATATGCTAATGTTGTGGTGCTGGTGACTAGATCCTCTAAAGTAGTGTAAAGTGCACCTCTATTGCATAATCAATCTTGTAGAGGTATGTCTTGCATTTAGATTAGCACTGGCCACAGTGTTAATAGGAGTCTTTCCATTTTATTGGGCGGAATATCTGTTTTGGTATCTCGATGTACCTATTTTGGTGAGATATGTTGCTTTTTGAGGTATGAGTACTTTTCTAGAGTTCTTTATCTTATAGTCTGTAATCTCTAATTTTGAAGATAGTGAAAAATCTCCAACTATCTTTGTCCATGGTTTTTCTCTTTGATTCAAAGGATTTTCTATGTGAAATCCTGAGTTTTGTATTGATCTTTGTTTTCTTCGATTTTTTTTTTATTTGACATCTTGTTACAACAAATCTTTTACTAAAGGTGGACGAAAAATCAAAAAGCATTACAAATTCTGTCCATATTTGCAGCTGAAGCAGGGTTTCATTCACATTGCAGGGCTAAGTGGCCCTGGTTTATGATTTATTGTAAAGAGATTTGTTATTTGGATATGCATTTATTGGTCAGATAACTGAATTGTTTTTATGGTATATAGAGAAATGTTTGTTGTATTATTACCAAAATATATCAAATGAAACAGTTTCACTTGGTCAAGACAAAGAACTCTTCTGATACTATTTTTATTTCACCTCATTTCCGAATCCATGTCTCTCTCCCCTGATTCAGAATTGATCTACAAGTCTGGTAGTTTTTGCAGAAATTGTGGCACTAAGATCTGATATTCCTCTGGGAGTGGGTCAAGGGAACATGGCAATGAGACCCAATGTGTTGGTTGCCAGATGCATCCGGGTATGATGGGATATCCCTGATTTAAACTGCAAACTTTGTTGGGTGGCAGGCACTCTCCAGCTCATCCCACTTGTTTCTTCTGCCGACTCATATGTGACTATTTTGATGCAGTTGGATATATCTATGCACCTGCCTTTTGATTTTCTTATTATAATCCTAAAATTAGACATGTAAGTTGGTGAATCATATTAGCTTATTGTATCCCACTATAGTTGATAGTGACAGGGTCTCATTCTTGTTTCACATGGTCATAAAACAAGGTTCGAGGAGCAAGTTTTGGAGCAGATCTGTTAGGCTGGCAGTGGGCCTGTTCTTATGTTTGTGCTTGGAATGGCAGTCACCAGATTTTCTATTGGACATCCTTCATGAGTTCTCCCATCTTTTTTTTTTTCTTTTTTTAATCAAAAAATGAAATACTTATGTGGTCAGTTCTACATCTCATTGGGCTGGTATAGTCAACTCATTCCACATGCTGTTGGACTGCCGATAAGTGAAACACTAAGGTTGTCTTTACATTGAACAATCAAATGGATTGCTGTGTCCTTATTTCATGAATTATAGCTGATTGGATGATTCATTATAGTTTGTTTGAGATTCCAACTTAGTTGATCAATCATTTGGATGAATCTTTTAAGATCTCAAGGTTTCTCCTTTGAGTCTTCGCTGCTCCATCTGCCAAAGTTCCTAGATTCAGATTGTTTGTGGAGTTAATAAACCCATAAATGGATCTAGTCCATAATGTGGCTGGGTCAATTAATTGGGCAAAGCTTGATAGTCTGGGATTTGAATTGGAATCCAGTTGAATTGTGTGTTGTGATTCGGATAGGAGGTGTACCATTATTAGTTGTATTTCTTTCAGCTGGATTCAACTCCGTGAGTCATGCAAATCAAACTGATTGAATCCCTAGTTTTCAAACAGAACTTTCAAGGGTAGGACCAGACACAGAATGAAAGTTTGTCTAACCATGTAGGGACATGGTGTTCCAAACCATGATATGGCATTGTGGCATTCTTCCTCTTCAAAAAATATTTCATTTGATTGGCTCCTCACATATATCTAGTAGTGTAATATATGTGTAGCAATTTTTTTTGGGTAATTTAGTGATAATTATTTAAAATTTAAAGTATTTATCCTTCTGATAGACCCTTGAATTTTGAGAGAGTTAACAACCAGATACATGGAATAAAGTTTTAAGAAGAAAAATAAATAATGGGATCTCATTTTTTTTCTTTTTGTCTCCTTGATAATATAATCCAATTATTCTCTTCCTTTCCTTTTTGTAAAAGCTAGGATTTTGCTTTACTTTTTAACAAATTGTCAAATTTATTTAAATAGGAATTAGTTAAAAACATTGTAAAAGAGGTGGAATGATGTGTTTTTTGAAGAAAAAAGGACAGATAGAATTTCAAAATATTTGCTTTTATATGTAGGATGGGTATAACTTTACTGATTAATTGTTAACACAGAATAAAATGTTCAGTTATAACCTCCACAACTCCCTTAGTAAATGGTTCAACGTCCTCTAAAATTACAAATTTGAAATTTCTGACCTGGTTAGTTTATCATCCTAATAACAGCAAGTCAATTCTTGCACCAAACTGACAAACAAACAGCTTTTGGTTTTATCTTAATATATTTATCATCCTTATAACAGACTGATGGATGACATGGAATACTAGCATTTCAAGTCCATAAAAAAGCATGAATCTACTTCATGCCTTGGATTTCCCCCACTTTTCAAGTAAGAACTCCATAGATATTTCTAGTCCTGTAATATACGTATAGCAGCAATTCTTTTAAATCTGAAGTATTAATGCTTCTGGTAGACCCTTAAATTTGAAGATATTTGCTGATTAATTGCCAAAGACAAAGAATAAAACATCGATTCATAATCCCTGTAACTTCCTTAATAAATCGTTTAACTCCTTTGTAGTTCCAAATTTGAAATCTGTGACCAGTTAATTAATTATCCTCACAAGAGAAGGTAGCTTCTCGTGCAAACTGAAACAATAAACAACTTTTGGGTTACCTTAAAATAATTATCATGTTTATAGCGGCCCCCTGCACTCAGTTGCTCACTATTCATGTTCCTGAACTGTTAAAAAGATTCAGCAGTTCGTTGTCTTTCCTGTTAAAAGTTTCGGCTTGGCTTTTCATCCAATGAATTAAAAGATTCTGACAGAGAGTTTAGTACTAATTATTATTTCTCAACGGCACAAAGCTGCCTACTTTGTCATGTAATGCTAACTGCTAGGATTCTTATGTATTAAAACATGTTTATTAAAGTATAATAAAAAATAATGGAGTGGTTCCCCAGCTTCCAGCAGCTTAATCTGGAGACAATTTTTAGATGAAAGTCTCACTTTTCAGGTCAAAACTCAAAAAGTTTCCAAACCAAAAGCCTTTCATTGTCCTCCTTTTCCTCTCTCTCTCTCTCTCTCTCTCTCTCTACAATATGACTACTTCACCAACCCTTACCTGGCTTTCCAGCCTATCTAAAGCAAAGGTAACAAGTCAACAAACCAAAATAACACCCAACACCAAACAATGACAGCTATATGCCTCAAGGTAAAGACAAGTAGACAAGCACAAGGGACCCAGTCTTTGACACCAAAATGGGTAAAAATAGCCAATTAAGTACCAATCATCCAAGAGAAGAAGGTGAGGAGAAAGTAACACTCACTCCAATACCACCCAAACTGCATCTAAACAAAAGAGAGCTTATTTCCTTAATCTCAATTATTGCTCATGGGTAGGAAACCATCCACCATCAGAATTGGGAACATGGGGTGGGGGCACCCTAGTGACAACAGAATCTCAATCTCCAGTACTAGAAAAGGTAATCCTTCCCCTTCTCCCCACATGAGGCCATGGGAGATGGCAGGGGCAAAACCATGCTGGAGGGGGAGAAGGAGATCTTGAGGATGAGAGATTTGGGCACCACCTTTCCCCCAATCCCCTGAGCTCATAATATGCCCCTCTTTGCTACTGTTCTTCCAATTAAAAGCCACCCTCCTCCTGTCCACTTCCTGCTGGTAAAACCCCCCAACATTTTTACAGTTGGTAACCACAGGCCCCCACACCCCCATTCCTCCCCAGACACCAGCTTATACTATTAGCCCTCACCATTACTCATTCTTGATGGAGAGATTCTCCACAGGCTGGTATATACTATGTGTCAACACATGGTCTCAGATCCTTCAAACACACAGACACACACAAAATTACCTTTGTTAAAAGATTGCAAGGTGGTACATTGGTCATGTGGGGCACAAGGGCAAAGCTCCCTATCTGTTCTTTTGGACTCCTTTGAGTGCTTGCTCCTCCTCTCTGCTTTAGGACCAATCCTCATCAGCTGGCATTGTTCAATCAATTCAAAGGAAAGTGGTCGTCGACTAGGACCGATGCTCGACAATGCAGGACGGTATCTGTCGGCTCCAGATTTATTTCTTTATTTATGTGTGCGTAGTTTGAGATTCTCCTTTGGGTTTATGCTTTTAAGCCATATGATATGTTGCTGAAACATATGAGATGAGTTGCAGGTCACTGATCACAGCAGTAGGATGCTTGAGGTTGGCAATGTAGGTTGTTTCTGGCCTCTCTTCCTTCCAAATTTTGACAAGCCATCGAGTACGTGATCTTTCTGTTGCAGTGAGAATTATAGGTCATGCCAGTTGGGCTTTCTGAGCAGTATTGGCATTGCTGTTGGGCAAGGTAGGAGCAAATTTGGCAGTATATAAGGCCAGTGTCAAATACAATAATTACTCTGGGGAGAGTGGCACTGGATCCAGTGTCGTCATCTGAGGTATGAGAAGTATCTTGTGATTTGTAGGCTTGTAGTTTAATTGTCAGTTAAAAGCAGCAGAACACTAGTGTGAGTAGTGTGAGAATGTTATTATTACTCTGTGCTTATTAACTAATATCTGCAGACTTCATTTATTTGGTCCGTTACGCTTGCCACGTTTGATGCTGCAGTGTTGTATTTATTCATGTCATTGTTTCAGGTTCAATGTTTTGGTTTTTTGGAGCGGGGCAAGTGTGTACGAGATGTCGAGGTCGCTCGCAGCCATGGTTGGAGGAGCTATTGGTGCTCTTGCATTCTTGGTGATTGTCACTTGGTTTCTGTGGTTTTGTATATTCCACCGTAGGATCCTAGCAAATAGAAGTTCTGAGACTGGTTCGTCGGACCCTCCAACTATAGGTACAAATTCTCCCAAGTTCTTATTGAGATTTAACAAGTTTGAAGTTTGGAGAAGTTTCTTCTTGATTGTTTTTCCTTTTCTTGTTGATCTTTTCTTATTTTGGAATGAGCGGTAGAATGGAGTAGGGGAGGTCGGATGTCCTCTGCTGGTGGGGGTCATGCAACTGAACATCAGGGAGCTAGGCAATTTACATTTGAAGAATTGAGCCAGGCCACAAATAATTTTGATGAGTGCAACCTTGTTGGCAGTGGTAGCTTTGGCTTGGTGTACAATGGTTTGCTTCTCGATGGTACTATTGTAGCGATTAAAAGGCGTCAAAGTGCTCCACGACAGGAGTTTATCGAAGAGGTAATAACTGCTTTGTATAGTAGTAAAGGCTGTGCTCTTCTTTTCATATCCAGCACCAAATCATCCTTTTTTCTTGTTCCTTGACTCTCATTTTCTTCATCGTTCTTTATTTCATTTGAGAAAGATCATACAACTTATGTTTACTTTTAAAATTACTCAATAAGATCCATATCCACTTTTGTTGGCAATGTTGACATACAATGTGACGCAAAAAGCTTTTAATACCATCTGATATAATGTTGAGGTCTTGCAATTTATGATAGGCCACATAAAAAAGTTTTTTCTTTTCCTTTCTTTTTTCTTTTCTTTTCTCTCTTTTGTTTACAAAGATGTAGAAAGATGAGTTGGATATGAAGTAAAATATGGAAACTTTTGTCACAAATACATGAGCAAAACATGGTTGTGCGCTTGAATGAAGTTGTCTGATTGCAGTATTATGGTCTATCATAAATCATAAAATTTGCCAGAAAACATCAAATTCTTTGTTGAAAAAACTTGCCTTGTGCCCTTAAGCTTTTACAACAGCATCTAGCTTATCATCTTCTAATATTTAGTTGTGCGGGACACAGTAATAACAATACCGGACTGTGAGAAGTTCCTTATTTACTCCATTTTTTCCTCCAAAAAAAAAAAAAAAGACCGTTATTTATCTATACTTTATCCAGGTTTTTGTTTTGGTAAATTCAATTGATGAACAAGATTTGCATCATCAGTCACGTTGGTGTGGAATGCAAAATGACATTCTCCATTGGCCAAGCAGGTTAAAAAACTATCAGAAATTTGCCATCGCAATCTTGTTGCTCTTATTGGCTATTGCCAGGAAGGCGGTTTACAAATGATAGTTTTTGAACATTTGCCTAATGGAAGTATCAGCCGTCATCTATATGGTAATGATCAATTCTGTTTGAACAGAACAACTCTTTCCAGAGCTTATAGATATGACTTCTGTTTGTTGCTTTGCAGATAGTGCAAGAGATCGAGTGGCAAGACTAGAATTTAAACAGAGGCTCTCTGTAGCTATAGGAGCTGCTAAAGGTAATCAAGTTATCTAAATTCTTGTTGGCTACATTATCTGAAGAAAGGACAAAGCTAGGACTGTAATAAGTAGATCACAAAGCAGATTCTGTCTAATTTTTAGGGACATTTAACACTTGAAAGTTAAAAATTGACACCTTAGCAAACTACAGGTTTAGCCCATCTGCATAATCTTGTTCCTCAAGTAGTTCACAAGGACTTCAAATCAAGTAATGTCTTGGTTGATGAAAACTTCATTGCAAAGGTAGCAGATGCAGGTATAGCTCAATTACTTCAGAGGCTTGAAGATGCTGGCCCATCTCAATCATTTGGTGGCAATGTCTTCCAGGATCCAGAGTATGTTCATTTTCTAAAATTTTCTTCAGAAAATTTCATGAAGAACAATATTTTCAAGGCATGAGTTAGATTATACAACACAGTATCTGTTATATTGCATAATTACAGCTCTTTTACAATAAGTAATGAGTTATATTATGGGGTGTAGAGTTATTCTCATTTTATCTGATGATTGTGTGATAATTTGTTACTATTGTCTGCTTAGGGTTGAAGAATTTGGTGCTCTTTCTGAAGCTAGTGATGTGTACAGTTTTGGAGTGTTCCTTCTGGAGCTCATAACTGGTCGAGAAGCTGCACATTTTTTCTCTCCAGAGTCAGATGAAAGCTTAGCCCAGTGGGTAATGTAGCACTCTTATGCAATTGTTGTGACAGTTTTTCTTAGTACTAGAATGTAATTTTAAATTCTGTTTCTGAAAAGCATGGTAGGGATAGTAGTTATGGATGACAGATCATAAACCTAGATAACGACTGCACCTGTTGGTGGGATGAAAATAAATTTTTGATGAGTTTACATCAGATCAGTCTCAATGTTCTTCTGAACTCAAAAAATCAGAAGTCAGTCGATAGCTACTCTTGACCTAACCATGTCAAGGTTATTTATCTAAGAAACAATGAATTTATAGTATCGAATTCATCCTGTAATTAGTATCATCCATTACTCAGATTCAGAATACAATTCTAAAATTAAAGAGAAAAAGCAATTCATTCAATCAGAAAAATTGCACATAGCTTGTATGGACCAGATTTGAGCTTCAATTCTTATCAGCCTAAATTTTCAAATTCAATGCAATTGATCCATTTATTCGATGTTCTTTCTGTTCTGAATTGAAAGGGAAAACAATGATCTGGCAGCTAGCTCTCAAACTAAGACTTTCAAATTCCAATGGTCCAACCTAAGTCTACAGTTATCAAAAATCAGTACATGTTGGTACTTGGAATAGTAATTACTAAACAGAAGGATGCACAAATGTTTATTTATCTTAATATGTTTTTTCTTCATGGTGCGTGAAATTATTAGACTTGGAGAATGACTTGTGTAATGATTATGCTTGTTTTAAGTATATAACTTAATAGACATACAAGTCAAGTCTATATATGACAAATGGCCCATTACTTCCAGGCACTTTGGTGTTAGATACCAAGCTAGGAAGAAAGTGGACATTAGGCACTATATATTGACAAATTAGTCTATAGATGACAAATGGCCCATTACTAATTTAAAATTTTCCCAGTGCCAAATGCCAATCAAATGAAAGTGGACATCAGATAAAGGCCATTACTGATGTAACAGCTTCAGATGCCCTCCTAATTATGCAAAGTAACCTTGATAGACCTTTAGATCTAGCACTCATAAACAAAGTCCACAATCTTGGTGTTAGATACCAAGCTGGTACATTACCGATTCAGTATGGTTACTGGTATGGTATGCACCCTATACAGAGACAACTCTTGGCCCCTCTCTTCTTAATTTTTATCATAGTACTCACTAGACCTATTAGATACCACTTTTAGTATAAATCAGATTCCTATCAATCCCACATGGGATTGCAAAAAACTGTGATGTCTTCTAAATATAACTACCCTTAATCATTAATTTGGTGCAGATGATTAATGGAAATAAAATATGTCCTATTCCTCTGTACCTTCAAAATATTTTGTATGGTTGAAACCATGGGTTAAGTGCTGGTTAGCTCGACATGGCATGGTATAGTATATACCGTGCCAGTGCCTTACCGACAATTGCCATTTGTATACTGCAGTAGCCATATTTCATTATGTGTTATGCCACCTTGTAGTATATATAAGACATGCTAAGCATGGGCACATAAGAACAAGGCATAGCATGCCATAGTATGTACCTTGCTGCTTCCAGATTGGCACACTACTATCACATGATATTTGATATTTCGGTATTTGGTCGTAATACCTCAGCCATTTTACTTCCTCTTGTGTTTCCATTTGAATAATGTGTCAGAATCAATGCGTTTAAGTTGATTGGTACCTAGCCAACATCTCAATTGAAGGAGAAGTTTCTTTGACATTCTAATTTTCATATATGGCCATTGTGGTTATGATTATGAATGTAGGAGAGGGTTGCAAATTGTAACAAGGAATTTGAAAAATCATTTGGGTTCTTGCTGGGGAGCTACTAATGAAGCATTTCTCTAGCACTTGATGGAAAAATTTCAAATTACAAGCCTACATCAAATTGCACTAGCTATGGTTTCAAATCCCGATGTTGCATTTGGTATCAATTAGGGACTGGGTTGGTATGGTATCGACTTGGATGCCCAGCATCTTGGTAATTCATTGGGATGTAAATTTCATTCCTCTTATTTGTTATTTTCAATAGTTGTTAAAGCTTTCTAGCTTTGTTTATGTTACAGTAAAGATTAGGGGAGGATTTTGTGCTTATCCAAAAATTTGGGTAAAAGCAACACACCCCTCTCTAGGGTTGTATTAATATTTACAGAGATATGTACAGATGACTTAGCATAAATGGACATGTACAAATAAGGCATAGAAATTAAAAAAAAAACACCACCATAAATACATCTAATACTATAAATAAAATAATACTCTAACATCCCCCACAATTTGAAAATCCTGTGGTCGAATGTGAAGACTGGATCGAAGTAAAGTAAACCGAGAAGTGGACAATGGCTTCATAAAGATATCAGCAAGTTGTTTGTCACAAGAAATATAAAAAAGAGACAAATTGTCCACTTGAACTTTCTGTTATTAGAAATGATGATCAAGCTCAATGTGCTTGGTGCACACATGAAGAACCAAATTGATAGCAATATAAGTAGTGCTGAGATTGTCACAGTAAATAAAGATCGACCGCACAAGGGCCACACCAAGATCTTAAAAAGGATGGCGAATCCAGATGGTCTTTACGAGCATGAATGCGATGGAGTGATATTCAACTTCAAAGCTTGACCGAGATGTAGTAGGATGTTTCTTAACAGATCAAGAAATGAGATTTGCATCCAAAAAGATAAAAAAGTTCAGAAGTGGAGCGTAAGTGGAGCATCTAGTATCAGGACATCCTGTCTAGTTTGCATCTGAATAGGCCACTGAGAACAGACGCTGACATCAATAAAATTGAAGCCCATAGGATAAAGTACCACAAATATAGCAAAAGATGCCCTTGACAGCTTGAAAATGTGGTTCACATAGAGCATGCAAAAACTTGGCCATGAGGTTGATAGCATAGAGATGTTTGGACGAGTGAAAGTAAGATATTGCAAAGCCCCATGATTTGACAATAAGTGTAAGAGTCCTCAAGCAGACAACTTTCATAAGCAGATAGATTGATGTTAAGCGCAAGAGAGTAGAGATCGGCTTGCTAGAGGAGAAACCATAATACTTCAGGAGATTATAAGCATACTTTTGTTAAGGAATACACCACTAGTCGAATTAGATACTTCCACTCCCAGAAAGTAATGAAGAGGGCTGAGATCTTTCATGGCAAACTCATCCTACAAGGTGGAAATTAAGGAAGCCAATAGAGAGGAGGAGCTACCAATAATGATAAGATCATCAACATATAATAAAAGGACAATGATCCCCTATGTAGAATGGAACACAAGTATGGAAGGGTCAGTTGTACTCCCGTAAAAACCCAACTTAGAAAGAAATGAGGTAAATCATTGAAACCTGGCACAGGATGCTTGTTTGAGCCTATAAATAACCTTTCGCAAGTGACAAACATGGTGGGGGTAGAATGGGTCACAAAATCAGGTGGTTGCGTCATATTGACCTTCTCAGACAACACACCATGAAGGCAGGCATTTTTAACATCTAATTGTCAAAGAGACCACCAAGAAAAGATAGCAACAGATAGGATAATGCGAATAGTAGTAGGCTTAACTACCGAAGAGGTCTTATCGAAGTTGATCTTCGGTTGCTATTTATAGCCTTGAGCAACCAACCGAGCCTTGAGGCACTCCAAAGAGCCACCTGCCTTCTATTTCACTTTGAAGATCCACCTGTAGTCGATAAGATTAACAGAGGGTGGTGAAGGCACAAGATCCGAGATGCATTGGAGAGTAAGGCTTGATATTCATCCAACATTACCTATTACCAACCTGTATGTTGAAAGGCTTTAGAAAAAGAGTTAGGTTCAATAGGTAAAGTAGAAGCCATGGAAGTCAGGAGGGAAGAAGACATATCTCACTTTCCAGCAAGTGATCTTGTGAGCATAGGGTGTGTGCGAATAAAAGACAATGCAAGAGCAACGGAGGGTATAAATGAGGGTGGCAGCTTGGTTGCATCAAAGGAATCGATCCCAAAAATTGGATCAGTCTCAGCCGATCCGAGTGAGGGATCAATCTATTGTTATGGACCACTCCGATTTGGGAGTGCAGGCTCGAATGTGGTTTTGACTGTGACTAAGGGTTTAGTTTTAGATTTGGGAGGATGAGGTCTTCTAGTATAGACATGAAGTTGTTTCAAATTGTCAGATAACGTATGTATCTTAGTCCTAGGTGGAGAGGGGCAGAGATCTCGTTGGTAGGCAGTCCTTCCAAGCACGAGGAATCTGGTGAAACATTAGGAGTATCCAAAAGAATTCGAATCAGAATTGTTGTTAGAAAGAAAATCAAATTATGAGATTGCTTTGAGGGTAGAGGGATGTACCTAACAGAGGTGGATTTGATAAAAATCTTAAAACAATTGAAAATTTGAATGAGAACATGTAGAGTCAGTAAATTTGGAGAGATAAGAGTACAGAAAAATAGATCCAATGAATGTAACATATTGAGAAATATAAATTTTATCAGTACTTGGATAAAGATATCAGAACCCTTTGTGTTTACTAGAAATTTTCAAGTAAACACAAGGTAGAGACCAAAGAGAGAGCTTATGATTGGCGATGTCCTATAGATCTGGGTAGCACAAGCATCCGAATATCTTCAAAAGTTGTGAGTCACGAGGAGGATAGCCATACAAGACATAGTAAGGTGATTTGCCTTTTAAAACAGTAATAGAGGGAGTACGATTAATAAGAAAAACAACAGCTTGAATTGCATCAGTCCAAAACCTAGCAAACACGTAAGATTGAAGAAGTCTTGGTTTATGGTGCTTCAGGTTTCGCTTTATTTTTTAACTTTTCCTTTTTTTAGCTATTCATTTGAAATACTAAAATACATATCGAAAATAAACAAGTTGATACCTAAGACACAACATATCGTAAGTTCATGCCAAATGTAAAATATTGGCATGACTTTGTCAGCCAAAATGATGTTAAAAGAAAAAAATGAGGTAATAGAGGATGTTAATTAGACTTGGGCTTTTTTTGGTAACTAATTGGACTTAGGCTTCGAGGAGGCTGGATCTCAGCGATGGAAGCCATATTTAAGCTCTATCTCCCTTTCTTTTTCTCTTCTCTCTTTCTTTCTCTCACGTGTGAGTCAAACAACCAAAATAGAGGTTTGGGCATCTCCTTTTGATATGCCCTGGTTAGCACTAATGAATACTGGCTGGTGCAGATCACCCATGCTATTCGTACTACTCATCTCATTCACCAATTGTCAGGTTAAAAATTTTGTGAATTATTAATGACCAGCTAATCAGTGGAACCATTGAGTAAATAATTCCCTAGTTCACATACTTGATACCAATAATTAATTAAATTTGTAGAACTTGCATATAATTCATTGATCCGCGAACTATTTTCTGAGAAATGAAAGAGTGCATGGCTTTGTCTGTGTGCAAGATTCAATTTTCGAGGTACAATGGAAAGCAAGGTTGTGAGGGATTTAGCTTTCAATTAGAGTACCAAAAATATATTTTTTTCCAAAAGGAAATAGAAGAGCCAGTCCTCTCTATCGTGTTCCCAGGGCCAGCCCTAGGGCAGGTCGAACTGGGCGACCGCCCTAGGCTCCAGGCCCTGCATTGATGTTCCAATGGGATACAAGAATGACTTTTTATAATATTATAAGAAGAGAAATAATTAAATAGATTAATGATGGATTTTACACGCTGCTTAACGAATATATCTATAGAAAATTATTGCACGTAGATTAATTTTTCAATGATAATTAATGTTTAAAGTATGTTAATTTTTAATAAAGAAAGCCTCATTTTTTTATTTGGCCCCAGGTCTAAAAAATGTTAGGACCGGCCCTGCGTGTTCCTTCTCTTGTTTTCCTGTTTTCTCTTTTCTCTTTTCCATGTTTGTTTTCTTCTCCACATCCCATGATCCATGGAGTGTCTCATATGTTCAAGGAATTTTCGAAGTGGCTTATTCTTGGCCATTTATACTCTGAAAACATCCATGGTGCTCCATGTTCATTAGCTTTCCCTCTTCTTTTCATTTACCATCAAGGATTACAATTATTTTTCTAAAAAAAGAAAGAACTGAAATTGATTATCTAATGATATTGATGCTTTCACCTCTTCACTTGGTTAGCCCATCTTTAGTCCTTGGAGGTAAAATAAACTAATAGAGGGATAGTGAAAAGTCTATTCTTAGCATTTAAGCAATCTTAAAGTTTGGAATGAAATCAGAAATTGGGAGCTTTTTCTTATTTCTTTCAAGGAATTTCTATCTTCATTTTTTTTCATTATAAATATAGATCCTTTTATTATTTATACTAGCAAATATCTAGTTTCTTTAATTTTTAATTATCACATTTTTTGAATTTGCCAAATTTTTCTGAATTTCAAGCTTCGCAACTTTGTCAGATTGTTCTCGAATGCTAAACTTTGTGACTATGGTTCTTATCAGCTGATACCAATAGAGATAACCTGATGTTTATGGTATCAAGGTCCCATATCAGAACAAGGCAAAATGACCCCATAACTTCAAGAGAAGGGGTGCTCTCCTACCTTTTGATTAGGAAAGTGGCCTTGATGGGAGCTTGCAATTGGCTGCAGTGTCTCCACACTGAGACTAAAATCTGCCTTGAAGCTTATGTCTAGAGCAATAGAAGGGGACCCAGCAAAGAGAACAGTTAGAATAATGAGCACTCCGCCTGCCAAGCGGGCGGCAGGAGCAGCAGGCAAGTGCTTGGTAGGCCAACAGCCTAGTGAACCAGGTAAGGCACTCGATAAAAGGGGGGCATACTAAGCAAGTACAATGAATTGGCCCTAATAATTATGTTTTTGATGTTCAATTTCTGTAGAGGGCACTATGAACATTAATACCATGTTCCATTAAAAGACCAAAGGGTTATATGATATATCGTGTGTAGAACATTTCTATTGGCAAATAGGAGGTTTACAAATCCATGTCCAAGTATTTATCACTTCTTGGGTCATAATTGCTATCTTATTAGGTTCTGCGATCATAGGTATTTAGAATCCATAAAGACCCAGCATCTCATCAATACAATGCAGGACAATTTAGACCAACTGGTACAATCTTCGACTTGAAACCTATGCAGTAATCATTAATAAATCTTATTCTGTGGGTTATGAGAGCAACCAAATTGTACCAACCAAATATAAGGCATGTACCATACAAACCTTTGCAGTAATCATTAATAAATCTCATTCCATAGGTTATGAGAGCAACCAAATTGTACCAACCAATATAAGGCATGTACCATACAATGTCAGTAGGGAAGTGGTACTCAACACATCTCTTGTGCTAGGTGTCAAGACCATAGGATGAATGCTACTAGTGTTCAATAAGGAATGTACCAGTTAGGCACTGACTAGGTATGAAAATCGGTGCATAAAACCTCTCAATGTTAAAGTTTTGAATAATGTTATGATTCATTGCCTCTTCATCCCATCAGCTCCCTTTGCTAATGAGGTAAGAGGTGATTGGAATGATTCAAAGGATTTGTTGTAATTTAAGGTGATGGTCAATCAACGATGTCCTAGACTAGCACCAAGTCAATATCACAAATTGACAAGGTTGTTAAGCAAAAGTGGATGGCATTTTCAGAATTTCTATGAAGATGCCAATTATATGTATCACTAGCAATGAGCATGTGTAATGCAAATATCTATAATTCAAGTGGAAAGAGGACTTAATATATGGCTGAAATCCCATTAATCATGACTACGTAATGATATGTACATCTTTTATTCAAGAGGAGCATTGGAATGAAAAATGGGTAAATATGAATCATGTTTTAGTTTATACATTTTCTTTTCCTATTTCTTAATCATGATTAAAGAGTAAATATGGAGCACTACTTTTGGTAATAGAAGTGCATATTGCTTAAAGGAAAATGAAATAAATAGTCTTTCCAAGGTTTGCCATGTTGGTATTGGATCCTGGACCAATACTATGTTGGTACCATGTCGGTGCACCCAATATTAGGGTCGGTTCGACATACCAACATTTCGATACCAGTACAACATGGTATGCCTAGTTCAAGGTAGTAGGTACTGATACGGCAAACCTCTCTTTTCCCATACCAAAGAGACACATGTGCCCGATTAAAGGCCAAATCTTTCTTTTTTTTAAAGGAAGTTTGGGTACGAAGCCTTTTTTTGTTATTTATAGTAAGATATGTTGAGAATAAGGAGTGCTTGGTGACAACAAGACTTCACTAATTATTTGTTTTATACCTCTACCGATTTCACTTCCTATAGATGCAATTTAATCTCCAAGAGCCCCTTGATGGATGTTATCTACAAGATACTACAATGTCAGATGATGAGAGCAGAAAGTTGTGTTGTTTAGGAAAGCAATTGTTACAAGATAGAAGTTCACAAATCATTCTAGACCAAAAGGAATATATTTTGTGATTATCTAAGTTGACAATTTTGTAATTTCAAGGGATGATATATTTCCAAATCTATTGCTTGGTTATCAAAAGCCGGTGTGGGAGTGGGAATTGATACAAGTGCAGATATAGAAGGCAATTCTTTTTAGAAACTTCAAACAAGGGAATGATTGAAGATGATTGACAGGCCACCCCAATTGGTTGTTTCATTCTACTAAGATCAATTACTAAGAAAAGAATAAAGATATTTTCAATGTGCTGATATCAGGGAACAGGGTGTTATGCGATTGTTGATATGAGATAGCTACAAAACTAGCTTGACCACAATGTTAAATGCGAGGACCAAAAAAGGCATCTAGATGTGTGGTAAATGTAAAATGATGGAACTAGAAATGACTACGTTGATGAAGGTTAAACGTGGCAAGAGGAGTTCAATACTCTTATTTTGGTCTATAGTAGAAGCATAAGCTATAGATAACATTGTTAAGAGGAGCCACATAATTTAAGCTGGAAAATATTGGAACAAGTATTATATTTGGCCTTCGATAGGAACCAATTGTGAGTTGGGATCTACTCTTAGCTGGCTTCAAGTTTCTTGCAGAGAAAAGAATATAAGACCCATCATTGTAAGTTACCCATGCCCTATTCTAGGGTTTCACCTCCCATGTTCAACATAAGACCTTCCCCAAGTGGAGGAAACATGTAACCATTTAGGTGTTTCCAAATTCGCTACTTTGAACTAAGAATAATTGGTGTTTATGTTTTTGAACTTTTGTAACACATGCATGTGTCCTTGCATATTTGTTGAATCTTGGCAATGTCAACAAACTTTTAGTTATAAATGTGCATGAAGGTTGAAAACTACAAGATGGTGTCTTGGTAGGCATGTCTATGGGTGCCAATGCTTTAGGTCAGACCTAGGCTTGAAATTAGAAATTTTAAACCTTGAACCTAGAGTGGGCTAGGCCCAAACCTGGGTTGGGTTATTAGGTTCTATCCCAACCTAGTTGAACTATTTATGGTTCAGTCTAGGCTCCAAATGAACCCTTTTTATTGTATATCCGATTTCTAGCCCTGGCCTAGCCTCAATTTTTAGGACTAAGTCTGGCCTTTGAACATCATTGAGGCTCATGCCTAAGCCCATTTTTTTCTGGATCAGCTGTTTATGGTGACTGGTCCATTGACAGCCCTAGCACCGATGGCAAAAAGATTGTTAATTCCATTATTATAGATGTAATAGGAAGTGTAACTACATACATAATACTAACATGCTTTTTATAATATGGAGGTAAATATTTTGTGATCAAGTCAAATAAAAATTAAACCTTGCTTAAAATGCCAAAATTAACAATTTCATTACATATTTTTCAAAGGCAAGCCGTGTATAAAGACTTGAACTAATTCATTTTGGGTAATCTTAGGAACTCTTTCTTTTGGTAAAAGGAGGGATTTATATAGATATCAGCTTTTTGATTTATCAATTCATAAAGATGGTTGAATGTTTCAGCAACTTCTATTTGGGATTGGTTCACAGGATAAAACTGGCTTTCTTGCCATGTCATACAAGGTTTAGTGTGCCAATGCAAGCTAGCATATTTACCTGGCATACCAGTATCTTATCCAAGGTTTTGCTATACCATACCGAACCAGACAGTATGGAATATACATATTGTATCGGTCCAGTACCAATACGTGGTAAGGGGCGTATCAACACTCGGTATGCTGAAACTAGCCCATACCAACATAGTAATAGGTTGGACTGGTATGAGGCCCAGTATCAAGATGGTGAATCTTGATCTTACCAATATGGTATAGCACACTCATTATAGTACAGTGCAACCCATACTAGCTTAGGTTTGAGAAACCCTTTTCTCATGCCAACGCATGCCATGGTACCACTGGAATCTAGGTTGCGTGGGTCAGTGAAATACAAACTCAGGAAGAACTGGCTTGTTCTACTAGTATAGGTGGTTCAGCTCCGTGCCATATTAGACCAAGGTACTATATTGGTGTCTTAGCAGTACAATCTGCACAATACAAAATCGGGAAGAACCAATTAATTCTGCCCAGTATAGGGTGGTTTGGCTTGATGCCATATTGAATCTAGGTATTGTATTGGTATCTTACCAGTATGATATGAAACACTCAGTACCAGGTGATATGGATCAGTATGTGAACCATGCTTTTTACTATTTATTCCTAGAATTATGTCATCTAGCTAACTACAAACACACGATCCAGCAAATGTTATGGAGGGGTGGCAGTATTGTTAGAACCTTCAATTAATAAGAGGACTAATATATATGAGAACTTTTGCATTTATTGATTTCTTTTCTTAATTTCAGCTAGGGTTTAGGTTGATAGGGAGGACAAGAAGCAAGATGGACCTTTTGGGCTAAAACATGGCTATATGTGAAAGGCCTTATGGGACTGTTTAATAACTATAGACAATTTTCACCGGAGTGAAATTCTTGCGAATGTTGATGGAGTCATTTGCATTGGAACCTATCTCTAGTTGAACAACTAAGTGCATTTATAGGCAACTTTTGAAGTTTTCATGTTGGTCCAATCATCAAATAGCTCCTTATTATCAAAGATATAGATAGCAAGATGGCAAACTTTCTACCACTGCATCCTTTGGAATTAATTCATTGGTGTTGTTGGATTGGAGAATTTTCAAGCAATTTTGAAAAGTAAAAATTAGTTCTTAGAACAGCTACAACTCACAAATGATGCAGAAAATATGTGAGGTAATCCAGATGTGGGGAGTTGAAATGTTTAAATGGATGATATTATGAATGATCCACTGACCATAGAAGAATTTCTTTTCCTTATTATAACAAATTTTATGGCTGATTTAAGCAAAAATGGTAAACATTTTGTCTGACTTAGAAGTAATTAGCACTAACATTGTTGATGTAAAGAATGGAATTTGCCAGTCTTCCATGAAGGAAAAAAATTAAAACAAGAAGAAAACCTAGAAGTTCACTAGATATTTTGCAATGTTTCACCCATGTAACTGAATATTGCAGTGAAAGGGCCCCACTCCAAAAATTTGTAAGAAGGAAACATATTCTATTCTGTTTTTAGTAGGATTTTGATTCTTAATGTTGAGATGGACTGAATGTTAGATACTGTCAAGGGGTAATGGGGTGAAGTGGACCTAATACCAAGGTTCTAAATGCTGAACTGAATCCTGTACCAGTTTTGTCACAAAATGCTACAGTACCAGTATGGTTCATAAATATCAAAACTATCATGATCGATGAAAAAGTGAAAAGCAACAATGGAACAGTACAAAATCAGGATGGACTGTCGATACCAGCCAGTACAGTCGGTAACTATTAATCCAACAGGTCTCAGCATCCAAGGATGGTACAGTGCTGGTCTTCCATTGGAACAGTATGGTCCTGATGTATTGTCCTGTTTGACAGTATTTGTTTCCTTGTTCAAAACTAAAATGCAGGACACAAAAGTGGAACAATGATCTTCCAATGGACTTAGTCCCTCAGATGGATGTAACAGTCGCTCCACAACACCCCCCCCCCCAACCAACAACCACTCAAAAAAAAAAAAAAAGAAAAAAGATCCAACTAGATCTCAGAAAAAGATTGAGTGAATAATTGACAAACGAAGAAAGTCTGAGTAAAATAAAATCCAAAATCAGCACTCAAGATATAGAGGAAGCACTGAATCTCCAATTAAAGCATCAAAAACAAATGCAGGTTCGTAACAATCAGCTACATTGTGTCCTTCAATGATCTAGGATGAAAAGCAATCTAGAGTAGACGAATCTGATTGAATTAGGTCAGATCATGTGGTGTGAGCAGACCAGCTGGTAAAAAACTTAAATAGAGCAGAATGATTATTCATGAGGCCACTTAGAAATAATGTGTAGGACTAACAAGACTTGAATGAATGTTTTCTCATTTGATATGAATAGAGGAAATAGACAACTAGATCCTCTCTCTCTCTCTCTCTCTCTCTCTCTCTCTCTGTGTTTGTCGGTGTGTGCGCGTAGCGTGTAAAACATGAAGTTCAGCCATTCTTGATTGTGGTTTTCAATATATGAAAGTTGCCTTAATGGTCTACATAACAATTGACTGAGTGGTTAATGGTCTACTAAATACATGGTTGAATAGTTGGCTCTTATTTACATCTCATCATGTACATTGGAAAATACTTTCCAATAACCCCATGAAATGAGAAAACTTCTTTAATGCTCGGATCATGGATATAACCATCCAGTCTCTCAAAGACAACTATATTCATACTGTGCTGGGCCATAAATTCATGAATGCAACACATGCAATGCACATGACTGCAGGAAGGATTATTTGATGAATGGCTGTCATTCCATGAGCCAGTGACATGTTGGAGATTAGTTTTTTGACATCACATAATTTTTCTGTGAATTGGCAAAGGTGCTCTAATTTTTCATTTAGCATATATCTCTCTCCATGTGCATGTCTGTTTGTGTGCATGTTATGACTCAAGCTATATCCAAATTTTTCCATTTTTTTTCAGTGTGAAATTGATGACCATGTTATCCAAATTTCTTCTTAGATGTTTTAGTTCCTGTAATCTCCTTTCTTCTGTAAGCTGCTGCTCTGAAATAATGATGCTGATAGCTCTTTATATATATATATGCATACAAGGTGGAAGCACATCTGATTTCAAAAGACCTCCTTGATCAACGACTGGGTAGCAGTTTTACCCCTGAAGGGATGAAAGATTTGATTAAGCTAACTCTTCAATGCTTGAATCCATCTGGGAGAAAACGACCGAAGATGAGTGCTGTTGTCGCAGACCTTGATCTGATTCTGGAGACAGAGATGACGCTGACAACAGTTATGGGTGATGGTACTGCCATAGTGACCCTGGGCAGCCAGTTGTTTACTTCTTCATGAAGAACAGAACACCCATTGCCTAATAATCAGCACCAGGTGCAATCTTATTCATCAAAGGACCTGTGGCTGTTTGTTTTTTGGACAGTGCAGTGTACCTGCTTTGCAGCCCTGTATAGCAGTGATTGCTGTACATTATTATCATTTTTTCTCCTATAATGTGCAGTAATAGCATTCTATTGAAGATAACAAAAATATTTGCAGCTACAAATTGGTGAGCTCAGGATTTGATATAGGATATCTTGTTAAATTCAAGCTCTGTGCGTTATCCATCTAAAAACCATTACTGAGTTTCTGGTAGTCGGTGACTTTTCTCTTATAGTTTAGAGTCCCAAGCAAGGTGTGACATTTCTAATTGTATGGTGTCCCAAATGCTTTCTTTCTAGCTTCCAACTCCAGGAATGTCAATCTGCTTCCTTCTTATCAAATCTACAGCGTAGCATATCAAAGTGATTCCATCCAGCAGGATACGCTAATCTTTGTTCAGACTCCTCAAAGCCTAGAGGAGTCCAGGAGACTTGCAACCTCATTTCATTAGAGCATAAACTACATATCCAAGAGGTAGAATTGCCAGAAATTGCCAACAAACAGGAGCAGATTAATACTAACTAAGCAAATCATACAACCATGAGCACTGTGATTCCTTGTTTTATAGAGAAAACTTAAACATGTAACCCATATACTTGACCATCTAATCTGGGACTCGTCCATTTCTCCCCTTCATACTGACACAACTCCAGCCCATTTTCCCCTAATGCTAGCACTCTGTTTTATAAACCTTCCATGTATCATTTTGGGCTTGTTATTGAACTCTGCTGGGAAATCATGTACATATGCTGAATCCCTCAGATTAGATTTGGAGCCAGAAAACCTTTTTTTTTTTTTTTTTCCGGGGGGGGGGGCGCGGGGGGGTGTTGGGGGTGGGGGACGGGGGATAAATCGGATAAATTATACCATCAGTGTGTAAATACATCCATGGGAATCAGAGTACAAAATTTTTCAAAATACAAAGAACGGTTGCTAATTCCCATATTGTAGTTCCAGTATTGTTGGCCACATTAAAATATTCTTCCCCACATTTGGAACCACTTTTAATGTGTAAGATGATTACCGAGTTGTTAATGAAGGCAAGACACGGAAAATTGTTCGCATCCAATTAAATTAGATCTTAAGAATTTTAAAGAAAAAGCCTCCATAAGCTCAAAGAAAGATGTTTTGCATGGAAATCGGGCCTAACAAACAAAATGGCGCAATAAACAAGATCGGGTTTGTGCCTGTCCAAATTAAGCTTCAAGTTCTATAAAGGATCAATTTGAAATCCATTAGAACTCAGAGAAGAGTTACTTTGACTCGGCAACATCCCGCAGTTTATACCAATAGACGCCTGAAGAGTGCATTTTTCACTTGGATCCCAGGAGGCTTCGCTTTACATGCATTAATAATAGAAATCCCCGAAGGCAGGAAAGAAAAAATAAGAAAAGCTTCATCAAGACCTTAACCCTCCTCTTCTCGTTTCTCCTCTCAGTGCAAGCGTGTATCCGAGGCTGCAGCAAGGAGGCAACTGCGATTTAATACCGCTTCGATTGTTCAGTGGAACCAAGTCCTGTAACATTTAGACCAACAAAATTGAGACATCTGGCTGGGCTACAAATCTCCAGGATTTCCAAGACACGATGCTCTATAGCAAATTAAGCTATACAATTATTTTCTCTTGGTTCACTGGTGAAGGATGAAGTTTCTAATGGTTGAAGTTATTGCAATGTGGTAGAGTCTAAATTCCACGAGTTGAAGTTATTGCAATGTGGCAGAGTCTAAATTCCACGAGAAACTATGCCCTACACATGCACCACACCAGCCGCGCACCACAGGAAAAAACCGAGACGAGGTGACTGGGGTGGCAATCCGAGACAAGTCCACGATGAATGGGGCTTACAGGAGTGAGGCGAGGTGCATACGGTATAGGGTATAATTTCTTAGATTGCAAAGATCTTGTGGCGCTAACAGTCATCACCATGTGGTTGAAAAATCAGGAACTAGATGTACAATCCTGTGTCTTAGCACACCAAATTTGTAACAAATGCTGACCTAATGTTTTGAACTTACGCATGCTTTACTTGCTGAAAACTTACTGAGGTAGTGACACCAGATTAATCAATTATAGTGAAGGCAACACTCTTCCAAGTACCTACATCTTATATATCAACTATGTCCGTATCCTTTCTACTCTGGAGCAATGGTGACATATAGACTTTGATTTACCGGCTGGTTTCTTGCTTTTGTGTGACCGTGCTTGAAAATTTGTTGTTCAAATAAAATGCTAGCATGCCCTCATTAAAGAGGAAAAAGGTCAAAAAAAAAAAAAAAAAAAAAAAATAGAAATCATACAACGAGCACGGTTTGAATTTTAGGCCAAAATATGATGTCAAGTTGCATAAGGTCCATTCTTGCATAAACCTTCCTTAATATACACAACAACTTAGGAGCATGTTTTTTGTGTGTGTTTGTAGGGTTGGTTGTTAGGGATGATAAAATCGATCCGACTCGATGGGTATGCACCCTATCCAAATCCGATCAAATCCGAAAAATAAGGTTTGATTGGGTTTGGGTTTGGGTTTGGGTTCGGATTTGGGTAAAACCCGAAAACTGTAGCATAGATATGGGTAGGGTATGGGTAATGCTGTTTTCTATCCAAATCCGAATCCGAACCCGATCTAAACCTACGGATATGAGTAATATGCGAACCCATACTTGAATATATATGTTTATAATTCTATTTTGGTAATTCTATTTTGATTGATAATATGAATAAAATTATTTTGATTATTTATATATTCTATGTTGAATTGTAATTCTATTTCTATATTTGATTTCTATAAATTTGGATTCATAAATTATGTTCTATGTTGAATTGGTAATTTTATTTTGATTGATAATATGCATAAAATTATTTTGATTTTTTTTTTTTGTATGGGATAGGTATGGGACGGGTATGGGTTGGGTATGGAGAAATGGGTTATCCGTGGGTATTTCCGAACCCATTGGATATGGGAATGTGTATCTCTTTTCTTATCCGATCGGATATCGGGTAGGATTTGAGTATAGGATATTAAGTTCAGGTTTAGAGATGGATAGTACAATATCCAATCCAAACCCTACTCATTGCCATTCCTATTGTGGGTGTGGGGTGTTCCATGCCCATTCTGATTATAGTGGAAATGAGAATAGCCCCAATCCCCCAAAATATAATCCCTATTCTTTCTTGGTATTCAAATTTTATTCTAATTTCAATCACAAACCAAATATATTGGGGGATATGGTCATTCTCGTTCCTATTCCAATCATAAACAAAACACATGCTAAGTCATCCTTTCTGATACAAATATATGTGAAGCCTTTTTGCTCTGTCTTTTTAGTGGCAATTTGGAGAAGTTATCTAATTGCTGAAGTTGCAGAAAGAGTTTTCTTTCTTTCAACCTGCTAAAATCTTAAGATCTATCACGACAACAATTATATGGATACTTGCCTTACCAAAAAAACAAAAATCTGAAGTGACACAGGATGGAAGAAAGAGGAAGGAGAGGAAGAAGAGAAAAAAGAAGAGGAGGGAAGAAAAGAGAGGAAGAAGGAGAAGAATCAGAGAAAGAGGCAATTCTCAATAAAATAGAATTCTTTAATTTTCAAAATAAGATAAAACTAGTTCAAAATAAAATAATATTTTCTCAATTTCTATATTTATGCCTGACAATAGTGCATCTAGATGTTTTATAGGATGATTCTTTCTCATAACGATTTAATAAATGAATTTCAGGATTATAACCATCTTTTTATAAAATATATGTAACTCATGAATAATAATTTATAACCACATTTAGAGATATAATCATTTGCAATTTGCTGGCCAGTTTAGGGAGAGGAACTTGACAATTTCTCAATAAGAAAACTTCCAGCATCTGTCTTGGCTACTTCTTTGAGGTAGTTAGGTTCCTGGAAATCCTTAGATTCTAGGATCCCTTGTGTTTAGGAAGTTTGCATAAATCACATTGTTGGTATACAATATCTAAGCAACCTGCATGCTCGATATATAGATTTTTTTTTCTTTCGAAATATAATGGTGGAGGACCTTGCAACCTCCTAAATAATATTTAGGGCATAGAAGGAAAGAATAATAATAAAATATCATGAGTACAATAGATGTTAGGACACAAAAGGAAAGAATTACCTTCACCTATAAATAAAAAAAATTAGGAACAACAAGGCAAAGTCTAAGCCTACTATTAGTTATTCCCCAAGGTCAAACTAGTCCAAATAATGATCGAAGATAAAATTCATAAGAAAGTAGACTTCATCTAACTTGGACTTAAAGTTCATAACCTTTAAGCCATTAGAATGAATGGAGCTTTCTCTCTCTAGAGGTTTTTAGAAGAGAACCTCCATGGGAAGTTATCTCTTTCCGAGTTTCTTCGAGCTCTCTAGTGAAAGCGCCTAGGAAGCAATCTTTTTTTGACGGTTGTCTAACTTTAGCTGACTGCTAGGCTCTTCTTCTCTTTCTCCCTCCCTACCCCTTTCTTCTCTCTCTCTTCTTTCTCTTCCTCTCTTCCCCATTCCTCTTTCTTCCCCCTTCCTATCTCTTCTCCCTTCTCCAACTCTTTAGGAGCCTCTCCCTTTGTTTTCTCATTCTGCCATCTAAAAAGAAGAAGAAAATAACCGAGTGGTCTCCCTCTTCAATAAAGCTATAATGGATAGGTTGACCTATGGTCCGATCCGCATAGATCCGACTCAGACTGTTTTAAAGGATCTGCAGATCCGGATCAGATTCTAAAATTGAATTTGTTCCATTTTTCGGATTGGGTCTAGATTTACTGAATTTTGATTTGGCTCGATCCGATCCAACCTGACCCAATCTGTGGAAGCTTTTGGGTTGATTTGGGTCTTGAGATAAATAATTCGATCCAACCAAACTGATCCGAACCTAATATAAGACCCAAACACTCATCTGAATGGCTGAACCTGAACCCATCCCAAGTCTCTCTTTTAACCTCTTAGATGCTCTCTTAAAATACAATAACACTCTCTTTCCATCTCCAATCACTCTTCTCTCCATGTCCCAGGCTTCTTCTCATTCTTGATCAATCTTCCTTCTCCCCAACGAAATGACAATGACTTTAGCAGCCAGTGAGGTGGTGACTTTGGCATGCAGTGCATTCTCAATGCTTCTCTAATATGTAATACCTCTTATTTGTAGGTTTGGCTGGTCATCTCTCTAGCCCAAAAAAATGGATGAAATATGAAGAAAGCTGCATGCACACCCCCCTTTATCATAGTTACCGATAAGGTAAAGGCTAGCATCCACCAATTTTGTAATAGTCATTCTTAGTTATAATGGTATTTAATTCTACAACTGGATGTTATTGAAGTATTTGCTGTTTCAAATGTTTTAACCTCTTATACAGATCACTAGGCTATGGCTAATAATTTTTTGTAGTGCTGGTTTTGGATAGATGTAAGTGCTTCCTACCATCATATCTATAGTGCTTATTTTTATTATCAATAAAGCCAATATCTTATTACTTTGACTATAGGAAATATTGCATATGGACAATCACTATGGAAAATGTTATGGTCCTATGGATTATATTAAATTCAAAGGAACTCACTTGATGTTATTTGCTTTTCAAGCAGTAAAATACAAAGACTCGAAGAAGAAAGGTCATGAATATGATTGAACTTTTTCTCAGGGGTTCATCTAGGGGATCCCAAGCATATCTTTTATGCATGTTTATATATTTTCATTTATATAACAAAAGCATGCTAGATCACATACAACACTAGAAGTACCTCTATACATGCTCTTGTTCTATCAAGTTTCCCTCATCTCTCTTTATTTCTATGTTACATGAATGTTAATTTTGATCAAAGCTGTTTTAATATCTATTGCTCTTGAAAATACATCCTATTAATTTTTTAAATTCTCATCTTTTAAAATTGTATCAGAATATTTTGAATTTGGATTAACCAAGTTAGGGATAATGGTGAGAAAAATATGATTAGGCTATTTGGATTCTTGTATGAAGAATGTGGGACATGGGGGCTTTAATAGTTTCATGCATCAGGATCAAAACTTGGTTAAGTTTGGTAGTAGTGTAAATAAGATTGCTTACAGATCTTCTACTTATTGATCTTGTTGAAAAAAATATGATTAGGCTATTTGGGTTCCTGGATGAAGAATATGGGACATGGGAGCTTTAATAGTTTCATGCATCAGGATCAAAATTTAGTTAAGTTTGATAGTAGTGCAAATAAGGTTGTTTATAGATCTTATTATTTATAATCCAGATCTAAACTGACCCGGATCTGTATCCGAAACAAACCCATATTTCATGGATTGGGGTGGGTTATATATGGACCCGACTTGAGCTGAATGACCTATTGGATCAAGAAATTTGATCATAAACTCGATGCGATCTGATCTTCTATTGAACTAGATTTGTGTCCAATATTCAGATCCGATCAAAAAATCAGATTGGATCAGGATCACTTATAATCGACTTCGATCCGACTCATTTGCACTCTTACTCTCTAACGATCAGACATCCCTCACTCATCATCCCACTCTACGATACTTGCCTCCATCTCTTCATAGCTGTAATAGCAGGCCTCTCTCTTAACTCCACTACTGGCGTAGCACCTGCACTCTTCCCCAATCCCCCTTCCCTAATGTAGCAGCAACAACATTTTTGTTTGATCTAGATCCTTCTTAAAAGCTTTTTGGTGGTCAACCGACTCTACCCAATTGATAGATCCAGCATCCCCTTCACCTGTCTTGCTTTCTCTCTATCTATTTATTTGTCTCTATCTCTATCTCCCCTTTCCTCTTTCTCCCTATCTTCCCCCTTCTTTTCCTCTTTTCTACCCTCCTCCCTTCAATGCCTTGGCCGAGTAGATCTAGGGTTCCCTTCTTCTCTTTCTCCCTCTCTTTCTCTTCTCTATCTGCCAATGAAATAACCCTCTCTACCTTCTCCCTCTCTCTCTCTTTTTGTGTGAGGCCCCCCCCCCTTTTTTGATCTCGCCTTATGAGAGGCCATCCCCACCCATACTTCTTCCTCTCTTTCTTCTCTCTTTATGAGTGCTCAATCCTCATTTTTTGAGCCTTACCCTCCTCTCCATCCCATAAGACAATGCTTTTCTCATCTTCTTCTCTTCTTCTCTCCTCTCTCTTCGGTCTGGCTCCCTTCTTGCTTTTCTCATCTTCTTCTCTCCTCTCTCTTCGATCTGGCTCCCTTCTCCTCTCCATATTTTTTCTCCTTCTCACTTTTCATTTTTGGTGTTCAAAGTAAGGTGAGGTTGAGGCATGTTCCTACTCTTCTTTGGCTAAGTTCTTCGACGATCAACTGTGCTCTATAGATAATGGCAAGATGGATTTCTCCTGAATTTTGAGATTTGAATTTCAAAACTTGAATAATATTCAATGTTTGGAGGGGGTTTTAGATTTCAAAGTTTGTATTTCTCTTCTTATGTTGGATGGAAATATGGGATCCTTTTTTCCTCACTTTGTGTACTCTTTTTCTTTTTATTTTTTTATCTTAATAAAATTTTGGGTGGCTTAACCTCCCTTTTCATTAAAAAAGAAAAGGTTTATAACCTTCAATGTCATGCATCTCTCTATATCTAGCGTGCCCAAACATTGGCTTGATTTGAGTTTTCATGCTAAGACCATAGTCATGCCATAAATATGATTTGTTCAGTTCCAAGACAAATTTAATAACAACTTTATCTTTTTACTAGAGAACAAATATTCTCATATAGGTTCGATATCATTTAGTTTCTAGCTTTTGCTTTAGTATGTTTGAGCCAGTCCCGCACTTTGGTATTTTTTAGGTAAATTTGGATTTTAGAACATGCATTGTGGTAGGCAAGCATAAGTGCGCCGTAACTTGTTAGCATAAATGTTGTAAAATCTTCCTATGTAGCTGCTCCATAGAACTCTTATGGATGGGTTTGGTACAAGAAAACTTAGACCCTTTTGGATGACTCATGTTGAAATTATTATTTGAAATCTACTATTTTAACAATTGAGTTTGGTATTTTTAATTTATTTAAAAAAAAAATCTATTAGATGGATGGTAGATATTTCATCAATCGATTAAGCAAATAAATTGCTTGGGGAAATACATAAATGCTAATTTTTGGTACCATGATAGGAAACCAACAAATGGTTTAGAGTAAACGGTAGGGCAAAAGGTTAATAAGATAATTTGGTAAAGAACAAACACTTACTTTTAACTAGTAAAAACTAGGATTAAAGGACAAAATTTTTACAATCTAGAAGATAAACAGACAAAGGAGACTTGCACTCAATTGGATTGCTTGCTAGATATGGGTAAATGCTAACTATAAGAAAAAAATACTAACATTCTTAAGATAAACAAAAGTCCTTGGAGGATACACATTTATTGACATAGTAAAAACTAACCATGCTATAGTAATTATCAAATATTTGGGTATGATTTAAAAATAAAGTTGAAGAATAACGATGTAGTTGGTAAAGAGTAAACATTTTGCATTAAATGGTAAACATTAATATTGAAGTACTAAATACTTACTACTTAAAATATAAGCAAAAAACTGGACAATTGCCCTTGACTAGATTGGTATGGAAGTAGACACCAAGTATATAAGAATACACCCAAAAAAAAAATCATGATAAACAAAATCCTTGTGGATAAACACTTAATAAGACAACTATAAATAGATCTTATCAATAAATAGGTTAATATGTGAGGCCAAACCTAATGGAACATGCCTAGACCTTGCTAAAACTGAACCATAGGGCCAAGTAGACCAATGCATGCATCGTGTGTGATTCTATATGGAACAAGACTCTCAATGAAAAGAAATTATTCCCTATACTGTACATACCATATGGTCATGTATGCTACCAATCACAATTCCTCATTCCTGTAGTGGTGCACTGAGATGCACACTTGATGAATGGAGCCTGTTAGGAGTAATTTGGAATGGACTGATGATATGTGAAGACTTAAGCCCATTACAACCCATCAGATCCATATCGGTACCTCTCTGACAGCCTAATTGTTGAGGTTTGCCCAACCTTTAGTCGGGCAAATGTCGAAGGTTATTCTCTCCAACTCCTCGTCGGTATGTTCTTGATCCGACTTCTGATCTAAAAGGGCTGGTCGATCTCCTATCGCATCCGAACCTCATTCAACTTGCACATCGAGATAATCTCTGATCAGCATAACAACTATAGGTCGGCTAAACTTTCAAATCAACTCATCTAATCGAGCCTTGATTGAAAAACTATCAGTCTCAACTCCTAGTCGGTACACCATATTTTTTGATCTTTCCTTGAAAGCAGACCGATTAGGCTCAGGATTGACAAGGCAGGCACCAACTGGCAACAGCTGTCATTCCTATCTGGACGCAACTGCCTAATTTGAAGAATCATACCGGTATAACCACCTGATCTAGAGAATCACAATCAAATAATCGCACCAGATTCGGCTAGCCTATCTTTCAAAAATAATTACACAGTCGTCTCTTCTATAAATACTCAAATCCTAAAGATCCAGATAAATAATCTATTTTTTATTAAACTCAAAACTCTGCTTCTCTATTTGCGCATTCTGACTTGAGCGTCGAAAGATCCTCGCCGGAGCATAATTTTCCAGCCTGAACTTTTTTGCAGGTTGCTCTAGTAATATATTTTTGTCTTTCAGTGTTAATCAAAAATAAGCTGCAACAGAGAGAGGAAGGATCGAATCTCTGGTTCTATATAAGAAACAGATAAGTTAGAAACTCCTAATGATGGCTCCACGCAAGACTTCTTTCCGACAAATCGGTGCCTCCACTTCCCCACAGGTGCAGAATGAAGTAAACCATTCTATCCTTGCACCTCCGACAGCGGTGAAAATTCCTGCACCAGTATAGCAACCCACGACAGTAACTACGAAGCAGTTCAACCTACGTTTTCAGTAGGTATAGCAACTCACAGCTGTTGTTCAGACAGTGATTCAACCTCCGTCGGCACCCCAACCGGTGAGTCAAGCTCAAAACCCTCCGACCCAGTGACTGGCGGTGGATCGGACCCAAGAACCAAGGAGACAGTGGTCTTCGAGTCCTCGATCGGGGCATGATTCAACCCTTGATCGAAGATCCCCTCCACATTCTGAAGCACATACCAATCAAGATGTAGAAGTCGAGTGAAGACTTCAAGAGATGGATCGAAGGATTCAACAAATTTGCAACAACTCATCAACACCATCCGACGGATTCGATTCTGAACTGCTTTTTGTGCCAAGTATTCTTCAAGAGCCAATCCTACCAAACTTCAAGATTCCTCAGCTGGAGAGCTACGATGGAACCACAGACCCCACCGATCATGTCAACTACTTTCGAGCAGTCATGTTTCTCCAGGATGCTTCTAACGCCTGTGCCGAGCCTTTCCCTCCATTTGAAGGGAGCGGCCTGACATTGATACTCCAGTCTGAAGCCGACCTCTATTCATTTTTTTCGATAGTTGAGCCAAGCCTTCACTGCCTATTTCATCACCAGTCAGAGATAGCAGAAGCACTTTGACTATCTCCAGACCATCAAGCAAAAAGAGGGTGAGTCTATTCGATCTTTCATAGTTTGGTTCAATAGAGCTATGTTGGAAGTCTGTGACCTAAATATTTGGTCGCAATGTCTGCCCTGAAGGGCGGGTTGTTGATGGACAACTTCAAAAAGTCATTGTTGAAGACCATTCCCCAAAATTTTCTGGAGATGCTGGCTTGGGTGGAGAAATATGCCCGATTGAAAGATTCTCTAACAGAACCGTCCGAGCAACCCCAACAATGGGGAGTCAAGAGCAGAGCAGGGCTCACTTGCATAAGTGAAATGATGGAAATCACCACCATTCAAGATCCCTACCAAGGAGAAAAAATATTTCATCGAGGAGGAATCATTCACCTCCGAGATGATTTGGCGACCTCACTCCTTTGAATACTTCAAGGAGAGAGATTTGGATGGAGGTGCAAGCTGAGCTGCCTTCGCCTCCAAAGATGCGGATAAATCTGGGACACCATGATCCAAACAAATATCATCTCTATCATCATGACCATGGTCACGATACCGAAGACTGTTACCAACTCAAAGAGAAAATTGAACGTGTGATCCAAGGGAGGCTAGATCAGTTCATCCGATGATACGGTCCTCCATGCTGATATCCTCCAAGGGTTGGGCAGTAGCAGCAGAGACATCCCCCTCCTTTGCAGCAATAGTGCCAGCCTCCTCAACCTCAACCAGCTCTAGCACAATTACAGATAGAGGGACAGGTTGTAGCGGAAGATCGGCCCATGTGAGGTGAAATTCACATGATAACTGGGGGGTCGTCTGGTTCGATGGAGCCGCATGTAATGAAGAGGCTTCGGCTCGAGGAGCCAATAATCTTCACTAAGCAAGATACTGAAGGTATACAGACTCCACATAATGATGCGATACTTGTTACTGCTAATATCGCTGACTACAATGTACACCGTGTTTTTATCGATAATGAAAGTTCAATTGATATTTTATACTTTGCTGTCTTCACTGCGATGGAGTTTATTCTAGAATAGCTAAATAAATTCAGTACTCCTATTCAAGATTTTTCTGAGAGTTCAATAATTCCAGAGGAAACTATAAGACTACCCCTTATAGTGGGAACCAGATCCAGACAAGTGACCATCCATATTGATTTCCTTGTGCTTAATATACCGTCTACTTACAATGCAATATTAGGCCGACCAAGTCTGGGGGTGCTGAAGGCAGTAGTGTCAAGCTACCACTTGATGATGAAGTTTTTGATGGAAGCTGGAGTGGGGCAAGTTCGAGACAATTAAGCCATGGACCGACAGTGTTTTGCTGCTAAACTATGGGCAGAGGAACAACCGATGGCACCTCAACCTGAACTCCCAATAGGTTTGGACGTCCGTGATGATCTAGCTGGGGAGCATACTCGACCATCCAAGGATCTAGTAGAGATCCCTTTGAGAAAAGAAAATCCTCATCAAACTATGAAGATCGGATCATCCATAGATTAAGGTGATGCCCTTTGGGCTAAAGAATATCAGAGCAACATATCAGCGACTAATGAATAAGATATTCAAAGATCAAATTGGTTGCAACAAAGAGGTCTATGTGGATGATATATTGGTAAAATATTGAATCATCCTAGATTACATAGCCGACCTCCAAGAAACCTTCAACATCCTATGTCGATTCTAGATACGGTAGAATCCTATGAAATGTGCTTTTAAAGTTAGCTTCGAAAAGTTTCTCGAATTTATGGTCTCCCAACGAGAAATTGAGGTGAATCCGTAGAAGATTAAGGTGATTCTGAAGATATTCCCATCAAAAAATGTAAAGAAAGTCCAGCACCTCACTAGAAGGATCACTTCACTTAATCATTTCGTCTCTAGATCGGCTTAAAGATGTTTGCCTTTTTTTCAAACCCTCAAGTAGTCAAGGGATTTTCAATGGACGATTGAGTGTCAGAAAGCATTCGAGGAGCTGAAGCAATACCTCAGCTCAGCACCCTTGCTTATAAAGCCTTAACCAGGAGAAGGATTGTTACTTTATCTTGTCGTATCTCCGACAACAATCAATTCGATTCTTATCCAAGAAGAAGAATGAATGCAAAAATAAGTATATTACTCAAGTCCTTCAAGATGTAGAAATCAGATACACAAAGTTGGAGAAGTTAATATTTACTCTGGTCATCATGGCAAAGAAGCTCCGATCCTATTTTCAAGCTCATATAATAGTATTGCTCACAGATTAATCGATCAAAGTAGTCCTCCACCGTCTGGATATGTCAGGATGGGTTACAAAATGGGCCTTGCAACTCTCTGAGTTAGACATTAAGTTCTATCTGAGGTCTTCACTTAAAGCTCAAGTCTTGACAGACTTCGTCCTTGAATGCACCATCCCTGATGAGGAAAGATCGGAGGCTGTGGAGAGTAGCTCAATGGCGCTAGAGGAACCAATAAATATGAATCTTGATCTTGAGGATCAGTGAATTTTTCATGTGGATGAGTCTTTCAATTCATCGGGATCAGGAGCTGGGATCATTTTAACTGGCTGGAAGGTGATGTGACGGAGTATGCTCTGCGGTTTGAATTTTCAACCACCAATAATGAAGTAGAGTATGAGGCTTTAATTATCGGGCTTAGACTGGCAAAGAATCTGAGAGCCAAACACTTGAAAAGTCTTTAGTGATTCTCAATGGGTAACGGGATAAGTCAAGGATGAATATGAGGCTCGGGAGGAAAACATGAAGAGGTACCTCAAAAAGATAAAAGAATTGACCACATCTTTTCTAAACTTTGATATCCAGTAGGTACCTCAGACACAAAATACATGGATGGATGCGCTGTCTAAGCTAGCAGTCTCTTTACCATCCAAATTTCAAAAAAAAACTTACATCAAGACATTGGAGACCTCAAGTCTAAAAGAACCTTTCGCTGTCCCGCAGACAAATGAAGAGCCTTGTTGGATTGACCCTTTACTAAAGTACCTCAGGTCGGACAAGTTACCACCTGATAGTTGGAAAGCTCAAAAAATCTGTAAGCAGATAGTCCACTATGTGCTTCATGATGATAAGTTGTACAAGCGATCTTTTTCTCTCTCCCTTTTGAGGTGTTTGCGACCGTCTGAAGCAGATTATGCACTAAGAGAGGTCCACGAGAAAATTTATGAAAATCATTTGGGCGCAAAGACTCTTTCTTACAAAATCCTCTGGTAAGACTATTATTGACCTTCGATGCAAAAGGATACCTCTGATTTTGTTAGAAGGTGTGATTGCTGTTAAAGGATTTCTAATGTTCAATATCAACCAATGGTGCCCCTCACTCCTATCGCCACTCCATTGCCTTTTGCTCAATGGAGAATGGATATTTTGGGTCTCTTTCCTCAAGCCTCAGGTCTGTCCAAATTTCTCCTGATGGCCATTGATTACTTCACGAAGTGGATGGAGGCCGAGCCCCTGGCCCGTATAACTGAGGCTAAGATTAAAGAATTCATTTGAAAATCTATTATTTGCCACTACGATCTCTTGAGGGTGCTAGTAACTGACAATGGCAGACAATTCAATGACTCCTGACTTCAAAAATTTTGTGAAAAATTTAGAATTGAGCAACGCTTTACTTCAATTGAATACCCACAAGCTAATTAGAAAGCTGAAGTGACGAAGAAGACTCTTTTATAAGGCCTGAACGCTAGACTCAATCAAACTGGGGGGTCCTGGGTAGACGAGCTATATCATGATTTGTGGGCGTATCGGATAACTTAAAAGATTTTGACTGGAGAAACTCTATTCAACTTTGCATTCGAAATTGAAGTAGTTATACCGATCAAGATTGAACTTCCTTCCCTCAAGGTCGAGGAATACAATGAGGACACCAACTCGGAGTGGTTGCGGACCAACCTTGATCTAGTTGAGGAGAGTAGGGAATGAGCTGCCATGCGGATGGCCTCCTACTGGCAAAGGGTGGCCAAATACTATAATTTTTTAGTCAAGTCTCAAAAATTTTGGATCAGCGATCTGGTGCTGCAACATGTCGAAGTCTCACAGCCTACCAAACAGGGGAAGCTATCACCCAACTGAAAAGATCCTTACTAAGTAGATGAAATGGTATGCCTCGAAACTTATAAACTGAAGCAACTTGATGAAACTCCACTCCAAATATCATAGAACTCAGCTAATCTCCATATGTATTATCAGTGATATTGTAATCTTGCTAAAGTATACACATGAATGAACATTCCAATTTGTCAATGTTGGTACTTCCACATATAAGTAAAGATAATACTAATGAAAGACTTATATTGAAACTCGATCTTTGATCAGTCTTGAGATGCTGAAACTCGATCTTTGATCAGCCTTGAGATATTTAAACTCAACCTCTGATCGGTCTTAAGATGTTAAAACTCGATCTCTGATCGATCTTGAGATATTTAAACTCGACCTCTGATCAGTCTTGAGATGCTGAAACTTGATCTTTGATCAGACTTGAGATATTGAAACTCGATCTCTGATCGATCTTGAGATGTTTAAACTCGACTTTGATAGATCTCGAGATGTTGAAACTCGATCTCTAATCAGCCTTGAGATATTGAAACTCGATCTCTGATTGATCTTAAGATGTTGAAACTTGACTTCTGATCAGTCTCGAGATGTTGAAACTCGATCTCTCTGATTGGCCTCGAGATTTTGAAACTCAGCCTCTGATCGACCTTAAGATGTTTAAATTCGATCTTTGATCGACCTTGAGATGTTGAAACTTGATCTCTGATTGGCTTGAAGATGTTTAAACTCGATCTCTGATCGATCTTGAGATGTTGAAACTCGACCTTTGATTAGCCTTGAGATGTTAAAACTCGATCTTTGATTGATCTTGAGATATTTAGACTCGACCTCTGATCAGTCTTGAGATATTGAAACTCGACCTTTGATCGGTCTTGAAATATTGAAATTCGACCTTTGATTGGCCTGGAGATGTTTAAACTCGACCTCTGATCAGCCTTAAGATATTAAAACTCGATCTTTGATCAATCTTGAGATGTTGAAGACTTTTGATCAGCTTATATTTAAACTCGACCTTTGATCAATCTTGAGATGTTGAAACTCGGCCTCTAATCGATCTTGAGATGTTGAAACTCGATCTCTAATCGATCTTGAGATGCTGAAACTTGACCTCTGATCGATATTGAGATATAGAAACTCAATCTCTGATCGACCTTGATATGTTGAAACTTGACCTCGAGATGTTGAAACTCGACCTCTGATCAATCTTGAGATATTGAAACTCGACCTCTGATCGGCCTTGAGATGTTGAAACTCGTCCTCTGATCGATTTTGAGATGTTGAAGGCTTTTGATCGGCTTATATTTAAACTCGATCTTATGGCAACCACGGGAGTCAGCATGATTCAAAAAATAGCAGCACAAAAGAAAGAAAATATGAATGCATGGATGAAAAAGTTATTGCTTTATTCCAATGAAAAATATTTACAAGAGTCTAGTCAGCTCTTTGTTTGACATTACAAAGAGAAGGAGGAGAAAGTTAACTATTCGGTTGGTGGGGCATCGTTAGTTGGTTGTACTTCATTGACCATGAAATTTCTCCCACCATCAAGATCTTCGACGTGCCACACTCTGTGGGGAATAATGAATTCGAAAAGTGTGTAAGAATTTCCTCGCTTCTCGCTCAGCTACATCAAAGCATCGTTAATGTCCATGTCGGGATTGGAAAGTTTGGACAAATCGAGTTGTGGGTACAAAACTCGAACTGTATTTTGATAAAAGCTATAGTCAGAATAATACCCGTCAGCAAAGATTGTGTGAACCATCGATTGAGAGCTATCTATTAGCTACTCATGAGATTGAGAAGAAGAAGCTCTTTCTCCTCTC
Organism: Elaeis guineensis; assembly: GCF_000442705.2. NCBI lineage: Eukaryota > Viridiplantae > Streptophyta > Magnoliopsida > Arecales > Arecaceae > Elaeis > Elaeis guineensis. The sequence continues at coordinate 30,007,182 of NC_025997.2, read as the reverse complement.
GTCAGAGATCGACCATCTGATTCCTATCAGAGATCAGCAATGGAAGCAGTCACTTGGATACCACGCTATTGTACATCCCTGGGAGCGGCGACGATCTTCTTGCTATCCAACACCTTTTGCAATTTTAAAATTTTTTCTCTACATTGCGAAACTCGTCTTGAATTTGTAATATACGCTCAGACCTCGCCCATCCAAACTCCCTGCACTTAATCAGAGACTCTAAGGCACGGATTTCTCCATGAGTGGAGTCAAGCTGACAATGATATACCATTAATTTCATCGCCACACCCTAGGACTTCTTCCTCGCTGCATCGGATATCCTCCGTATCTTTTTGGTTAATTATACCTTCTCGGCGTTATGTGCTACAACTCCTCGCCAAACTTCTTATTGAAGCCTGTTGACTTCTTTCTCAACCTCAGTAAGTTTCTTTTGAGTCTTTCGTAGTCTCTTTGCTCAATCAATAATTTTTTTTTCAAAAATTAAATTTTCTCTCCAAGCTCTTAATGTGAGCTTTAATCTTGACCACCATCACTGGAGAAAGAGTAGCTGGTAAAGAAGCAGCAGCTATCGAGCTAACATCAAAAATGTTATCCACCAATAATGAAAACAATTAAAAGTGCTAATTTCAAAAAGTTCATGATTTCATTTCATTGAACAAAAGTTTCTTACAAAGATATACAAAAAATAAACAAAGAAAAAAGAAGAGACAAAAAGTATAAGTATTTAATCTCCGATCTTCTCTTGGGGAGCTATGTCTGAAGGAGGCTCGGAGAGGCTCACATCAGCAGTTGAAAAGGAGGGTGGCTTGGCAACGTTCTCCTTCTCGAGAATGGAGAGCTCGGAGGTAGTGTGAACTTCATCGCCATCTTCATCTTCATCTTCATAATTCAAGAAGATAAGATCAAGCTCCAGATGCTCCTCTTCTATCACCTTCCAACGGTCGACCCAACCTTCTTTATGTGCCTGATGAAAAATCTTTTTGCTGAAGGCCACGTGACTGTCGCTGTATTCTTCAGATGCCCTAAATATCTCGATCGCTTGAGCTATCTCCTCAGTGAAGGTAGGTGATGCCTTGAATTTTATGATGGAGGAGTGCTCGGCATCTTGAATGCGCTCTTCAATCTTCTCTCCACCTCTTTCTCTCTCTTTAGGGCAAGGGCAAGATCGGACTCCATCTGGCCGAGGGCCCCCTGGAGATTCTTAGCCTCAGCCTCTAGTTTTTTAACTTTCACCCGGGCTACTTGGGCGTCTATCTCAGCCTTCTTCTTGGCCTCTCACACTTGAGCCTCCCTGACTGAGCGGTCCAACAAGTCGACGAGAATATAGAGCAGTTGCATTTTAAATCGACTAAGTAAGAAAAAATATGATGATTAAAAAAGAAAAAGAAGTGCAACAGGATAAATATTATACTTGGTAGCCAACAATCAAAGACAGCTTCCTCAAATTGGAAATGCTCATTTTGTCTATTTGCTCTAACTCCATTGGAATAACGGAGTTTTTGATGGTTCTTCAAACTGTCTTCTAGTCTTAAAAAAAAAGTCCTCCAAAATATCATCAAAAAGGGCCTCGTCATTATCGGCCTTCTTAGAAGACCTGTCCTAAGCAAAAGTCTTGAAAGACTGAGGTCGCTCGGTCGAGGTCAGAGTAGGTGCAGGTGTCGTCAAAACTTTTTCGACTTCGAAAGAAAGTACCTGATCAGTAGAGATAGGCTCTTGACTGAGCTCAACAAATTTCAATCTTTTCTTTCTCTCGATTTCGACAGCTCGAGTCTTTCTCTTCTATGGAAGAGAGGCCTTCAATTTTGCAATATCCTTTACTGAGGGTTCCATTCTTACAATTATTCAGCAAATGTCGGGTTAGAGAGCTATGTATATATATAAAAAAGAAAGAGAAAAGAGAGCATGAATGACCCCACTCACTCCTAGGTTTGTTAGAGGAAAGTCCTACCAAGAAAAGGGATTCATCGGATAAAAGCTCAGTCAGATGAGGAGTATTATAATCCAGGAGATCCCTAAGTCCTCTCTTTTCCTCGACACTTAACTCTATGGGCTTCAAAGATAAGGCTTCGATCCGACCCCAATTGAAAGCTCCAAGTCATATATCGAAGTACAAAAATAAAAAAGAAACGGCTCTTCCAGCCATGAATAGATGAGGGAGCACCAGAGACTAGGGAAGTGGCACCCTTCTGATAGAAAATATATAGCCAGTCAGTGTATGGGTGTTTCTTTAATGTGAAGAGAGCTCGAAAGAGGAAAATCGAAGGTCGGACTGCTGTTCGAGAGCAGAGAACAAGAAATCCTATGATATATCTAAAAGAATTTAGGGACACAGAGCAGAAAACAATCCTATAGAATCTAAAAAGCTCAAAAATGAAGGAAAAGATGAAAAATCTAAGACCTGCTTGAAGATTTTTCTCGTACACCACTAATCGGCCTAGAGGTGGATTGTGGACTCGAGTATTGGAATCAGGAAGCTCAAGATAGAATTCATTTGAAATGGAGTATTGGGCTTAGAACAACTCTATGTCACCTAAGATCAACTCGGATTGGATCTCTCCAGGCCTAGCCAAAAGATTGGTTTTGGACCTAGGATTTTTTGGATCCTTCATTTTCTTTCATATGGGACTCTCACACACAGAGTTTTTGGAACCCACCATCGAAACAAAAATCTAAGGAGAAAATAAAAAGAAGAAAAAATCGAGAAGAAGGTAAGAGGGACTTACTTTCGAGTAAGAAATTAAAAGGAAGTAACTATCTTCTGAGAGCTCTTCACATGGTAGAGAAAGAAGGAAATCTATCTGCGGGAGCTTTAGAGTAAAAAAATGGCAAAAGGAGAAAAGATTTCATAAAAGTCAGTAGAGTAAGAGGAGATAAAACAAAAAGAAGCCATCTCTTTAAATAGAAAGACATCCATCTCTTGGAGGATGTCAAGTCGGTACGAATTTCTAAAATAGACCACACGTCAAACCTTCATTAGCTCAACAACTAGATGACGGCCTCCATATTTAATGCATCCCAACAGAAAAAGTGGCATATGGAGTGGCACCTGTGTAGATTTCAAAAATTTCATTATTAGTTTGATAATTTTTCATCTAAAAAATTGCATGTAGATATTTGATTTAAAAAGACTCTTTACATCCCCAGCCATTCAGAATGCCAAAGTAAATACTCCCATAATCCAACCAAAGCTCGGACTAGAGAGTAGGGGGTATCTGTTAGGAGTAATTTGGAATGGACTGGTGATGTGTGGAGACTTAAGCCCATTACAGCCCATCAGATCCATATCGGCACCTCTCTAATAGCCTAATTGTTGAGGTTTGTCCGATATTTAGTCGGGCAAATGTTTGTCCCATCTTTAGTCGGGCAAATATCTGTCCCGATCTTTGGTCGGAGGCTATTCTCTCCGACTCTTCATCGGCATGTTCTTGATCTGACTTCTGATCTAAAAGGGCTGGTCGATCTCCTGTCACATTTGATCCTCATTCGACTTGCACATCAAGATAATCTCTGATCAGCATAACAACTATAGGTCGGCTAAACTTTCAGACCAACCCATCTAATTGAGCCTTGATCGAAAAACTATCAGTCCCAACTCCTAGTCGGCACACCATACTTTCTGATCTTTCCTTGAAAGCAGACCAACCAGGCTCAGGATTAAAAAGACAGGCACCAACTGGCAACAGCTGTCATTCCTATTTGGATGCAATCATCTGATTTAGAGAATCATGCCGGTATAACCGTCTGATCTGAAGAATTGCAACCAAATAACCGTACTAGATTCGATCAGTCTGTCTTTCAAAAATGATTACATAGCCATCTCCTCTATCAATACTCAAACTCCGAGAACCCAGATAAGTAATCTATTTTTATTAAACTCAAAACTCTGTTTCTTTGTTTGTATATTCTAACTTGAGCGTCGGAAGATCCTCATCGGAGCACAATCCTTCGGCTCGGACTTTTTTGCAAGTTGCTCCAGTACTGCATTTCTTTATCTTCCGATGTTAACTAAAAATAAGCCGCAATAGGGCCCATGGGAATAAGTGTTTGTGATTAGTGATATGCACAGCCACATGGTGCATACGGTGTAGAGAATAATTTCTCCTTATGGGAGTCTTCCTCCATCAAAGAATCCCAGTACAAATTGGAGATCAAGAGCAGTTGAGCCTATGAAACTCTAGCCTCCACCTTTATTTAAACAAACCCCAACCATTCTTTTAGCCTCACCACTAAAGGTCATGGATCACTGCCTCCTCTTTTCTCTCTTTCTTTCTCTTGAGAGTCAACACCGAACTCTATGGGCATGGCAAATCCTTATCGAAGATCAGATGAGAAGGCCTCAAACTGTTCATAGGTCGGATTTCAATGTGGAATCACTAGAACCTAACATGAGAACCCCCTCCCCTATTCCAAGATTTATCGATCTTTTCCTCTATTTTTGGAACCAATCATCATTTTTCGCTTTCTAGTTGTCTTCCCATGATGAACCATTGCCAATCAATAGTGCCCTAGCTATCGATGATGTGTTTGGAGCCTAGAATCAATGTCAGGAATCCCCTTCCTTTAGCTCTATTTTCAACCCTATTTTGCTTTATTTCTCCACCACCAGCTGCTTACTATTGTTGGTTGCCTATTAACTATTGCCCTTTTGTCGTCCGTTCGTCAGTCCATCAGGTGATTGACAACCACCACAACAACCAGGACACTGCCCTTCCTCCTCTAGCTTTATAAAGGGACATGCTACTCTTTATCCCTATCTTTTCTATCTCTCTCTATCTCTCCACACGAACCTATGGGCCCTAATGGAGGGTCTCATTCTTGCGATCTTGATCGACCTTAATAAAGTGATCCAGCACCACCCCTAGTAGTGGGATAGCTTGTCAACCCCCAATCTTAATCCTTGTTATGCACTATTGGAGTCCATCATCATCAATTTCTGTAGAGCTACCTATATCTTGACATGACTCTTGATTGGTAGATTAACCAATTGCATTACCCAGATCAGATCAGATCAATCATAGTCGTCGCGTGTTGTAGGCCTTGTCTCGCCTCCACCACAACCTTTGTCAAGCATCCCTAAAGCCTATTATTGAGATCTTTATCATACTATCTTTGCTCTAGTCTGATTCTTGATTTGTGATCTATTGGCCGAGTTGTATCTAACCTACCTTGGGCTATTAGATGCCATCATCTAGTCTACCATATCTTTTTTCTCTATTTAGAAATTTTATCACCATTAAAGTTATTGAGTAGATTTGGTCAATTTGTTTATTTAATTTTTGAGATTTCAAGGTGAAAGAGGTATGTAATCCTTATACTTCATACTAATTTTTGAACTTGCAAGCAATTTTTATACTCTTTATTAGTTTTCGAATTACCACTTTCTTCAATACTTATAGTTTATGAAAATTTCAAAATGATTGTCGACATTGATGATTTCATGCTTTTTCTAAAAGGAGGCATGAGTTAATACAAAAACAATGATTTATTATAAAAAGAAAGGTTCCATGAAAGTTTTAATGAAAATAACTCATTTATGAATTTTAAACCTTATCACGCCATTTAGTGCCTTAAAACCTACCCATATGAGTATATTTTAAGAAAAATATACATGATTTAAAGGCTTTAAGAGAGCTATGTACAATCTTGGAAGGAGGATAGATCAACATCCAGAGCTAGTTTCATATGACTCATATCAATGGATAATAGTAGTTGGCATATGATCAATGCCAGTACGTAATAGTAGTTGGCATATGACCTACACTAGCAAGTAATCATAGTTAGTGCATGATCATCATCAAAAGGTAATAGTAGTTGGTGTTTTATCAGTTACAGCTCTGTTATGGGTATTGCAGTAGCCTCAGTATTTAGTCTGAGAGAAGTAATTTGATATAGCTAAATGGTAAAAAAATTATGACTTTATTTATGTCATACTTAAAATCATATTTAAGAAATTTGCATGATTTATGCATGTACAAATGTTTTAAAACTTATGAACACGAACTATTCTACTTTGCAATGAAAGTTATTTGCATTAAATGATGCATTAATTCATGTAAACTTATGTTCAATTTAATAAGGTAGTGTAAGGTTTACTTACTGAACTTGTTAGGAGGATAAAATGGTCTAGGCTTGGAGTTCATTCTATCAAGCTTAAAAACTTTTGTAGCAAAATTTTAGTTTATTAATTGATTATGGACTTAGCCAATAATTTTGTAGATTTTTGAGGTTATGAGATTCTAAACATTTAAAATATTGGGTTTAGAAGCTCTGTACCAATACTTGTTTCTTTTATGTAATTGATGGGAGACTTCAGATCCTTTTATATTTTATATGAGTTGGATTTTTATATATATTGCTATAAATGGCTTTGTGTTATCATAGGCACTACCCAACGGTAGCAACAATGTCATGTTGGTTGGGACATGACAAATAAGTTATACAAAATAATAAATTACTTTATTACATATCAAATACTATGTTAGTTATCAACCCCTGGAAGTAGAAAGCTTGTATAAGACCTTTCTTTTCCACCACCAAAAGAAAATTAATATTGATCCAACAAACATCAACCTCATACAAGCATGACCAACAAAGAAAGAAAGAAAAAGATAATTAATTTTTAGATTTGGATGACATCATGTTATAATACAAAACTAGAAAAAACTTATAATAGGCTAAAAATGAAAATTGATGCGCAAATTGCATTCTAACCCCAAATTACTTCATATATCTAAAAAATTAAGTTCTATGCATTTTCTGATAAGAGTCTTAGGGAATTGCCTATTGTGAGTAATGGTTTGCTATCTTTTTTGTTTTTTTGGAGTTAAAAGGTTTGCCTCATAACTACGTATAGCGATTGATCACAATGGGATTGTTAACTAATATGAATTCTATCCGAAAAAGTTTAGCAAAACCTTAGTGTTAAATGGATCAACTTACAATCAATTATGTCAAAGTAAACTTCAAAATTATGGGAAAAAAGTATCATCCAGTTGTATTTATGGAAGGCAATATCTGATATAGGAAACTGCAATCACATCAAAATACACATACCATAAACCTAATAACTAAGGTCAAAACTTCCATTAAAGAATAGCTAAAGTCAAAATATAATTTTAACAAGTGACACCAACTAACATGAAATAGATTTTCAACCACGTATCAATGAAAAATTCAAATTCCTAATAACCATGGAGATCAATAAGTGATACTATTGTTAAATGAAATAAACTAAAGATCTACATTAAAAATAAAAAACTTTTGATAACCTTAAGAAGGAAAAGGTTGTATTGCATCTGAATCGGAGGACAAGATTTAATATAGGGACCTCTATTCATATCAAATGCACAAACCATGAACCATTGTCAAATACAATTCTAAACAATGATACTAATTAACACAAGAAATTAGCACATTCATCCCCTAATAAGAAATTTCTAATTTCTAATAATTTTATGTATTAATATGAAGAGTTATTCTTAAGAAATTGATGCTAAAGATATGCATAAAAAGTCTTCAATGAAATCAGAAGCATGACTCTAATTTTAACACTAGAAGGCAACTTCAGACCTATAAAAAAAATCAAAGTATATAAAAATCAAAGGAAATCAATCGATAAGTGCAAAACCATATTCAAAGAACAAAAGTTTTAGATATTTTATTTCAGATTTTTTAAGTAGCTAAATCAAGAAAAAGATTGACTATGATTTTTTTATTGAATGAATTTTTTTTTATTGTATCAAACAATAATGTTGCCCAGCTAGACAACTCAAGAGGGGGTGAATTGGATTTTCAAAAATCTAAATAAGTATATACAATTTTTGCAAAACTTGATTGAGTAAAATGAGTGTATTGCAAGCTAAATACAATACAAGCAATGAAGAGAAAGCTACATACACAAACATAGCAAGATTTATAGTGGTTCGGTGCACTTCAAGCACCTACACCCACTTCCTAAGATTCATTTAAAAATTTCACTATATTCCAATGAATATAATTGGTTTATTTTAATCAAAATCATTAACAATCCAATCAGTTTTACCAAGTCAACCAATCAAAATTTTTATAAGTTTTACCTAAGACTCTCAATCCAATTCAAAGGTTTGGATCAAACCTATCTCCAAGTTTTAGTCCCATTGAAACTTGTTACAGAAATTCAGAGTAAGAAAATTTTATAATAAAAGAAAGCTTCTTGGATGAGCAGGTTTATTGTTGATTGAAGCTTGCTCCAAGTTGGCTTGAATGCTAGCAATTAAACTCCTTATCTCCTTGAATGCTCTCACAAATCTCAGAAAGAATTAGGTTGGAAGTAGTTGAACTCTCTTGAAAGCAATAAATGTTGAAATTGGACTTTTCTAGCTTTGAATGAGTTTTTTTTATTGTGCTCACTTGATTTCTTTTCCTTTTCATTCAAATTCCATCCAGATTTATATGTTTTGAAGCTAGTTCCAACCAATTTTGACCATGGGAGATGAATTCTAGCCATTGGAAGAAATTCTGGATGAAACAAAACTTGCTATAGAAGTAGCCATTTGAATTGTCAGGTACTCAGAAGTTGACTCGACGGTGCATGAGTCGACTCAAAATGGTACATAGTCGATCTGTTCAGAAAATGGATCGACTTGCTTGTAGGTCTTCAAAATCAGTCTTCTATTTTTTTCTAAAAGAGCCGACTCAATTTTATCCATGAGTCAACTCGCCTTCCTGTCCTAAAAAACTGTGTTCTATTCTACAGAGAGAGTCGACTCAATTTATAAATGAGTTAACTTACCTATGTATCAGAGCTGCGTGTCGATGTCAGAGTCGATTCCTTCATCCCATGAGTCGACCCGTTGGTCTAAACTTAGCTTTTCTTAAGAAATTCAACTCAAAATAATATTTTCTTTGTTCAAAAACTTTTCAAGTGGATCCAAGGCCTATTTTTAGTATTGTATTCCTACAAAAATATTCTTATGACACTTTGAAAGATATTAATTCAAATTTTATACTCTAATATTTTGTAATCATCAAAATTATTTCTTAGGATCAACAAACAATCAAATAATATGAGAAAAAAGAGAGAACATATGTTTCAGTTATATACTTGGACCTTCTAAATAAGATGACCCAACTTCATATGATTGCAAAAGCATTTTTCTAAGAAAGTTGGAGCAAGAAAAAAATGGTGGAAAAACTTCAAATATAGACTTAAAACAAACAATGAAAACTCAACAACTCCAAAAGGATATTGATAATCCTAAAGAAATGGAGCATAACATGATAATATCTTAATCCAAGCCACCATGCAAATAGATCATGCTTACCTGCATTCCTATACTTTGCAAGATCTAACAACACGATGGCCACAGGGTTGAGGTTGCAGCTGGTGATCCTATGGGTGATGTAGGCCACATAGAACATCGATACATCTCAATCCTCTCAAGCTCATTCTAGGGCTGGATGAGCAATGGTCTCATTGAAGAGCTACCATTCAACAATAAAGGTGTTGGCAAACTAAGATTTTCACTCACGATCTTCTCAAGTTGAAGGTTCCTAGTGGTTGACGTAGAGGAGATAGGAAGGCAGAGTAAGAAAGAAGATATTGGATTTTGGGGAGATAGTAGTAAAAGAGAGAGGAAAAGGAAAGGATGAGTAGAAAAAGGATAGAGAGAGCCAGGAAGGGAGGGAGAGAGAGAGGGGAGAGAAAGCAAGAGGGAGAGGAGTAGGAGAATGGCAAGATTTCACCTTCCTTTCTTTTTTACTTTTATTTTGCTATTAGTAAAATGAGGTAGAGAAAGGTAAATGAGGGCTACTAGATGCTTTAAGATGTGAGCTCATCCTATGATTGGGGAGGCAACCAAACCAAGACCCTAATCTGATGATTGGTATGCATACATATACGCACGCATATGATGTATATACAATATATGCATATATATACATTATATATACACACATATATATACATATATTTTGTATACATTATATATATATATATATATATATATATATATATATATATATATATATATATATATATATATATATATATGTATATATATATATATATATATGTATATGTATGTATGTATGTATGTGTACATTTTTAAATATCCATATAATAAATGGATAGGAGAGAAACTATACCCTCCTAAAATTAAATGTTAATTAAAGGAAAAAAGAGAAAAATGTGTTCTCCTTTTGACTCAGGCTTGTGATGCTTGCTGTATAGACGTAATTTAGATAGATGTAAGTGTCAAGCAACCAAGCATTTCTAAGTGCCGACCATCAAAATACCCAACTTTAGATAGTTTCAATATATTAACTAAATTAAAAAATCCAATTGGAATCCCACCATTGTCCAAAAATTTCAAATCCAAAGACAAATTTGATCATGTCAAATTAGCTTGGCCAAGTCATATTTTCTTAAACTAGAGCCAAATCTAATCTAAATTTTTAAACCTAAGAATTATTCAGTTAGATCAAATTAGATTAGCTAAGTTATTTTACCTTGACCAAATCTTAAGTTCAAAAATAGTCTTTATTTATAAAAAGGCCAAACTTTATACCATATATGTGACCCATAATATTCAAGTTTAAGAATGACCATTTTTAATTTCTTTCTACATAAACTCATGCAACAGACATGCTCATTTAGGATAATTTTGATGATTAGTTAGAACATATTTAGTGTGACTTTTCTTATTAAATTAGGTTTCTTGCAAATATGTTATTCACATACTTGATTTTTTATTGAAATCACATGTAATAACACAGTCTAAGAAATATTTTAGTTGATATAGTAATATTTTTTGAAATGTTGGAAGAAATTGAGATCCGTAGTTACTTTCACTCAATTTTGTAAATGAACTAAGAGCAAAAGAGGATGCAATGAGAGAGAAAGGGAAGAGAGTAGATGCGGTGGCCAATGATGAGCTATTTATTGGAGAGACTACAGGAGAGGAGGAGAGGGAAGGGGGCTATGAATACTTTTATCTCTCCTTTTTCTTCTCTATATGGATTAGAATAGTTGTGATGTTTTTCAGGCTCTACTAGGTAACATCTTGCGGGTTTATGGGACATTCTCCAAATAAAGCTTAGAGAGAAAAAGGGTGAGAAAGAAGTGTTGAAGAAAACATCATCTCTATTTACAATATTATTAGTGAGTTGCTAAAAACTACAAAGATGAGTCTAGATTTCTTTTAAGCTGTAGCACATTTTTGAAAATAAATATTTATCTAAATTTTTACAATAGTAAACCTATATAAAAGAAAATAATTAAGATACATAGAAATATCTTAATAGAAAATGATAACTAATAAAATTCAGATGAAAGACTTCTTCCAGTCCATTTGATGGTCGTCTGACTCGAAATCTAGCCCAAGACAAGCCTAAATAAAAAATCCACAATAAGCCTTATTTATTGGACTAGCACTGACCCAAATATCATATTATCTTTATCTTGGACCTAGCTACCCTAACATAGATAAGTTTTATGAGATAAGAAAGATTTAACAAATTGAGATAAAATTTACAAGCCATTATTCTCACTATCATGCATCACTATTATATTTGCCTTTTTTGTTGATACTCCAACTTTGATAAAAGCAGAAGGAATTACAAGAAACTCCATGATGAGAAAAGTTACAAAGATCCAACTGCATCCTTTTAGTAATCCTTGAAATAGGTCCCTGCACCCATATTTGTAGCACTACCAAATATTCTCTTATTTTTCAACTTTAAACTCCACTTTGATATACTAAATTCAACCAAATACTCCCAAGTAACCTACTAGAATTAGTCAATTTATTTTTTTAAGGTTGAAATTTTGCTCGAGACTAAATGATGCTAAACCATCTATTGAATAATAAATTATACAAGAAGATTAGTATTAGACAAAAAGACCATGATGCTTAGCCAAGAAACTTGCCTCAGTAACTATTGTGAACTAGCAATATTTATTATAATTTACAAAACAAGGTAACAACCTATCAAGGCATAAATAGCTACTACTAGAGGCATCCACATAGCTATAGCTAGGAAGCTAAACAAATCTTGCTTCCCTCTCTTGTAGAAGATCAAGGATAAATAGAAGATTGAAAACATCACCTTTACAAATTTGTTTCACAGCAGCTAATCGTGCCTAACTGCAATTAATGATTACATTTTTAGCAAATCAATCCTCTTTGGAAGTTAAGCCTTCAGGCTACAAATGTATATTTTTTGTATTAGAAACCAAATCATTAGATTCACCAAAATGAATAGAAGACAATGTTTGAATACTTGAACCATGGGTTTTCAATGGACAAATACATACTTTCTATCATGTCTACTGCTTCCATTACGTCTATGTAAACCATAGATACTGCCCATGCATGTCCACTTTACCAGGATCTGCACCTAGTCAATGTTGGTGATAATCTTGGATTTGTCTAAGTTATGCCTTAGTGTATGAGATAGGATTAATATGTGGAATTCTTTGAAAACATCTCCCAAAACATGGGTCATTCTATTGATATAAAGATTTCAAGCATGCCATGAAAGTGTAATAACTAAGCAATGATGCCAATTTTAACAGTATAATTTTTAGCACACAATATCTTTGATAGTGATGGCATCTAAAAAAAAAATCAAAATTTGGTGCTCTTACTAAAATACATAACAGATATGTCATATTTAATATGTCATATTTAAAGAGGAGTTTTTCTGTACTACTTTGAATTCTAAACATCATTGAGATTTATTTCCTTGTAGAAGTAAAGAACCTTTGCAAAATGTTATTGCTATTCACTTCATGGAAGAACAACTTTCACTTCCTTTCTATACAAAATGATTAAAATATTATAAATTCAACTTAGTCATAACATATCAATAGTTCTATACATAATGTAGCAATTAAAGCTTAGTAATAATACTAATAGTCCACCTCCACCACAACGGTGCCAGTGACCTCTGCACCTCCTCTCCATTGATGTCTCCAATGCCATCTGCTCCCTTACCTCCTTCTAACTCATCACTCGGACAAATACTACCTCATAGTCAGCTTGACTCCAGCTTTTTGAGTATAACATCACCAAAAACTTCTTCAATAAGGCCCACTAGGAGTTCCTTAGCAAGTTGGGCTATCCCCACATAGTCCTTAGCTAGCACCTCGCTATCGCAAGGGTCAAGCCCTCATGCTCATGATAAATGAGAAGCAAAAGTTTGCATACATCCTCAACCATGATGCCAAGAGGTGAAAGTGGATCAGATAATATCCATCCAAATATATTTTCATATTTAAATCTATCTGAATATAGATAAAAATTAAAGATTCAACTAACATCCATATCCATATCCATTAAAAAAAATATCATGGATATGGATAGATAACTATCTGATCTATATCCAAATATCCAATTCTACTTACAATCCTATTTAATTTTATATAGCATTGATGCCAAATCAGAACAAAGAAGAAGATGAAGAAGATAAATGGCAGAACAAAGGTAAAAGAAGAAATTAGAGATTAGTAATCAGAGAAGCTAGGCAGAAAATTCTATAAAATTAATTCAATTCTCAATCAATCAAAACTCCCAATGATGTTTTATAAGTTTGTATAAGCTTACAACTCCATAGATAAAAAAATAGCAAAATTAGGCAACACGTGTTAACAAAATAGAAAAATATCTAAAATAAATATAGAATTCTATAAATAAGAAAAACCAAATCGAATTAGCAAATCAAGAAAATACTAATCAAATTAAGATTTCAAATCAAATCAGTAAATTAAAAAATCCTAATTAGATCAAGATTTGCACCCATGTCTAGTGTAAATGCATAAAGGTAGCTTAAGATTTCCATCATTTCTCCCTGGCTAAAAAGAACTTGACTCCGACAGGTTATGATACTTATATAACTTTAAAAGATCAAAATTGAGATGACAAAACTTATCTTCAGTAATCCAAGTAGCATCAAAGATAGAACATCCCTTCTAGTGCACTAGGTAGTGCTAGAATCTACTATCTGTCAAACCAAAAATCTCATCCTTAATGACACTCTCAATCTTCTTTCGGACTAAATGATGAATTAGCGGAAGCTTAAGGATAGGCATAGAAAAAGTTCAACATCCACCTATAGGAATACTTGCAGACACTTTGGGAGGCTCGATAAGAAAATAAATCTTCCACATTGAAAATAAGACTAGTAGTCATATCAGAAGGTAAATCAAGTAAATAAGCATTAGATCTCAATTTACAAATGATATGAAAAGGTCCAGAAGCTCTAGCATGCAATTTTTTGAAAAAATATTTAGAATAGCACTTAGGACACACACACCACTACATAATCACCCTCATTAAAATTCTGATTTCTATGGTGAACATCAGTAGCAAGTTTATAAGTCTCATTACTCAATATAATCTTTTGTCTGATTTCAACATGAAGGTCTCAAATATAGTAAGCAAAGGACTCCACAGATTTAGAAAGATGAAAATCATGGGGTAAAGGCATAAGATCAACGGGCTAGCAAGGGGCTAAACCATAGATAATCTGAAAAAGAGACTTACAAGTAGATCTATTAACAGAATTGTTATAGACGAACTTAGCAATAGGTAATAATAAATCTTAATTTTTTAATTTTTCTCCCACAAGGCATCTAAGCAAATCTCCTAGACTACAATTAACAACCTCAATCTGTCCATCAATCCAGGGATAGAAAGTAGATGATAACTTCAGAGTTATCTCAAATAACTTTCAAAGTGTCTTCTAAAAATAGCTAACAAACTTGACATATCAGATACTATATAAGAAGACAAGCCATATAGTCGAACAATCTTGTGAAAGAATAATTTAGCTACATGTGAGGCATCAGTTGTCTTCGCACAAGGTATGAAATGGGCTATCTTAGAAAATCTATCCGTAATAACTAAGATGAAATCATGACCTCTAATAATCTTAGGCAATCTGAGAATAAAGTCCATGCTAAGGTCTTGTCAAGGTATGTGTGGAATAGGTAGTGGTGTATATAAATCAGTATTTCTTTTTCTAGCCTTAGCTAATTGACAAGTGCGATACAAAATATAATCTGAGCAACATCTTTTTTTTTTAAAAAAGAGCCAATAAAATCAATCCTATAACATGCCTATTGTTTAACACACCCAAAATAACCAGTGAGGCCACCAACATGTAATTCCCAAATAATAAAATCTCTAAATGAAGTACGGGAAATGCATAGCCTAAAACCTCCAAACAAGTAACCATCTTTGATGAGAAAATCTATATGGTCATGATGATAACCATCCATGATCTCCTGATATATCAGTCCAAAATCAAGACAAGTGGTGTAATCACCCTTTAATCTTGCAAACCCTATCATCTGAGCACTTATAGTATGCAAGAGATGTATCATTCGACTAAGTGCATCAGATGGTTTGTTCTCAACCTCTGAACGATGGTTAAGAACAAATGCAGACTCCTGAAAAAACTCAATCCATCAAGAATGTCTGGCACTTAACTTTTTTTATGAGTTTAGGTACTTGAGTACATGATGGTCAGAGTATAACACAAATTCTTGGGATAACAAGTAGTACCTCCAGTGCCTCAGGGACTTCACAATAACATAAAACTCATTATCATAGGTGGAATACCTCTGCTTAGTTTCATTGAGTTTTTTGCTGAAACATATGACTGGATGTCTATCTTGAATCACAACACCTATAATGCCTACTCCAGATGCATCACAGGCAATCTCAAAGAGTTTAAAAAAGTCAGAATGTCTTAAAATGAGTACTTCAATCATCTTTTGCTGGATCTCTTTAAAGGCTATATGTGCAATGCTAGTCCATTTGAACTCTTTTTTCTTCATACTATTAGTGATGGAAGCCATAATAGTACTAAAATCCTCAATGAATTGCCTATAGAAGGTGACCAATCCATGAAAACTAGCTACAAACCTCAGAAAGAGTCTTTGGTGTTGGATAAGATCTGGTACTGCTCGTTGTAGTAAGAAGAAAAAAGAAATAAAATAAGAACACGATCAAATATGTGGATCAATCCAAGTGCTACCTCTATGGGGCATGCAAGCTTCACTATAAGAAAAAAATAAGTATAAGAGGAGAACACCCATTTTCGACTCTCATACATAAATCTCTCTCAACAAGAAGCACTCATCATCATAAAAGCTCTCATAAAATCTTTCAAGGAGATCTTCTCACAGGTCTGCCAGTGCCAGGATCCTCGACATCTCTGGACACTTTTTGCGATACAAACCGTTACATCATGCCTCACGGCCACTCATACAACCGTTGCTACCGCTCTACTTGATGCTTTGCTCTTCCACCAACCCTCTGTCGATGCTCTGCCTGCATCTGCTCTACCAGCTGCAGGTTCTCTATTGAACACACCAGCCTTTGTTGCCCACAAGGCCTCTTAAAGGCCTCAGACTATATCCAAAGCATGTCCTAAGCATCTCAGGACTTTTGATAGCACCCAAATAACCTCTGGACCATTGGATCTTGACCGCAAACCCCTACAACTCATCCGATTGTGCACAAACAATGACCATGGATTGTGGTAGACCATGAGAAACATCGCAAAAATGAGCTTCGATCCATGGTGGATCGTGCGAAACATGCTGGAAACAACCCTTGGGTGCGTGGACCGCCATGCACTGCACCCTGCCTTGGCCTCTTGTGCGTGCCCATGCGGCCAGCCTGCAGGCCCCTTGGCCTACCTTCGAGCCTGCACACCATGGGCCCCGTGGATCTAGGTGCTGCATGCCCCACTGTTTCACATCTCTGGGCTCCTCACGATGTGCTCTTCGAGTTGGATTTCTCTGCATTTGAATTTTCACTACTATAGGTCGAATTCAAGATATTTTTCTCAATAATCTTCATCTGGACTCAACATTCGACCTCCATCTGACTTTGAGAGTTTTTAGATCTTCTCACCTCCATGTCCTGGGGCAAATGCCTATTACTCATGGATGGACAAACATGAAAGTCGATCTAGGCTGCTCGATCCCATCTCCATCCTAATGACCTAAGACTTACTCGGGATAGCCTCCTGGCGACATCGCTTATCAGCCTCCCAAGTTTTCCATCTCGTGTCCGATCCATCTCCACTTGGAGCTCCACCTCACACTGGGTTTCCACTGGGATCTTCTATTATAAATGGCTCCTCCTTGCATAAGAGAGCATCGATCAATCTTTCATGGTTAATCTCCATCTTGATTGCATCTATCTTTTCCATCATCTTCAATCTTGATCATCACCGCCGCAATCTAGACTCTGGTACCACCTGACTCTGATACTACTTGTTGGACAAAATCTGACATCGCTTGTTATAGTAGGAAGAAAGAAAAAATAAAATAAGAACACAATCAAGTATGTGGATCAGCTTAAGTGCTACCTCCATAGGACATGCAAACTCACTATGAGAAAGAAACAAGTACAAGAGGAAAATACCCACTCTCGACTCTCATACATAAATCTCTCTCAACAAAATACACTCACCCTCACAAAAACTCTCATAAAATCTTTCAAGGAGATCCTCTCACAAGCCTGCAAGTGCCAAGATCCTCGACGTCTTGAAATACTTTCTGTGATGTAAATCACTACATCATACCTCACGGCCACTCACATGACTGTTGTTACTACTTTGCCTAATGCTTTGCTCTGCCACCGACCCTTTGTCAGTGCTTTGCTTGCATCTGCTCTACTGGCTACAGGTTCTCTATCGAACACACCAATCTCTATTGCCCATTGGGCCTCTTAAAGGCCTTAGACCATATCCAAAACATGTCTTAAGCATCTCAGGACTCTTGATAGCACCCAAACAACCTCTAGAATGTTGAATCTTGATCACAAATCCCTGCAGCTCATTCGATCATGTAAACAACCACCATGGACCATGGTAGACCGTGAGAAACATTGCGAAAACGACCTTTGATTCATGGTGGATCGTGTGAAATGTGCTGGAAATGGCCCCTAGGTGCATGGAGCGCCATGTACCGTGCCCCGTCAGGGCCGCCTGCACGTGCCCGCTGGGCCACGCCTACGACCAGCCTGCATGCACCTGCATGCGCCTGCAACCGGCCTGCGTGTGCCCATGTGCGCCTTTCCACTGGACCATGCCTATGCGTGCCAGGGCTCACCCACGTGCTGGGCCACACCTGCCTGCACGTTGGGAGGCACACTGCAGGCCCCTTGGCCTACCTTCGAGCCTGCAGGCTACAGGCCCCATTGGTCCACATGCTGTAGGTCCTGCTAGTCTGCATCTTTGTACTCCTCATGACATGCTGTTCGAGTTGGGCTTCTCCACATCTGGATTTTCACTATTGTAGATCAAATTTGAGGCATTGTTCTCAACATTTGGTTCGGGCCACTCTCTAATAACTCTTACTTTCTTGGGATCAGCAAAATGCCCTGCACCATAATAATGAATTTTAAGAAGAGAATTTGAGTCTACTTGAAAAAATATTTCTTGAGATTGACATATAACTTTTTTGCTCTTAATGCCAAAAAAATGACTAAAATACTCTTTTTTGATTCACATAGACAAGGATGTCATCAAAATATACCACCAAGAACTTGCCTATGAATGGCTTTAAAATCTGAGTCATAGTCCTCATGAAAATGCTAGGAGTATTAGATAATCCAAAAGGCATGACTAACTACTCATACAACCCATCTTGATTTTTGAAGGTGATCTTCCACTCATCTTCTGATCTAATCTAGATTTGGTGGTATCCCTTGTGTAGATCAATCTTGGTGAACCATTTAGCCTTGACCAAAAAGTCTAGCATGTCTTCTAACCTAGGGATGGGAAACCTATACTTGATGATGATCTTGTTGATAGCATGGCTATCAACACACATTCACCAAGGCCATCCTTTTTGGAAGTTAATAGAGCAAGAACAGCATAGGGACTAAGACCAGGCTGAACAAAGCTTTTCTCCAAAAGTCCATTAACTTGCCAATTAATCTCTACCCTTTCTTTGAGACTCATCCCATAATAAGGCAAACTGGGTAGCTAGGATCTTGGGATCAGATAAATGGCATGTTGTATATCCCTCATAGGTGATAGCTCACTAGGAAGCTCCTTAGGTGTGACATCTTCAAATTCATAAAACAACTGGTTGACCTCTAGGGAAAGGTCAACTCATGACTGAGATGACCCTCATGAAACCTCTTTAGCTATCAAAGCTAAAACAATATGCAACTTTTTGCCCTCTTTCTTAAATTCTCTACGAGTCAGAAGATGAAGGCATTTCTTTCCAACTTCCTAAAAAGAGCAAGAACTTGAAGCATGTGCACTAGAAAAAGAACTCACAGCATGCAAAAAGATACTGGGTGTCAGAGTCCTACGTGCCATCTTCTTATCCAACTCCAAGGGTTTGGTGTATTGAAGCCGTATGGTTTTACCTTTAAATCTTAATACGTAAGTATTGTTTCACCCATAATGAGTAACATCTAAATCATATAACCAAGGTCGACCTAACAAGACATGAGACACATTCAGAGCAAGGATGTCACACCAATTTTTATCCAAGTAATCACCCATTTGTAGAATAACTAAACATCGCTTAATAACTAGCAAGGAAGTCTTATCAACCCATGCCATTCTGAATGGCTGGGGATGTAGTTTAGGTTGCAACTTCAGCCTTCTAAGAGTTGACCTTGAAACCACATTCATACAACTTCCTCCATGAATGATGACTTTGTACACTGCATCCCCATATTTCACATAAGCATGAAAAAGGCAAGCGTGCTTCCATTCATCGATGCTTATTAAGGCAGACAAAATACACCCCACAATCCCATAAAATTTGTCATCATTGTCTTGTCCTTCCTCATTGTCATCCTCATACTCGAAGACATGCTCCTCAGCCCCAAAATTTTGGATGTCATCCTCAGTTGATAGGTTTTTAGTGTCATGGTCTAAAGTCAGAGTACGATGAGGATACTGGATTGTGATATGATCCTTATCATAATAGTTATGGCACTCAATGTCAGAGATATTATGTTGAGGGTTGGTAACACTAGCATCTCTACCCTAATATATTGAGGTCCTCTAAGCAAGACTGTTACTTGCCCTAATAGCAACATAGCCAGAGAAAGTACTCCTAGTAACTCTAGCATGAGATGACTTCCCGACTTAAGAAGTCATGCACCTTGGATGGACATCTTATAAAATTTTTCACTCTCTAAGGCCTTATGATAGGCCTCTTGAAGAGAATCAGGTGAATAAAGACTAATCTTTCTTTTGATTTTTGACCTCAATCTAGTGATAAATCTAGTGACCAACACCCATGGTTGCTCATCGTTATCACATCTAGTGAGTAGCTCCTCAAACTTAGATAAATATTTAATCACACTGAAAGATAGTTGTCTAAGGGTGAGCATTTATTCCATCGATTGAGTCCTATAATAAATGGGGATGTACTTATCTCTCAATCTCTCTTTCATTTCAACCCATAATTCTATAGGATCTCATCCTAGATGTATAAGTTCATATGCACTCCAATACCAATACCGCTTGGCAGAGCTAATGAGTTTCATTTTGGCAAAATCAGCTCGTTGACTATTGATCATATTATACCATTCAAAGAAATCCTCCATATCTTTTAACCAGTTTAAGAAGGTATTGGGATATAGTTTACTATCAAAACTAGAGGCCTTAATCTTTTCCATCTTAGGATATCCCCTAAATTATTAGGATAATATTTCTACTAATTGTGGTTGTATTGAGGAGGGGAGTACCTTTGCGGTCTCTTATTATTTCCATCATGCTGCCTAGCATAGAAATTTTGAGGTATGGGGTAGGCTCCTAGATCATCCTCTAGATAAGGATACTTCTCTTCTATATATATAAGAGGGGCTATAGCAATGCTTATATGACAGCGATTTCTAAAACTACTATCATAGAACCTACGATAGTGGTTATCCGTAACTACTACCATAGATTTTACCTACCGCAACGGTTATGAATAACTGCCGCTGTAGGTCACCTATGGCAGCAGTGTACCTACCATAATGATTATGAATAACCACTGTCGTAGGTGACCTACGGTGGTGATTATTCGTAACTACTGTCGTAGGTTTGAATAACCATTGCAGTAGGTCAGACCTATGATAGCAGTTACTATAACAGTTGTCGTAGATAAAAATTTTATCATTCTATAATTTTTGATCCCAAAGTCAGATTTTAGTGATTTTTTTTTAGATCTACGTAGCTACAATGATGATTTTATGACAAAACATCATTTTACTTCTCAAATTGGAGCTTTAAAGAAATTTAGTCGATACTTACAAATAATTTTGGATGATTACATGAACCTGTAATAGTAAAATTAAATTTCAAGCATATCTTCATCATTTATTATCTAAATAATTATCATTTTAGTATTATCACAAAAGATTATCTCGATCCGTAGCCTTAGTTTTGTCGATTATTAAAATTCGATTTTGACGATCACAAACGATCGTATGATTATCTGATAGATAGAGACTACCGATGAGTCTGAAAATTTATGATGATGATCTCGATGATATTTTTAGCATACTATCAAAATTTTACTTCAATCGAATATCATTAGCATGCTCTATTTAGCATGAGATAATTTTGATCATTAAATAAAAAATGAGTGATCATAAGGCCAATCAACATCCGATTGAGGTGATTTTTTGGATAGATGATCTTTGTTAGTATTTTAATCATTTATACGATAGTGATCATAAAATTCAAACTGTACATATATGTTGGAATCTACTTGAGCATATCTTACAAAAGCATAAGTATAATTACTTAAGAAATTTAAGAATGAGTAGCAGGCGACATATAGTTTTAGATTGTTCATATACGTATGGTTTGAATTTTATGATCATCATCATACAAATGATTAAAGTGGTGACAAAGATCATTTATCTAAAAAATTATCTTATAATCAGACATCGTTTGGCTTTTTCGTTACTCATTTTTTATTGAACGGTCCAAATCATCCCGTGTCAAATTGACCATGATAATAATATCCTATTGAAGTAAAATTTTGATAGTATAATATAAATAGCACTGAGATCATTATTATAAATTTTTGAATCCATCGATGGTCTCTATCTATCAGATCATCACGTGATCATTTGTGACCATCGAAATCAAATTTTAATGATCGACATATCTAGGGCTGCTGGATCAAGGCGGTCTTTTGTGATGATACTCTAATGATAATTATTTAGATAATGAATAATGAAGATGGATTTTAAATTTTAAAATTATATCATATTCAGAGAAAAATAGAAAAAAATTATATTCTGCCTCTATAGCAGCGGTTGCATAATAACTGCTGCTATAAATCTATGGTAGCGATTTACTAACTGTTGTTATATCATTTTTATGGCAGTGGTTAGGTATAACCGCTCTATATATCTACTTATGGCAGCGGTTATCACCAACTACTGTCATAGATTAGATCTACGGTAGCGGTTATCGATAATCACTACCATAGGTAGCCTATGACAGTGGTTATTGATAACCACTATCGTAGATCCAACCTATAATTGATTGTAATAGTCCCATGTCAATTGTGAAAAAAATGAATGGCCTGTATATAATGACTTAAATAATAAACCAGCAACAGCATGGGCTTGAGCATTTCATGATCTCTCTCTCTACTCGAGCCTCGCCATCACCGACCACCGCCGCCCATCCCCCATCGCCTACTGCCATCATCGGCCCTCGCTCGCTGCCGTCGACACCTAGGCAGGCCCAGCCACCACTGACTGTCCTCTCCCGTTGACCACCCACCGTCCGTTATCTATCAGTCATTTTGATCGGTACCACTGCCATAGTATCTATGGCAACGGTTGGCATAATCACTACCGTAGCTTAGCTCCGACAGCGTTTGAACAACCGCTGCCATAGCTTAGCTTCGACAGCGGTTGGACAATCGCTGCCATAGCAGTTATGGTAATGGTTGCACAACTGCTGTTATAGCCTCTATGGCAGCGATTGCTATAGCTGTAGTTATAAAACAGCTGCCACACCTTGCTATGGTAGTGGTTGACACAACCATTGCCACATTCTAAAAAATTATTATCATAGGCCTACAGTGACGACCATAGTGGTAGTGGTTTTTTGGGCTACCACAGCAATTTTCAACCACTACGGTAGCCCTATTTTATAGTAGTATCCTAAATCAGATAGGAGTCCTCTGTAATAAGCAAGTTGAGGGGGATTTGCAGTCGGGTTTTAGAAATCTCTTTCTATTGTGTGTGCTCTACCCTTCCTAATAATAGAAGTCCTAACATGGTGCAATGGAGGAACGACAAGAGTGGGTAACAAGCCTGGGTTAGCATTTGAAGTCTTTGTGGGGTTATGCCTATTACTTGTGCTATCAATGTGCTCAACATTTAGGGAAACTGGAGAGTTACCCTCAGAGTGACATTTATCTAAAGCAACTTGTAATTGAAAAATTATTTTAATCATCTCTTCTCGAAATTGATCCATGGATGTTTGGAATGTATCAAGTTTATATTTAAGGGTGTCGACCTACTTGTCCAATGCATTCTAGGCATCGAAGAGGTCTCGAATGGTCATGGTGATTTCAATCTCAATAATTTATAATTTTAGAAGTTTGGGTAAAAAGATGAATGCTAGTTTTGGACTCAAATTGTAACGAATAATGATTCTCCAATTGCTATATTGTTCTTGCAAAAAAAAAATCACAAAATTAATGACTGCAATTATACGAAGTGATGTGCGGGAAGAAATAATAATAATTAATTTTTTATGCAAGCAAATATAATAAAGAGATTCTAAAAATCTAAGTGAATATGATGCAAGCAAGTAGGATTTTAAATAAAAAGAAAGACAGATAGACTTTAGTGGTTTATTTAGAACCCTTTACAATTTGCTAATTTATCAATTAATATGAAATTAGTCATAGATTTCAAGTATAGAAAAAGCATACCTTGTTTCAGAGTTTTCAAAGATCCAAAAGTGCGTACTTACTTGAAAGAGATTGATGAAGTTGCAAAATTCTCAGAATGGATAGCAAACATATTCTCTCTCTTTAAGTAGGATCGGATTCGAATATGGAGTCATAAACCAGATTGGATCTAGATCTGGTTACAGATACAAATCTAGACCTGAGTTCAGATTAGCCACATTATAAGTTGACTCAATCTAATGCTATACAACTATTCAAGTGGTTTGAAGGGCTAGAGGAGCAGTGGCAGCAATGGAGAGGAAGAGAGTGGGCCTTTCGAGTGTGACAAGGGTCTAAGAATGGTGATAACAATGATAAGTGGATGATCAACAGTGGAGGCTTGGATTCTAATGATGAAGAAATGATGGAAACCTTCTGAAATTGATGATGGCAATGGCAAGGGCTATTAACAATTTCGATGGTGGAAAAAGTTTCAAAATTTTGTGGCGGTGATGGTGGTGAGTTATTTATGTGATGCAAACAATGACTGTGGATCGTTATTTTGCTCTGATACTAATTGATGCCGAACTAGAACAAAGAAGAACGTGAAGAAGATAGATGGTAGAACAAATGTAAGAGAAGAAATTAGGGACGAGCAATTAGAGAAGCTAGGCAAAAAATTTTATAAAATTAATTCAATTCTCAATCAATCAAAATATCTCAATGATGTCTTACAAGCCTATATTTATAGGCTTACAACCTCACAATTGAAAAATAGTAAACTTAAGTAAAATATCTTAACAAAATAAGAAAATATCCAAATAAATATAGAATCCTATAAATAAGAAAAATCAAATTAAATTAAATCAATAAATTAAAAAAAATTCTAATCAAATCAATAAATTAGAAAAATCCTAATTAGATCAGGATTTGACCCACATCTAATGTAAATGTGTAAAGACGGCTTAGAATTTCTATATATCAAGCACTTATTAACTTTTTTAAAAAAATATATAACCATATTAACATGCTACTAACTTAATTTATCATCTACTTCATAATATCTTTAATTTTATGATCATAAAATTTAATTATCTAACTTATATTCATATTTGTATCCATACTTTTCATATCCGATTTGTATCCGCATTCATCTAAAACAAGTATGGATATAAATTTTTGCATCCGATTAATATCCATATCCGTATTTATATTTATTAAAAAATATATATATAGATATAGATATACCTATATTTGATCCATATCTGATCCGATATCAACCCTAGTATGCCATTACTACATGAGGTTTGTATAAGGGTTTTCTCAAATTGAAATCCCTTTGACTCGCTTGGCCCAAAAATAGGCAACATTTGAATGGAGCAATGAATATGACCAGTGCTTTCAGGGGCTGAAGCAATAGTTGTTGTCTATCCTAGTTCTTAGTTTACCATCTAGTATAAAGAATTTCATCATTTATATCGATGCTTCCAAGAAGAGGCTACATTGGATACTAATGCAAAATGATATAAGGTGGTGGCCAATACTCTTAGATAGCTAAGCCCTATAAATACAACTATCTGATACATGACTTGGAGTTAGCAGGTATAGTATTTGCCTTGAAGATTTGATGGCACTATGATATGAAAACCATATGAGATTTATATGGACCATATGAGTTTGAAGCACCTATTTACTCAAAAAGAGCTGAATATGAAGCAAAGAAAATGGCATGAGTTGCTAAAACACCATAACTTGAGTATTAAATACTATCCGGTAAGGCCAAATATAGTGGTGGATGCTCTTATTAGAAAATCAATAGTGGGTATGGTGGCTTTGCTTTCTACTCAACATTAGATTTGGAAGGACCTTGCTGAGTTGCAAATCAAGGTGATTGGTAATGGTGTTCAAAATGTATTGGCTAACTTGATTGTGCAACCAACATTGATTAAGCAGATAAAGGCTGCCAACTAAATGGTACTTGCTTTTGTCATATTAAAAAAGATATAGAGAAAGGGCTGCAATCTAAGCTCAAAATTCACTCATGGTACTCTGTAATTTAGTAATAAACTATGTGTACTAACGGATCAATCCTAAGTTAAAGAGAGAAATTCTAAAGGAAGCTCATAGATCTCATTTCTCTATTCATTTGCATAATACAAAGATGCACATAGATTTAAAGGAGCATTTTTGGTGGAATGGTATGAAGTGAAAATAGCTAAATTTGTTGCTCAATGCTTGGACTGTCAACAGGTGAAGGCCACACATCAAAGATAGCTGGCTTGTCGAAACTATTAGGGATATCAAAATGTTAATGGGAACATATCATTATGGATTTCGGCCTTAGACTTCCAAGAATAGTTAAGAAGAATAATATGGTGTAGATACTCTACTTGATAAGTTCGCATGGATGCATATCAATAGGATTGTGTGCCTGCATGGTGTGCCAACAAGCATTGTGTTTAATGAAGATCCATTGTTTGTGTCTAGATTTTGGGAGAGTTTTCACATTGCCATAGAAACTGATTGAAGATTAGCTCTACTTTCAACCATAGATTGATAATCAAACAAAGAAAATGATCTGGACTCAGGGGGTTATGTTGAGGGCTTGTGCTTTTGATTTTAGAGGTTGTACTCAATAATCATGTGGCTCTAATAGAATTCACCTACAATAATAGTACCATTCTAGCATAAAAATGGCACCTTATGGAACTTCATATGGAAGGAAATACAGATCTCCTTTGCATTGGGATAATGTTGGGGAAAAGAAGTTGTCATGTGCCAAATTAGTCTAAGACGTTTGAGAGAAAGGTCAACTGATCAAGGAAAAACTTAAGGAAACTCAAGAAAGATAAAAAAGTTGGACTGATAAGAAAAGAAGGAGATTGAAAATTTAAGTGGGTGATTTTGTTTTCTTGAAGGTGCCATCTACAAAGGTCATCATGAGATTTGGGAGGCGAGGTAAGCTAAGTTCATGCTATACCGGTACTTTTGAAATTTTAAACAAAGTAGGAGATGTTGCTTGCAGACTAGCTTTACCATCAAAGTTGTCTAAAGTACAGGATGTCTTTCATGTTTTTTCATTGAGAAAATATATTTCTAATCTAAGTCATGTGATAAAGTACAAGCCATTGCAAGTTTAAGAAGATTTGACTTATGAAGAGTTGCCCATCCAAATTATTGACTAGAAAGAACAAGTTTTGAGATGGCACATTATTCCATATGTAAAGATCTAGTGGAGCAATCGCATATAAAGAAAGAGAAAGGCTACTTGCAAGCTTGAAAAAGATATGAATACTAAGTATCCCCATTTGCTTGAGAATGGAAGTACCTTAAGTTTTCAGGATGAAACTCTTTGAAAGAGTTTGATGGTTTGTTCACTGCTTGATCCACTTAATTGACTCGACTCGAACTTGACTCGGTAGCTTACCCACATGTAATGGGTCGTAAAAGATTCTCATCAGAAGTTTTCTTCCTCTCCAAAGTCTCTAGGCTGAATTTAGAGTCCTAAGGTTGCCAGATTCTTGCGAAGCCTCGGGACTCTTCTATGAAAGAACCTCCCCTCCATCTATGATCATCCATCATACAGCATGACATTTTTTTTAATTCCCACTCAAGTTTGTAGCATCCCATCACTATGTCCATCATAAATTATGGTCGTGGTGCTCACCAAAGCTAAGGTAAAGCTTCCATTCTCCTTCTTATTGCCTTTCTTACCTCCTTAGGTCTTGAATTACCGCTACTGCTTGTTCAAATTTCTTGGAGTTCAATTGAAAGAGAGCCCTATACGACCCCAATTTTGGTTGATTTTTTCTTATTTTTCCAACCACCTGCACCACTACCCCTTGATATTAGATCGCTGGCTAGAATTTTTAAGTCCAAGTTTGACCCTCCATGCTAGAGCTTGGCCATCGGCAAATGAGCTAGAATCTAGACTAGCCACCACTATTTTTCCATATCTTTCTCCCCTTCATTCGGCCATCATCACTGCTATGGTGCCTGCTAGGATTCAGACTCTAATTTGGTACTCCACCACGATCATTGTAAAGCCATTGCTACTCCTCTTCTTCTTTCTTTTCCTCTCTTTCTCTTATCTTGTTCTCTCTTCTCTCTTTCTATCCCGTCGCTCTTTCTCTCTTTAGCAAATCTATGGACCCTAGTAGAAGGTCCCATCTCCCTTTTCCTATGAACCCAAGTTAGATCCAATGAAGAGGCCCAAAATAATCCTGGTACTTAGGCAGCATGTTAGACCCATCACCTTGACCTTTATTGAGTATCACTAAAATCTACCATTGATGAGCCCTATTGAGTAATCTTAGGCATAATTAAGTTTCTGTTTCATGATCCTCCAATCAAGTTGCTTAAATCAAACATACTATGGGCTATAAAATATTATCACTTAACCAACCATCTCTTTTTTCTCTCTCCTAAAATTTTAGTACTATTAAAATTAGTAAATATAAATTAATTGCACTTCATTTGGCTTTGAATAGGTTTAGCTGATTTGTATAATTAAAATTTTGAGGGTTTAACATGAAAGAGATAAGTAGTTCTTATATTCCTTATTAGTTCTCAAAATTATCAAATATTTTTTATGCTTGTATTTTGTGTGAAAATGTGAACATAATATTTATCATTGATGATATTATTTTTTTTAAAATAAAGAATCGAGCATATGTATTATGAACATAGTGCTTTATTATGAAAAATAATTCCATAAATGTTTCTAAGAAAATATTTTTTATGAAATATAAATCTTATGATAACATCTAGAGCTTTTCCACCTACTTACATATACATTTTATCTTAAAATATTTATATTTTAAAGACTCTCAAATAGCTATGTGTGATCTTAGAATTGAGGTCGATTGACATCTAAAAATAGTTTCTTGAGGCTCAGCCAGTGGGTATCAATTTGGCATACAAAATATAACCCTATCAGTAAGTACAAAGTGATATTTTATCAATTAGGACTCTGTCAGAAAAATAAAGAGACCATAGCATTAATATCTGTAAGTAATATTTTGAACTATAATATGGCTAAATGGCAAATTGATTTATTACTTTATTTGTGTAATATGCTTAAAACCATATTCATAAGATATTCATGATTTATACATGTATAATTGATGATGCCTTATTTTATAATTATTAGAATATCCATTGAAATATTATATTTTATAATAAAAAATTATTTTCATTAAGTGATGTGTGTGTGTGTGTGTGTGTATATATATATATATATATATATTATATATATATAATATATATATATATATATATTATGTTGATTGATAAGATAGTATAAGTTTTACTTACTGAGCTATATATCTCACATCTCTTTTTATATGCTTTTTAAATGAATAGGGTCACTAGGAATGAAAATGGTCTATGCTTAGAGTTTGTGCTAGGAAGCTTAAAGATTGTATAGTAAAATCTTAATTCTTTAAAATTGATTATGAATTTATAGTTGGTGACTTTATGAATTTTAAGATTATGAGTTTTGCTATTTAAATTTAAAATTTGGATGCTCTATGCTAGTATTTCTTTAATTATTTAATAGATGATAGACTTGGGTCTTTTTTTTTTTTTATGAATTTATATAGATATTATATTGCTTAAGTTATCATTGATATTAATAGCATAATTGTGTTATTCTTATTTAGTATGAAAATATGATTAGATTAAAAACTGAAGTTGAATAGAATAATTTGTTAATGTAATATAGCATCATATATCTGGATTATTATTTGGTCTTTTTTTTATTTTTTGGATGAATTTGTATATAGGATATTATCATTGCCTTCAAGTTATCATTGGCAGTACTCTACAGTAGCATAATTGTGTTATATCTTAGGTTTGAGGTATGACAAATATGGATTAGATTAAAACAAGGCTGAAGTTGAATAGGAAAATAATTTTGTTAATCAGGATGTAATCAACTAAGCAAATCAACTACTGGATCACAAAGCAGGGATTCAATTAGAGATAATATTATTTGAAAAGAATCATCAGTAGTAGGTTTCATTGATACTCAATAAGGGTTAAGGTGATGGGTCTGCTATGTCTGCTGTGTACTAGGATAGTGGAGCTATTTAGGATCTCTTTACTATACCTATGCTGCAAGAGATCCAACTAGTGGAGCCTATGAATCATGAAGAGGAGAGAGAAAGAGAGAAAAAGAAGAGATAGAAAAAATCACAAGGGATAAGAACCATTCTCTTCCTCTTCTTCTTCTTTTCTTAACAGCAAAATAGAGGAGGTGGTTTGATGGCCGTGATGGTGGTCAATGCTAGAGGGCCAACGACAAAAGAGGATTAGCTAGAGTTGGTGGTGGAAATTGGCAGCAACCAACAATGCAAAAAAAGCATAGATTGGTCTGAAAATAGGGTTGGGCAAGGGGATCTCTTGGTTTTATAGATTTTGGGTCCTAGCACACTTGCCGACAATTAAGGCCTCAAGCTAGCTAGAGGAGGGTGGTTGCAGTGAAAATTCAGTAACTTCATGTGAGAATTTAGCTGGTGATGGCTCAAAAGAGAAGTAAGAAGGTTGGGAAAGAAGAATAAAGAGGGATTGAGTGATTCATACCTTATCTCCAATAAGGTTTTGCGATCGGCACAATAACTTCGAGGTGTTGGCTATCATAAGGAGGAAACAAGAAAAAGATGACGAAATTGACAGTGGAACTGGCATTGATTAGTGGTGGACTTGAGGGAAGATTGGGTGTCTCTTAAATAGAGATGGAAGTTAGGGTTTTTCTAGCCTCAGCAAGCTTTTTAAGTCCAACTCCAATAGATGAAGGCCATTGAAAGTCTTTCCCAACTAGGCACATGTCTGACTATTTTTTTTTCTACATGGAGATCGGGCTGACTCAAAATTGGGCTGATCAAGTGGACCAGGCCATCATATATCTTTGGTTAAGTTCCTCTTATGTATGTGCATGTGTATCTGCATGTTTTTGTTTATATGCATGCATATGTAACTGAATTACTTTAAACACTATTCATGTTTTAGAAGGATTGTTTCTTTAAGATTTTTCATTAATGTTGCTAGCTACTTCCACTATATTGGTGTTCTTTTGTGGTCTTTCCATTGTTGTAAGTATTCATGAAATGAAAACCAACTATATAGGCATTTGACTACATCAAATTACATAGATTTTGACATCATAGTAGAGGCAAGCAAGTTTAGGAATGCATTCGATTGCTGCAGAATATGTCAGACGAGATCGATGATCCAACAGGATAAAGATTAAGTAGGAGAATGGAAAGTTGATAGTGCTCTTTACAAATTAGAGAAAATTGTGTAGTTTCATGTAGGTGTAGTCATATGTTTTTAGATAGCATCACTCATAGCTGGAGGGGGTGAATGTGCCATGTATGGGACTGTGATGGGTAGTTTAGGAGCATTGATTCCATTCAAGTTTAGAAAATATGTGGATTTCTTCTCTCAGTTAGAGATACATGTGAGATAAAAACTTCCACCACTATACGGGAGGGATCATATGGCTTTCATATTTGCTTATTTTTCAGTTAAGATGAGTGTCTCTTTTAACCTGTACTAACTACTTTATTTAAACATACCTTAAAAACACCACCATATATTTTCTTAGTTTTAAAAATTTAGTTAGGGATGGCAATGGATCAGGTATCGATCAAATCGACAAATACCCATACCCACCCTGTCATAAAAAAATCTATACCTATACCCACCCCCATACCTATCTTGGGTCGGGTTGGGTCAGGTAATAGAGAGTACAAGTAGATCAAAGTAGATAGGGTTTCACACAATTTTTGAGAAGAGGTTACAGACTCCTTTTGATCAAAAATCCTCAAACCCACCGCAATCAGAAGAAACACCTTCGATCTTCTGATAAAAAATCTCCAAACCAACCACAACTGGAATCTAAGAAACTCAATCTCTTAGGGTACTCTAATTCCCCATAGATCTTCAAAAAGGAGAATGAAATGAAAAAAAAAGAAAGCAAAAAGTAAAAAAAAAATGATAATCTATGTGGAAAAAAGTCTTACCTTTTAATTTTTTCCATCTTTCATTTGATTTCTATTTGCATGAGTCTCAATCGGGTGGGAGGGTTAGAGTAGCTGAATAAGGAAGCTTAGACGATGGCTAGGGTTATATATATATATAGGTTGGGTCGGGTTGGGTATCCGGTAGGTTGGACAAAAATGCTGTCTCTAAATTTAGTCTTTTAGTTAGATGTTGGTTCCTTTAAGTTTACTTAAATGGAAGGTATATATATATAAGTAGATGAAGTAGTGCTTGTAAATGGTTATGATAATGATTTTGAAATTAACCAAAGGAGCATAACTATTAGTGGACAACTATATCAAATTTCTTTGGGCTTCACCTGAAAACCCCACACCTCTTGCTTAGAACACAAAAGTAGGTACCATCTAAAACTAAAGTCTGGTAGTATTTTTCCTAGTAAAGCATGTCGAGCCAAACACAAATTGAAGAAAGATTTTTAGTTACATAATCAATAGCATAGAATAAAGAATCTCATCAAGCAAACTAAAAAAGAATCTCTCCACTAGCATTTATAGAAGTTGTGACATATTATCTATGGATACATTTTCCAAACATTTTTTTAGAGAAGACTAGCAATTGGAAGAATGCTGAGCAAGCGAGAGAACAACGATATTTTATGAGCCCAAAAACTGATTCTTTAAATTACTTTAGGATTATCATTCCAAAGGTTTTCTTAAGTTTTTTAAAAAAAATCAGACAATTGAATATCTAATTCAGTGGAATCCAAGTGGAGAAGAGAAACTTTACATGAAATTCATTTAAATCTGATCTACTCAGATTTCAAAACAGGGAACAAGTTACATCACCGCAATCTAGAAGAGGATATTTATAGTTGTTGCCACCAAAATTCAAGCTGAGAGGACTGGATGAGCTAATGAATAAAGTATAATTAGTTGTGCTTGAATTGTTTTGCTTGGACGAAGTGATTTGCTCAAAGCTAGGAGCCCAACCTAAAAACAAAGAAAGAAATACCAAAGGTCGCTAGATTTTGTCAGGTGGAGAAGGAGCGGTGCCTCTATTGCATCGGAGCCAAGGAAAGAGGTTGACGAAGTAGAGAGCTCGGGTGGAGATATCTGAAAAGGAGAACTCTCTTTACCGACAGAGAGAACCCAGGAAGAGAACTCCTCTTTGAGCTTCGATTTTGATTGTGTGTCTTGTCATCTTTTTCTCTTCTCTTATCATCCCATTCACTAATAGTATGGACTAGGGGTTCAATTGAGTCGAGCCAAGTCGAATAGCTGAAAGCTCAAAGTCGATTTGACTCAAAATACTCAAGCTCGTAGTTCAGCTCGAGATTGACCGAATCTTAATATCCCAAACTCGAGCTCTCGATCAAAAATAGATAAAACTTGAAATCGACTGGACTCGACTCGAACATCAACTGAGTCTTACTTGAGCTCGAAATCGAGCTTCAGTCTACTAATAATATATTAATATATATTATAAATAAAAATAATATTATTTAATATATATATTACTTTAAGTAGGCTTACGAGTTTTGAAGCTGAGTATCTTGCTACTAGCGCTCAATAATAATCGAGTCGAATCGAGCTTGGATTCGAGTCGAGCTCGAATAGCTTACGAGTGGCTCGACTCATTTGCACTCCTTATATGGACTTT
This sequence comes from Elaeis guineensis, assembly GCF_000442705.2. NCBI lineage: Eukaryota > Viridiplantae > Streptophyta > Magnoliopsida > Arecales > Arecaceae > Elaeis > Elaeis guineensis. Next base: position 29,973,632 of record NC_025997.2, on the reverse strand, counting down.
GATTGTCCAGAAGAAAAATACTCTCCCATCCCCCTCCTTTTGTTCTCAAATAAAAAATTATGATTGATCTAAATTTCTCCATTTCCATTGGTAAAAAAAATGCAAATGAGTTATGGCAAATGGATTCAAATGGATCCTTCCATCTCTCCTTTTGTTCTTAAATGAAAAATCATGATTGATGGGAATTTCTCCGCTTCCATTGGCAAAATGAAGAAAAAGAAAATGAGTTATGGCAAATGGATCCGTGCACCTAGACTAAGTTGGCTTTATGTTTTTCTATGGATGATTTCTTATTTTTTCCTCCACCAAACTTGAAGTGGTCTAAAAATGACGTGGTAGACCACTCATTATACATTGGCACTGGGCTGTGTCGGGCACGGCCCGACCTAGGCCCATCTGGCCAGGGTCCAAATGGAAATTTCTCCACTTCCATTGGCAAAATGAAGAAAAAGAAAATGAGTTATGGCAAATGGATCCATGCACCTGGACTAAATCGGCTTTATGTTTTTCTATGGATGATTTCTTATTTTTTCCTCCACCAAACTTGAAGTGGTCTAAAAATGATGTGGTAGACTACTCATTATACATGGGCACTGGGCTATGTCGGGCACGGCCCGACCCAGGCCCATCTGGTCAGGGTCCAAACGGGTCTTGCCAGGCACAGCCAGTTTACCCTGAACCTTGGCTTGGCACGACCCTAGGCCTGAGGTCTGGTGGGCCGTGCTAAGCACGGCCCATGGCCAGACGGGCCACGGGCCTAATGGGCGGCACACAAGCCTGATGGGCAGCCTTTTGTTTTTAAAAAAAAGAAAATCAGTCCAAACAGGTCGTGCCTGGCTTTAAGCCCTTTACGGGTCGTGCCAAGCACGGCCCATTTAGCACCATTATGGGCCGTGCCTGGCATGACCCATTTAATGCCATTACAGGCCAAGCTCGGCCTATAATGGCTAAATCCATTTTTTTTGGATTGATAATGATTATTTTTGGATTTTTTATTTTTAATCCCTCTAACAACTATAAAATGGTTAATTTGAAGGGTATTTTGAAAAAATAAAAATATTGAATTCCTATAAATACCCTCTTTTCTTCCATTTTCACCACACCAAATCAACTCTTCTCTCCTTTTCCACTACTACTCTTTTTTTTTCTAGCAATATTTAGCAAGTGTTCAATATTTAACAATTAGCAATTAACAAGTGTTCAAGTGCTATACAAGAAGAGGAGGATTAGTCCATCTATTGGAGTCTTGAAGATCTTTGTGGAGATCTTGAGGAGGAGTGAGGAGTACAAGAGGAAGCTCACAAGTATCCGCCTACGGCCTACCTCTACTCAATTTCTTTGTTTGATAATTTTTTTTTTTATTTGCATAACTCGTATTTAGATACGGCATCTTTTAAAGAGAGTTATCTTGATATTCCCTCAATTTTAGAGGGAGAGAAAACTACTATTCAAGCTCCTTCTGAAACCAATACTGAAGGTTAAGGCTCTGCCTCTTCTTCCCGTAAGAAAACTAGTGCTGTATGGAATGACTTTAAAAGAGTTATGGTAGATAGAGTTTTAAAAATAAAATATAAAAAATATATCAAATTATATAGTTGTGCTAATAGTGAGAGAACTGACTATTTGAAGAGACATTAAAAGAGCCATATTATGAGTGATGCTTGTCTTCAAAGCACCCTTAATGTACAAAGGGATAATCTTGTAGATAATTTTGCATATAATCATGAAAATCAAAGGAAAGCATTGGCCAAATGGATAATTAAGGATGAATTACCTTTTAGCTTATATGAGTCTTTTAATTTTGAAGAGTATGTTCAGTTAACTGTACAATATGCTTACAGAAGAATTAGTAGATATACATTTAGAAAAGTAGCTATAACTAATTTTTTAGTAATGAAACAAAGTTTAATTGGAACTCTCTCTGTCCTAAATTTAAAAGTATCATTAACTTTTGATATTTGGATAACATCTATTGATAGTTATTGTTTTATTGCTGTTATTGCTCATTATATTGATAATGATTGGCTATTAAATAAATATATTTTTGCTTTTTGTACTTTTAATTTTTCACATTTTAGACAATAAATTTCTAACACTATTTATTAAACTGCATGTGCATATGGTATTAATGATAAAATTATGTCTATTACTTTTGATAATGCATCTAATAATAATTTTGCTGTTAGATTATTGAAAGACTCATTGCATTCTATTCTAAAAAAAAATTTATTACATATTAGATATGCATATCATTTTTTAAATTTTTCTATTCAATCTGGTATGGGTATGGTTTAAAATATTATTATGAAAATTAGAAATGTAATTTTTTTTATTCACGCTTCAAGAGCAAAACTTCAAAAATTTAAGCAAAAATATGTTAATCATGATAAATATTTTAAAAAATTTAAACTTGATATAGTTACTTGTTGAAACTCGACATATATAATAATACATGATGCATATCCATATAAAAATTTATTAAGTACATATATTAATGATTGTAGATTAGGTTTTACATTGACTAAAATTGATTGGAGCAAAGCTAAAATTTTAAAAAAAAATTAGTTAGTTTTTATAATGCCACTGAAATTCTTTCTGATGTTTATTATCCAATCTCTTGTTCATTTTTACAACAAACATATGTTATTAGTTAAAAATTTGCACAATATAGATATAATGATACTTTAGAGCTTATTATTTATGAAATAGAATCTAAATAGAATGAGTATTGGAACAGAATATGTCCTATGCATAATTTAGCTGCTATATTTGATCTACGTATTAAATTAAGTAATATTTTGATTTTACTTGATGTATATTGTGAAAATATGAATCAAGATCCTGAACCCGCTAAAGCTGAAGTAAACCAACTTCTTCTTCTAGTACTTCTCGTTCACAAATCTCCGCCTCTTCTTCTAGTACTTCTCGTTCATCATTTGTATTCTCATTTATTGCACATAGGAGACATACATATACTTCTTCAAGTTCATCTTCATTTTCATCTTTAAATAGTAAACTTGAATTTTATTTATGAAATGATTTTTAATTTGCATACGATGAAAATCAAATAGAAAATCTTGATTTGTTAGCATGATGAAAAAGTGTTAAAAATCAATATCTTGTAATGTCTGCCATTGCACATGATATCCTAGCTGTGCTGATGTCTACAGTAGCATCAAAATCTGCTTTTAGTGCAGGTTGACGAGTTCTGGACGAAAAGAGTAGGATGACTGGTGAAATAATTAAGATGCTATTCTGCTTCAAAGATTAGTTGGATGTCGAGATGAGACTTCAAGATAAAGATGGACATAATACAATATCTGATGACGACGATGGTACAAATACTATTGACGATCAGTAAGATTTTTAATTATTAATTTCTTATATTTGTAACTTTTAGATTTACCTTTAAATTATTGAGGTGAGTCACTTTAATTTTTTCTCTCTTTCTTATTATATTTGAAGGTCAAGCCTAGTCCCCCTCCCTCCTTTGTATCGATTGTTATAATAAATTGATAGGGTCCATGTCAAAACTCCCACCAATACAAGATGGTTTTTTGCTTTTACAAAAAAAATTCCACATCTATTTTTAATTTTAATCTTTAACTTTTTTATAATTTATAAAAAAATTATATTTTTTTAATTTAAAAAAAAATCGGATTAGTATGCGGGCCGTACCGAGCCTGTGCTGGGCTTGGACCGTGCTAGGCTGGGTCGTGCCGGACATGGGTTGTGCCGTGTTTGACCCGTGGGCTGTGTCAGTCCAGATTTTATGAGCCATGCCGAATTTGGGCCATGAACCGCAAACCCGCAATCCAGGCCGACTTCTTTTAATGGGCCTATCTGATATGATTCATTACTGTAGCTAATAAATCGTATCTGCTATGATCCATTTTGTATTGGATTGGACCGTACAATAGATGGCCCAATCCGTTGCCCATTGTCTACTTCCCATCCCGAACGCCCTTTTAGCCTAGAGCATCTCCAGGCCACGTAGCATTAGTCCAAAAACGTACACTTCCACGATCCAAGCCTCCCATACTCTCTCTCTCTCTCTCCCACTTCCAAAGGCTATGGTGTCCGCCGCTTTATCTCTCTCCGCTCTCCGCCCTCTCTCCGCCGGCACTCGCCCCAAACCCAAAAACCCTAGAAAACCCTCCGCCCCTAATAAGTCGAAATCGAGCGCCAATCTCAAATCCCGGCCTGGCTCCGGCAGCCCCTTCCTCCCGCCAGCGTATCGCTCCGGCGGCGGCGAGGCCACCACCTACATCCGCCTCCCTCCCAAGGACGACTTCTCCCTCGATCCCTCGCTTGTGCTCTCGCCTGGAACTCACGGCGAGATCAAGCTCTACGAGTCCTCCGTTCCAGCGTTAGACTCCGCAAATAAGAACCCTTTAATCGATCCCAGCGGCGGAGGCATAAAAAGGAAGCAGAAAGGTTGGAGCTATATTGAAGATATGGATGAAGAAGATGAAGAATTCTCGGATTTTGATTCGGAAGACGATGAGATCGTTCTAGACTCGGGCTTTGGTGATGGCGATGAGGGAAAGGCCTCATCTTTAGGATTTGAGGCGGAGTCGGATGGGGAATTGGAGGGTTATTTTGATGGAGACGAGGAAGTTAAGGAGGGGGGGGTGAAGGAGAAGGGGGTTCCGGCTGTGATGAGGTGCTTTGATAGGGCGAAGATATATGTGAAGGCTGGGGATGGAGGCAATGGGGTTGTGGCGTTCCGGCGAGAGAAATACGTGCCCTACGGCGGTCCATCTGGTGGAGATGGAGGGAGGGGAGGAGATGTCTATGTGGAGGTTGATGGTTCGATGAATTCTTTGCTCCCGTTTCGGAAGACTCTGCACTTTAGGGCAGGGAGAGGTGGGCATGGGCAGGGGAGGAAGCAGGCCGGAGCAAAGGGCGAGGATGTGGTGGTGAAGGTGGCTCCTGGGACTGTGATAAGAGAGGCATGGAAAGGAGGGGTGGAGGGGGAACTGTTGCTGGAGTTGGTGCACCCTGGGCAGAGGGCACTACTCTTGCCTGGTGGGCGAGGCGGGAGAGGGAATGCCTCCTTCAAGTCAGGGACTAACAGGATTCCAAAGATTGCGGAGAATGGAGAAGAGGGTGCTGAAATGTGAGTTCCTTTTCTTTTGTCACCAAATACTATTTGTCTTTTTCATGGTTTATTTGATTTTCTTTTGTTTTTTATGTTCACATTTGTGAGCTAGTGGTCTATGTTAAATGTTTGGGTTTGGTTCAGGTTCCATTGATTTACCTGCTGATAACTACTCATGTGAGCTTTGATAAGTGGGTTTCATAGTTTCTGTTGAATCATATAATTTGGCCAATTAAATAAAAATGTTATGAGATGATTGACAATGGGTCCATATTGTTGGGTTGATGGATGCAGCTCGTGCTGTGTACTAATATCATCTGGCCCCATGTATCATTGTTTGATACAGGAAATTGAAATTGGATAAGAGGAAGCCAAACTATGGCATTGTATGCAGCAAAAATATAAAAAGGCAAATGACTGTATATAATGTATTCTTTGGTTTCTGAAAAGGAATTTCAGAACCAAATTCACTAAATCTTTTTCTTCTTCTCGATCTTTATGTGGTTTGATATTTCTGCATCCTACCTTTGCAACTGATAAAAATCAATCTCCTTTTATATCTTCTTAGATCAAATTTGGCAAGTAAGGTTGGAAGAGTAATTCAATTATTTCTTCTAGTCGTGGTTAAAATGTTATTCATCCATTGTTTTTAGTCTATAAGAAACCCTTATTTAATATCAATAGTTATTGATTTGGATAATTTGATGAATCAATCAAAAGTTTGTTTGGTCAGGTGGTTGGATTTGGAGCTAAAGCTGGTTGCTGATGTTGGAATTGTGGGCGCTCCAAATGCTGGAAAAAGCACTCTTTTGAGTGCTATAAGCGCTGCTCAGCCAACAATAGCAAATTACCCTTTTACAACTTTACTTCCAAATCTGGGAGTAGTTTCATTGGATTATGATGCCACCATGATTGTTGCAGATCTGCCTGGTTTGCTTGAAGGTGCACATCGGGGCTTTGGTTTAGGTCACGAGTTTTTAAGACATACCGAAAGATGTTCTGTCTTGGTATGTAATCTTTCATGTTAAATCAATACCTTTACAATACTACATATTCAAATGATTTTAGAATTGTTACAATGACTGGTTGAGTTGCTAATTATTATGTGAGTCATTATTGTTACCTTTGTTGGCATCCATCTGACCTATCTTGTAGGCTTACTCCCCCTTTAATTATGGAAACATTTGCTGCTGCATCTGCTGAGACTATACAAGCCAAGTCATTATTCATAGATATTAGTGACCCTCATAAATATTAGTGGCCCCAACTACATGGCAAAGCTTATAATTGTGAACTTACTATATGTATGGCAATATTGGTTTCAAAAATGATTTGATTTCCTTTATCTCAGGAATGTTAACATTTAGGGCATGTTTGCATAATTGGGCTGAAAATTCTATGGGATTTATGGGTTAGGCTAGTACAACCAGCAAAATTATAAGATTATAGTCTGGGCTCGGCCCACTCCAAAGCCACTTTTGGGTATTTATCAATATAGGCCTAGCCCAGCCTGTAACTATACCACTTTACTGGTTTTATTGGCCCAACACATAAATCCTATATGGTTTTCAGCCCAATCATCCAAACAGGCCGTTAGTAAAACTGTGGTCATTTCACATTAGGTGTTAGTTTTGTATGCTGAGAATTCTTGTTCTTCAGCTTTTGGTTACCTTCTTCAGCATGAATTGGGTTATTCAATTATAATTTTTGTCATCAGATACGAAATTATTTAACACAGTGAAACTATAATGTTTCTCATTAGTAGTTTTTCATGTTGAGAATTCTTATTACTCTTGCTTTTGTATCTATAGCATTTGGAATTTCCATTATTTTCTGCTACCTTGACTTGGATCTACTTTCTGCTTGTCATCAGATAAATTTAGCCAACATGATGTATAAAATATTCCACTTAATGAAAAAAAAACTATCTAGAAATTCAGGTTTTTCAAGAGGCCTTGTCTGGTCTTATGATGGAGATAGTGAAAATTATTCAACGGATTGAGCTATCACATTATTTTATCCAGACAATTATCTTTACCTGAAAGCCCATACACATTTATATTAAACTAGCAACTTGGGCACATCTAGTGCATGTTTAGCGAAGACAAATGGTAAAGAAAGTAAGAGTATAATTATAAATAATTAAATTATATTAAATATAATATAAATGTAAAATAAGAAAGCAATAAATTTCATCCACCAAAATCAAGGTTGAGGAGACAGTTGAGCAATATGGGCTTGGATTGGAGAGAAAGTATTCCCAGAAAAAATATATTTGAAATTAGTGGAGTAGACATATTTGGAGAGAGAGTGCTCCTAAATGGTTTAAATTTAAAATTAATGGGAGGACCAATTGAATTGGAGAGATAATAATCCTGTGGTTATCTAATATAAAGATAAGAAATACAACATATTGTTTTTATATTTACTTATTCTGACCAATTTTTGATATAGTACTTCTTGTTGATTGCTCCTCTTTTACTTTGCCATTCCTTATGAATTAGGATAGATCCTAGAAATCCATGATGAGGTTTGAAGATTGGCTGAGACTCTGAAATCAAAATGCTAAGCTATGTGAATCGGGTCCAGTTATAGTATTTAGCTCAAAACTAGCCTATGAGGCTACAGTCACTATAAACATTGCTTATGTGTGACATTCTTTTTTGACTTTTCTTCATTCTTTGCATGTAGATGCACATTTTACCCAGCTTAAACTTAGATTCTGGTATTGAATATATTTGTAAACATTGCAACATATATATTCCAAGGAGATTTAGGGGCAAATAAAATTTTTGACATAAGTTTGATTATTCCCAAACTTCAGATATTATAGGCTTCTAAATCGTATTATAAATCGCCATCAAACTATTGTATAATATATTAGACTATGGGAATGAATTTTTTTTCTTCATATTTTTTTCTTGAAATATACAACTTGATGGTCTCAATGCATAGTCGTCAAGATGATACATTTAAAAAACACACATAGTACAAAATGATTTGACATAATGCCTAATTTTTCACCATTTCATTTATTTGCTATGTTTCCTATTATTTTCCTTCTTGAACTGTTTGTCAGTAAGGCATTATCAACCAGCTTGGAAATGAGTGTTTGGTCATTCCTTCTAAACTAAAAAGCAGCTTGAAGAGGCCTTTACAGTGTCATAATTCTGTTTGTGAGAATTGTTAAATTTGGTTTTTATAATTTCAATAGGAACTAAAACCATCAAAATTGCTGAAACCAAAACTCATTATATCTGGCCAAAATCAAACTGAAAATAGTTTTGAACCTTGCCCATGACATTTAACTGGGTTTAGAGCTGAGAATTATTATATTACATCTGTCCATCATTACAAGGATGCTCACTGTAGGTTACTAAAAAACAAGAGGAGATATATATGAGGTGAGAGATAACATGCATAGAAGGTGCCAAACCTGCTAAATAGAGAAAATAGATAATTATGAGTGGAGGTATCATGAGGTGATTGTTCATATATCAAATTTTCTTGAAGACGAAATCAAATGCATATACAGTCAAGGGGGTGTTCATAAATCCATGCACATAATTAACCTTGCATGGTTGTTCATGAGAAGAATTAAGGTTTGCCATGATTGTTGTCTCCAATAATCAGGAGCTGATTTCACTCTTTTCTCAAGATTTTTTAAGATCATCATTTATGGGGCACATGAAAAGGAAAAAAAAGAGAGAGAAAGAAAGATGCTAATTAGATTGCTTCTTCAGTTTTCTTTATTCATAGGACTCCTGAGTTCTGTAGGAGATGTGAAAAAGGAAAAATCAGGAAGACTTTGGAGGCTGGTTGATCTGTTATTAGTACGCTTTCCTAAAGCCCCCTCCCCTTAGTTAAAGACTCCAGATATGGAAGGGACTTTGGCTGCAGAAGCCTCTTGCTTACATATATAGATACATATACGTATATAGACACATGCATACACACAAATATGTAAACCAGAGGATACATGCTGACAATTTTCTATATCAAGCTTGTGGAGAGAAGCATTAGAAGATTGCAAATTAGGTGGTTCACATCTAGCTTAAGGTAGAACTTGCCCAAAATAACCTTATGTGTTCCTTCAGGGCCTTTCTTGGTCCTGCAATGTGCTAGAATTGTCAAATTTGAGCACAGTGGACATGATTTTTTAGGAATTCAATGAATTGAATATGAGGTTTTAAAAACATGAATATGAAGTGATTTTCCTTTTAGTATAGGGTCCCTAGACCAGAGCTGAATATGCAATTAGGGAACTAGTGGGTAGCGTGGCTTTGAAGTCTTGTAACTATGGTCATTGATAGAAGGGACACCACGTAAAGAGGTACTCTCATTTAGTGACAAAGGTCTATCCTATAGGACCTAAAACGTCAAAATATTATAATTAAAGAAGTGTCAGATTGTCAGTTAGAGGAACCATTGAGGCTTTTACTCAAAAAACAAAGAAAAAAAAGGAACCATTTAGGCTGCCATGTATAATGACTCCTCAGCATCACTTAAATGCTAAATCAAGCTTAGGTAATTGCTAGATACATCTATGATACAATGAATTTAGTCCGACATGCTTCATCATCTTTATGCATGCAAATCTTTGTGGGGGTGGGGGGGTGCATTTGTCACCATCCACTTTGGCCAAGTTAAAATTTGACAAGCTTTGATCTAAGTTAGGTGCAAGGACAGGTTTAAAAGCCCATATAATTGAACTTTCACATTTCTATGCCCCCCTTAGGCCTGGCAATGATGATATATCATCATGCTTAGACCCAGAAGCCAGATAGTCAAATTGCAATTATAGGAACCTGGTCAAAGACCCTGTTACTGATAGTGATTATAAGGTCATCCAGCTGGAAGTCTTAGTTCCAAATTCTGATGCTGAAATTAAAAGATGAAATTATTATTTCTTTTTTATGCAGAGTTGCCTGCTTGGAAGTCCACCCATGATCATTTTCCTAGGCTTTGTTATTGGAGTTCGTATGGTGTGCTCATTTTTGGATTAGTAGATTAAAAAATATCGAAACATGAATGTGAGGTGAACAGGGAACTGTAAGCATTAATGTGTGGGGTTGACATTAGATAGGTTATATGGTCTCTCAGTCATTCCAAAATTTTGAAGGATGATGTAGTGGAGCATGTTATCTTTTGATTGCTGGTGCACTTGGCATTTTTGCTGAAGTTATTGAATGTGTTCTATTCATCGCATTAAAATTTTCTGCCCCTTGAAACATGGTATCAGATAGTCCCACTCTGAAAGATAAACCGAAAACATATAACTATAAGATGGAAGAAAGTAGATGGTTTTTCTGTCCAAGGAAAATCAATAAACCCTGTGAAATTTGTTAAATGATTGTTAGTGTGGGTGTGTGAGTCTTATACCGTAGGAAAACTGGCGAAAATAGCAGATAGCTTTGTTCTGCATGAATTAAGCTTAATTTACTATAGATGAATGAGTCCATAAGCTGACTGCAAGGCCTTGGTATTATAGCTGTTATCCATTTCTGTCATTCTGCTTTATGTCTATTCTTCTGCATTTTGCTTTTGCTGGGTTAATTATTCTGAGTTTGCATGTAAACCAGAGAGAATCTTTGCATAAAAGTTTTTATTGCATCCTGTCTTGTTTACAATGTTTCAGTTTAACACACTTAAACATTGCCCTCTTCGTGTGACATCTCAGCCTTGCAAGGTCATTCAAGACTGTCAATCATATTAATGAAACTCCTTGTGCCCATTTTTTTAGGAACCTGAATTTCCTAAATTGATTTCTCAATGTAGGATAAATAATGTATTAATGATAATTCTTTTTTTTTTGTTTTTGTAATTCTTTTTAGCATACCATGCCTTTGTAAGTGATCTAAGAAAACTCCTTGTTGGTACTTAGGTGCACGTCGTTGATGGTTCTGGGCAGCAGCCAGAGTATGAATTTGATGCAGTTCGGTTGGAACTGGAATTATTTAGCCCGGAGCTGGCAGAAAAGCCTTACATTGTTGTGTACAATAAAATGGATCTTCCAGAAGCATATGAGAGATGGAATTTGTTCAAGGAACATCTACAAGCTCGTGGCATTCATCCTCTTTGCATCAGTGCTATGAACAGAGAGGGGACACATGATGTTGTTCACGCTGCCTATGAACTTTTACAGAAAGAAAGGGAGGAAAGGAAGAAACTTGAAGGTTATTAATCTGTCATAAGTAACTTGACTTAATCTCATAATTATATTTGCAATAATTACCTGTTAAATATGCAGGCAGATTGATTTGCATACTTTTTTAGCTAGCTACAATGCTGATGTGACTTGAAGTTGTTTCTCTCGTCAATATCCATATTGTTCAATTTGTGCTCCACTGTTTTAATAAGTCTAGATTCAGAACACTGTTTTACTCAAGTTACTCAATCTAATTGAAAACTTGCGGGCTAGCTAGGTTGTTGGCTTAAGAAAATCAGAACAAGTTTTATCTTGGGCCTCTTTGCAACTAAATTAATGACTCACGTAAATCTCTTTATGCACAAGAGGAAAAAGAATTAGTGCATGGGCTTCTTTTCCTCTTCTAGTTTGTGGAAAAGGTTCTTTTTTTTTTCCTTTTTCTTTTTGCCCTGGTGAGGGGTGGTGGTGTGCTGTTAAGGGACAAGGGCAGTCATTCATTGACCGCTTCATAAAATGCTTCATCACTTAAGGTGCTATTGTTCTTGGAGAACATGAAGTGATGTGGTGACGTACTTGTTCTTCAAAGTACAATCCGCATTATCAGATGCTGGAATTTTATGCCCTACTTTGAACTATTTAATATCAGTATTTTCTGCCATTTAGTTGTTGAATTTAGTTCAAAACAAATGCTAAAACCTGAGATCTCAAATAAATGCTGAGATGATACATAAGTTACTTATGTGAAGTCTGTTATACTTTTTGTTGTTCTTTGTCAGAGAGCTTTGTATGTCAGCTTCTAAAATTGGATTAGTTATTTCTTCATATTTTTTCTGGAAATTTAAGGTGAAGTTGCTCCTTAGAAGTTGGTTGATGATCTTATTCATAATTTATGATTTTTTGTATAATCATTTTATTGATAGTTCCATATCTCACTGCTGCAGAGTGGACAAATCCTGTAAGTCTGAATCATGTTGCGGACACGATACAAAAGCAACGAAGCTCTTCAATGAATGATTTTGAAATCTTTCATGATAGCAGCTCCAATACATGGCATGTAGTTGGAGTTGGAATACAACGTTTTGTTCAAATGACCAATTGGCAGTATGTCTTCTCTTCCTTCACACCTATAATTTGTTCTATATCTATTGTTGCAATCTTAGCCATTTTATCTATTATTGTGCCTATTATCTTCTGTATTAGAATTAATTCTTTTCGTAGTTTGTAGCTACAATATTGTATCTATTACCTCCAACGGATACTAATTATGAACTTTAATCATTAAAATTATACTTCAATTTCTTTGTCCAACATGTTTGTTATTTTTCTTCTTATTGGCAAATCAAATTTGGCTCGGAAATAAGTTGTCTATGCACATTGGGCATATTCATGTTATGATGGTCATCAGAAAATACTGGTATTTGTTTAAGCATTTTACTGCATGGTGAATGGACACATATTTTATAACAAACAGGCTGGTAATATAGCTGTGTTTTTTATGTTCTGCAGATAGTATAAGGAAAATGTAAAAAATTAGATATGAAAGTAAATAAAACAAAAGATAAAGAATGCAATGAGGATTGATCAACTTAGAGAAAGGGTTAATAAAAGGAACAAATTTGATAAATTGTTTAAAATTACCTTCATGAACAAAAAACATAGATGAGTACGTATCTCTGGTAGGCCTTGTCAACCTGCTCTTCTTTCGCAAGTGCACTTTCTTGCTCTATGGCTGAAACTTGGCTCCTATTACTATTTTGTAGGTCAATTGTGTATGTTTCTGCTTTGGCTCTAGATTATGTCTCGTATTTCATCGGGTCAACTATGACATGTTAAGTTTGGTCAGATTTGCTTATTTATTAAACCTAGATCTTTATGCAAGAAATAATACTGGCTTTGGATTCATTATATTTTTCTTTTCTACTTGATTGATACTTTTGTATACTGAACGGAAAATTTGTTGGAGTAGATATGCAGAATCTTTGAGAAGGTTCCAACATGCTTTGGAGGCATGTGGTGTGAACAAATCTCTAATTAAGCGTGGAGTTAAAGAGGGTGACACCGTGATTGTGGGTGAGGTATGCTTGTAGTCCCTATTGTACTTGTTCTTAAGCTTATTAGTTGTTCACAACAGCTAATTATATTTTCTTGGAGTACAGTTCTTTCCATATTTCATGTTGCATTTACATTTAACCAGTCTTTGGAGTCTTCTGAAGTCAACAAATTTATATATAATCTACATTAGTACCATAGTTCCTATGAAAAATTGTACTCTAAGAAATGTCATTTAATTTCTACCAGATGGAGATGGTATGGCATGATGAAAATGAAAATATTGGCTCATCAAGTACAAGAAAACAGAGAAGTGGGTCTATCAAATGGCCGGACCTAGGTTAGAAGAAAGGTGTTCAAGAAAATTCAAACCGGTAAGGAAAGATATCTTCTTTTTCATTGATTATTATCTTGTAAACTTGACCATGGATTGATATTCAAAATAAGCAACGAATTCAATCCACGACATCTTGACCATTTTTTATATATCTACCTGGTTCTCTATAGTACGTAACAATGTACTTAAGCAAGTAACCTTGCTTTCTTTGTGGTTTTACATTTAAGCTTTTAGACTCTATTTGGCTAAGCTTTTAGAGGGTCAGAAAGTATTTTCTGGCCTTCCCAAAGCATTTTGGGGTGGTACAGTGATGTTTGATAAAAAATCAGAAAGCTGTTTTGGCTTTACTAGAAAGCTAAAAATGTCTATTAGGAGAAAGCTCTATTTTGAAGCTTTTTTCAAAAGTACTTTTTGACTAATATCGAGAAGCTATTTTGATTTAAATAATTTTTTTTAATGACAGAAATACCCACTAACAAATCTCATAATTATATCATATTATATTATTATACTATAAATATAATTAATATTATATTATTATATTAAATAATATAATATAATTTTTTATATTATAATTTATTATTAGATTAGATTATGATCCATTATATTATATTATATTATTATACTATATGATAATAATATTATACAATAAAAATAATATTTTAAAATGTAATAATATTTATGTTTTGAACATATAATAATCTATTATTACATTATTATATTATAATAATATATTATATTATATAATATTATATTATAATCTATTATTACATTAGATTATAACTAATATATTATATTACATTATAAATTATATTATAATTATAATAATATTATGTTATATTACAATATTATGTTATGTTATATGATAATAATATTATATAGTATAATAATATTTTAATATATTATATTATATTATTCTCTACTACACAATACTATGCAATGCCTTTTATTGTCATTTTATCATACTAAAAGTATTTTTTTATTTTAGTTATCAAACATATATTAAGATTCCAAAGCATTTTATAAATGTGGTTACCAAATAGCAAATAGCATTTTGTAAAAGGTCTACTTCTTAAAAGCTCTACTTCCAAAAATTTTCAGAGTTCTATTGCCAATAGCAATCCCAAATAGGGCCTTATTACTCTCCCTCCTAAAGTCTTACTACTTTTCCTGTTAGATGAAGCCCTTTGCTTTGTTAAACTACTAAACAAATTCTCCGTAACTTCCGTGAGCCTGGCTGCATTTTCTCCTAACTCCATGCTAAACCATCCAAGAATTATCCTCACGTAATAAATTAAAGAAGTTTCCTCAATTTTTTTTCTCAATTATCACAACATTTTTAATGATTATTTTTGATTATCCTTATTTGGGTAGCATTGTGATCCAAAACCTTTTATTCCATTCCTCATATTTGACGACTTATCTTCTCTTTTAGGAAAGTTTATATTATTTAAATTTTTCCCTTTTTTTTCTACTTTCTAAATACTAACGTATTGACACAAGAGCAAAAATGAATTAAATTGGAATGTCTTGCTTTTCTATCAAGGAAGAAATAACATTTCTTGCTGGATTCATGGAAAAGGATGTGTGGTTGGAGGAAATCATCATGAAGAAATACTGGATCACTGGATCTGGGTCCAAGTCTTTTGGATTATCGAGATACAAATAAACATGCATAAGATTCTTGCTGTTATACAATAGTCCAAAAGCATAATCATTTTCCATTGATTGTCATCTCAGGTAAAAATGGAAATCTGCAGTTCCCATAATTTTTAATGGAAAAAGGCATCCCAAACATAAAAAAGTACTGTGTAATGATTTCTTTTGATTATTAAGATGAGTAGAGATATTCCTTTTTTTAGCTTGCCTGGATCAATGGGATTCAGATATAAGGAGCTGGTGAATCTAACCAAGACAGGTATATCAGCTGCAGATGGCCGCATTTCATATTGGGAGGAAACCTGCAATACCGAATGTCATCAATGAAACTGCACTCAAAATCCAGGTAAATCAGGGGCTTTCTCTTAGTCTTAATCCGCAGAACCCAAAGATGTTTAAACTGCTGAATGGCTCGCTAATTTTGTATTTAAAGTTATATTTGAGGCAGGCTCAATGGTGTGACATTTGCTTGCTAAAATGTGATGGCTTCAAGAATGACTATCTAGTTTGCGGGGTTGAATTACCAGTGGACAGCAACAGATAAATGTGTCTTGATGCATCTTAAATTGCCTATTTGATCACCGTGCCGAGCTTTACCCTTCATCGCATGTTTGCTGGCTCTATATTTTTTTTTAGGATTCATCTTGTACCTTATCTCAGTCTTAATTCTTATGTTGCCTTATTTTTCTATTACTAGGTTCTTTTGCTGTGGATCTTTTGGAGGTGATATAATTATCCTCAACTTTATATGTGTGATTGTATAAATAGATTTCGCTCTCATGTTTAGCTTTTAGTAGCGATCTCTTGTATTTTTTGTACTTCTTAATTAATTGGGTGGATTTTGCCCTCACTTCTCATCAAAGAAGAACGTTATATTTGTAATCCTAGTTCCGTTATATTAGTTGCTGGCTTTTCTTTTCTTTTCTTTTTTTTCAGGTGGAGCGAAAATGGTCATGGTAATGATGGAATTCTGCTCATACCGAGGCCTTTTTATTTTTCCTTCCTCTTCCCCACTTGAATTTCTTGACAAGCAAAGAAATCTGAACCCAGAAAAAGTAGACTTTGCATATACAAATGGGATATTAGACACCAGATTCGGTGTATATTTTCTGTGAGATCTCTCTTTTGAATATTCTTGGAAAAAAATTTCATATGCAAATACATAACTATATACGGTATGAAGGTGCGCCAAGCAGATGGCGAAAATGGTCAGTTCTGAGGCTCTATCTCGATTTCTTTGGAAAATATTATTTGGGTTCGAGGTTCTAAATGCAGAAGTTTGAAGGCACCCAGTATAGGTTAACATATTCAGTAGCACTAACAAAGATTTTGGACGGTGTAACACGACCATTAATAAAGGTCGTGCAGAGCCACTAATAAACATGATTGCAAAAGTTCGTGATTTCCTGTCACCACGTATGATCATGATAAAGATTTTTGGATAGTATGGGTGACATGACCTTTCTGCACAGTGAAGTGACAGTTGTTTCATTTTTAATACTGCGCACTATTTGTGTTACCTAACGAGTTTGACAACCACGCTAGCGTTTCCTTCATGGCTCCATAATTCTCTCGGGCTTTGATAAATCCAGCAGTCTTTTCTATACTTGTTAAATGTGATTTATCTATGCTTTTCATTTGGCGAACTCCTACTTGGGATCATGTGGTGGTCCAGGTGATTCATGTTGTTGCGGTCAATGTCCTCTTCGTCTGATCATCGAGAACGAGCACCTGCAAAAAAAATTCGTACTGATCGGAGGTGACTCCGACGGGGATCTTCTGACGATCAAATCAGAGAGGAGACTAGGCAAGAGTAGAAAAGAATCAAGGGGCTCAACGAGAGAGGATGAGAGCGAGAGCTAGAGAGGAAGAGTTTAAGGGTTTCGAAAAAATCTACTCAGCACTATTGTCTTTCCTGATTTATAGTAGAGCGCGGCATGGCGCCGTCATTAATGGTGCAGATAATGGAAGAATTGTCAAATCATCGAGGACTGTCAGAGTCATCGTGAAGTTGTCAAATCATCGTGGGGCTGTCAAATCGCTAGGGTTGACCCATGCCTTAGGTGGGATAATGTCTCAAGGCGGCTGTGCCGCATGTCGTTGTTAGGATCGACAGTCTCCAGCAATCGTACGGCGTTTGAAGGAGCCGATCGACTGTATGTCGGGTCTGGTTGAGGGATGTCGGGCGAACTCCCAGAGATCCTTCGATGGTCAGTCGGACGGACACCCAGGGACCCTCCGACGGTCAGTCGGGCGCCTTGCAAGAGTCGGATATTGGGTTCTCCAGTCCGGCTAGTCGGGGGAGAGAGAGTCGACCCGACCGACATAGGTTCGGTCGGGCGGCGTCGGCGGTCGACGGAGTCGGGCGTTGGTCAGGCGGGCCTGACAGTCAGTCGGCGTGGGAGGATCGGTCGGTATATTCCAACAGTTGCCCCCCTCCACTCCTGAGTCGGATGGTGTGCCGGCCAACATCCTTGCATGGGCGGCATCGTCAGGTGAGAGGAGTGGATATCCATCGTATTAAATTCTCACTCTGATAATCGTACCATTGCTCGGCCCGGTGTCAGGTGTCTTGTGAGTGTCAGACGCCTCGTCCCGTCGGGGTCGGACGTTTCGTCCCATCGGCGTCAGACGTCCCGTTCCGTCGGTGTCAGACGTTCTGTCTCGTTGGGAATGAAAACCGTCGTTCCCGTCGTCTCCTCGGGGATGCGAAACGTCACGGCCTTTCCGCCACGTGGCAGGCGGCCATTGGGCCGGATCCGTTCGAGCGGATGGGGGTGACGTGGCTCGATCTGAGGACGGGTGCGTCGAACCATCGGGCCGAAGGATGGTCCGGATGTCGCCACGTGTCGCGATCTGGGAGATCCTCATCAGTCGTGCTTTCATCTCGGCCGTCGGGGGGCACTATATATACAGGGTGGCCTGCATCCGGATTTTCACTTTTTCCATTTGCTGTCGAAACTCTGCCCGTGTGGTCCCCTGCCCCAGGTAATTGTCTCCGTTTTTCCTCTTTTTAGGAGTATCTCTTTCTCTCTAGGAGCCTTCTCCGTTGGCCATCTCCCTCCTTGCCTCCTCACCGTTCTCTTCCCTCTTCTCCTTATCTTCTGTCTTCTGTTTTGATTCATGGCTAGAACATCTCCAAGAGGAGGTCGGTCAGGAAACCCGACTGACGACCCTCGGTCGACTCCGGAGGTGGAGGTCTTTTCACTTTCGGGGCCGAACGTCGATCGGCTCCGGGAGCAATATTGTATCTCGAAGCAATTTTGACTGTTCGCCCCTGGGGCCAACGGTCGGGTCAACGACCCGCCTGAGGGCCAGGTGGCCTTTTACGTTGAGAACCTCCGGGCCGGTCTTTGATTCCCGTTACCGGAGTTCGTCCGGAACGTGTTAGACTATTACGGGCTATGTCCGGCGCAACTTGCGCCGAACTCGGTTCGGCTAATAGTCAGTTTTGTCCTGTTGTGTCGGCTTTTGCCGACTATCCCTCGGATTTCACTCTTCCGAGCCTTTTTTGTCCTCCGACCCCACCCTAAAGTCCGAGGGTGGTGGTACTTCAATCCTCGGAAGGGGCTCTCTTTCATCACCGGTCTTCCATCGTCGATTCATGGATGGAAGAACCAGTTCTTTTTTGCCTCTTCTTCTATTCCTTGGGGGTTCCCTGCCCGTTGGGGGAATCTCCGAACCCAGCCGAACGAGAACAGTCGGGTGGAAGCCAGGGATCGGGAAGACTTCCACCGCCTGAAAGATATCTCGGTGCCGAAGCAGAGGGAGCTCGTCACCGAGCAGGTCCTGTACGATGTCGGTCTCAGCCCGGTCCCTCGCTTAGGTTCGTTTTCCGTCTTCCTCCTTTCTTCTTTCCTTTCTTTTGTGGTGCTGATCATCTGTCACCGTTTGCAGATATGCCACCGAGGGCGAGATTGATGGCAGCCGACGTCCGGCAGTACGCTGTGCGGAAGAGGCTGGCGCAAGGGGCCGGACCATCGCGGCCTCCCAAGAGGCCTCAAGTAGCTCCACCGAGCGAGCTGGCTGGGGTGGAGGCGGAGCCTGTCATCGCACTGTCGGCGCCGACGGTGCCTGTCGAAGTCCCATCCGAGGGACCATCGGTCGAGGGAGCAGCCTCGCCCGAGGGGCGGACGACCGAGGAATCGGTCGAGGACGTGCCGGCAGCTCAGCCGGCAGAGGAGGTTCGGGAGGAGGCGCACGAGCCCGAGCAACCCGCGTCTGCTACTGCCGTACCTTCAGGAGGGACTCGGTCAGGCTCAAGCGTGCCCTCCTTCTCTGATATCAGGGCCTGGGTATCCGCACGGGGGAAGGCCCCGATGGCGCCCGACGATGAAGGAAGGTCGGCCGATGGTGGGGCGTCGACCGACTCTCTACTGCCCGATGGAGCATCGGCCCTGGCCAACCACGACTTGGCCAGGAGGCTATGCCAAGCGCTCATCCTTTCGGCCGACATTGAGGCCATGAAGAATCAGCGTGTCTCTGACATGCTGTCTTCGTTCTACCTGACTATGATCTGGGTAAGTCTTCTTCCTTTCCGTTCTCACTACTGTTTGTTGTAAGTTCGATCTTCTGACGGTCGGCTTCGTTTTGTGCAGCTGATTTATAACATATCCGAGCTGGAGGTCGGATATCGAAGATTCGGCGACATGCACGCGGCCTGGAAAGATAAGGCCGCTGCCGTCGAAGCCGATAAGGTCATACTGGTCGACCAGCTGCAGCAGTCGGTCGACCGGGAGGCCCGGCTTGAGGGGGAGATCTCCCGTCTCAACGAGGAGGTTTCCCGACTCACAGGCACCTTGGCGACTTTGGGGACCGAGCTGCAGTCGGCCCGGGACGATGCCAAGCGGAAGTCCCGAACCGTCCGTCGGCTGCGTCACGAGAGGGACAGCTTCGCCACGGAGCTCAAGTCCGAACGCGAGCAGCTCCGAGCAAGTCTCGGGAACCTCGCTAAGGCCGAAGAAAGTCTGTCCATTGCTCAGGCCGACGCGGACATCGCAAGGGCGGAAGCGGAGTCGGCGAAGGAGGCCATGGGTCGGGCTGTAGAAGACTTCCGGGACTCTGAAGAGTACCGGGAGGAACTTCTGGAGAGCGGCTTCCTCTCGTACCGAGTGGGGTACGAGGATGCTCAGGAGGCCGTCCGGAGCTTGTACCCAGAGCTCGACCTCGGCAGCATCATTCCGCCAGAGTCGGAGGCCCCAGCTGCGGAGGAGATGGCTGACCCATCGTCGGGAGGTCGCACCACCACAGCGGAAGCCGAAGCAGATGCGGAGCAGGCCACTGAAGGTCAAGCGGCTCCGACTCCCGAAGCCCGAGTAGATTCGCCGACCATCCCCAATCTTTGCCCTGTGGAAGAAGCCGATTTTGAGGACTAGTCGGTCTTTTATTTTTCTTTACTTCTGTTTATCATACTTGTATTCGGGCTTCGGCCTAGTTTTGTAAACTTGGCCCGAATCTTTAATGAAATCGAAGTTAGTCTTTTCAACTTGAACTCTTCCTCTTTTGTATGTCGTGGGATGTGTTTTGTGTGATTCGCCGAAGCACTTTTTGAATGCGTAGGTCGTAGACCCAGTGCACTAGTTAGGACGTTCGGTAGGATCCCAGATAATGATTCGAGGTAGTCGGTAACGCACGCCACTGCAAAGGCAGAACGAATCCTGACTTTTGATTAGCCTCCCGATTGTCGTATAGCCCGACGATCGGGGGCTTAAGTCGAACATCTGTCGCCCGGTCGTGAGTCGGGCATGTCGAGTCGAAAGTCGACCGACCTCCGGGCATAACTCGATGGCCGGATCATCTCATAGGGTTTAGTAGTCAAATGTCGTTCGATGCATTCAGTCGAATGGCGTCCGACGCGTTTAGTCGGGAAAACGATGACAAGTTGAATTCCCATTACCCAGACCTAGGCCGGGTATTTACGTCACGCCGTGTGATAAACGGTGGTAAGCCGAATATCCTTCGACCGGTCGTGACCTGGTCGGTAAGTCGTGAACGCGACATTGGTCGCGTCGGCGTTTTGCCTTTCTTGGCCGGGGCTAAGTCGGTGAGTCAGCCGATCGTTTTGCCCGGGAGTTTGACTGTAGAAGGAGTGTAACTCCCATCATTGTGGATATATCGGCCCTTGTAAGCATCTGATGCATCATCGGCGATCGGACCGTTGGTCCCCAGTGGATCGTTAGGTTCAAGTCGGGACGTCGGGGCTCGCACTTCTTGGCGAGCGCCGACCCACAGTCGAAGAGTCGAGATTCCAGACTCCTAAGTTTGAAACCAAATACGTATTTCGAGTGAGGGGATACAGAGTTCATTGGTAGTACAACTTTAGGTTGTCGGCATTCCAGGTCCGGGGAATGGTATTTCCCTCCAGAGTCTTCAGTCGGTAAGCTCTCGGCCCGTAGGTGTCCGCTACCTTGTAGGGTCCTTCCCAGTTCGGAGCCAACTTCCCCTGGTCTAGAGGCTTCGAGACTTCTGCCTTTCTTAGGACTAGGTCCCCAGGCCTGAAAAGCTTTGGTTTGACCTTGGCGTTGTAATATCGGGCTACTTTCTGTCGGTAAGAAACCATGCGGAGCTGGCCTCGCTCCAAGCTCGGGGAGGAGGTCTAGGTCGGCCCTCCGACACTCAAAGTTGTCCGGCTCTCGATACTGCTCGACTCTAGTCGACGGTAGCCCGATCTCGAGCGGTATCATCGCTTCCGTCCCATAGGCCAAACTGAAAGGTGACTCTCCGGTGGGGACACGGGGTGTCGTCCGGTATGCCCATAGGACGGAGTTCAACTCCTCGACCTAGAGGCCTTTGGCTTCATTCAGTCGGGTTTTTAGTTCATGCAGAATGGTCCGGTTGGTCACCTCGACCTCACTGTTGGATTGTGGCTGTCCGACCGAGGTCAGTCGGTGCGTGATGTGAAACCTCGCACAGAAGTCTCTGAAGTCCTGGTTGTCGAATTATTGCCCGTTGTCGGTGATAATAGTGTGCGGCAATCCAAACCTGAAGATGATGGATTTCTGGACGAAGTCTTCCATCTTTCGCTCGGTAATTTGCGCTAGGAGCTCGGCTTCCACCCACTTAGTGAAGTAGTCGATGGTGATGACTATGAACTTTCTTTGGCCAGACGCTGGTGGGAAGGGACCGAGTATGTCGACCCTCTACTGGGCGAAGGGCCACGGGGCGACAATAGGGGTGATTTGGCTGGCTGGTCGGTGTTGTATGTTGGCGTACCTCTGACATGGCTCACACTTCCGAACCAACTCGGCCGCATCCTTCCTCATAGTGGGCCAGTAGTAACCCTGTCGCAGGACTTTATAGACCAAGGATTTGCCCCCCAAGTGATTTTCGCAGATCCCTTCGTGTACTTCTCTAAGCGCGTAGTCCGCGTCGGTCGGTCCCAAGCATCTGAGCAAAGGAAGGGGGAACGACCTTTTGTAGAGTCGATCATCCATTATCACGTATTGGGAGGCCGACCATCGGAGCCGTCTGGCCTCCGCGGGATCTTCAGGACTAATCCCGTCGGTCAGGTACCGAACAATCGGATCCATCCAGCTTGGTTCGGCCGTCAGTTGTAGCACCTCCTCGGCCTTGTCGATGCTCGGCTGCTCGAGATTCTCTACGAACGTTCGGCCCAAAGCGTCGTAAGCTGAAGTCGCTAACCTGGAGAGTGCGTTGGCCCGAGCGTTCTCCGACCTAGGAATATGGGAGATCTCAAAATATCCGAGGTGTGCCACAAGATCTTTCACCTTCTGGAGATATTTTGCCATAGCCGGGTCCCGCGCCTCGAATTCGCCCTTCACCTACCCACGATCAGCTGAGAATCGGAGAAGATCCGGAGGCTGTCGATCCCAAGCTCCTTCGCCATCCTCAAGCCGGCAAGGAGTGCTTCGTACTCGGCTTGATTGTTGGAAGCCTTAAAGTCGAATCGGAGGGCGTATTCAGTGACTATCCCATCCGAGTTGGTGAGCAGGAGTCCGGCCCCGCTCCCCCGAGCATTTGAAGCTCCGTCGATGTGCAGTACCCAGGTGGACCCGGGGTCAGGCTCGGGGATTACAGCTCCTCCGGGCTTCCCGCCTTCCGACCCTTGGTCGGTTGTCGGGCACTCCGCAATAAAGTTGACCAAGACCTGGGCCTTCAGGACGGGTCGTGGCCGGTACTTTATGTCGAACTCACTGAGCTTCATCGCCCATTTCGCCAGTCGTCCCGATGTGTCGGGTCGGCGCAATATCGCCCTCAGGGGCTGGTTGGTGAGGACCACAATGGCATGCGCTTGGAAGTATGGACGGAGTCATTGTGCGGACACGGTCAGGGCGAATATCATCTTCTCCATCTCCGTGTACCGAGTTTCAGCGCCGCGGAGCACTTTGCTGGTGTAGTATATAGGTTAATGAATTCGGCTCTCATTCTCTCGGACGAGCACCGAGCTAACCGCCTTGGGGGAAGTGGCCAAATAGAGATACAGCGTCTCTCCGACTTCTGGCTTCACCAGCAGCAGTGGGGAAGCTAGGTACTTTTTCAGGTCCTCGAAGGCTCATTGGCACTCATCCGACCAAGAGAAGCCCCTCACCTACCTCAGGGTCTTGAAGAACGGGAGGCATCTCTCAACCGACCGAGAGATGAATCGACTGAGGGTGATAATTTTTTGTTCAGCTGCTGGACCTCCTTCTTGGTGTCTGGGTGCCGCATGTCGATGATTGCCTTTATTTTCTCAGGGTTGGCCTCGATTCCACGTTGAGAAACGAGGAACCCGAGGAACTTTCCCGAAGTCACTCCAAAGGCGTACTTAGTCGGATTCAGCTTCATCCGGTGTCGTCGTAGAGTGCGAAAAGCTTCTTCGAGGTCTCGAACGTGATCTGTAGTCTGCGCACTCTTTACCAGCATGTCGTCCACATACACTTTCATATTGCGCCTAATTTGGTCTTTAAAGACCTTGCTGATAAGTCGCTGCTAAGTAGCCCCGGTGTTCTTCAGACCGAAGGACATTACCCTGTAACAGTAAAGGCCCTTGGCGGTCACGAAAGCCGTATGCTCCTCGTCCTCAGGCACCATCTGGATCTGATTGTACCCGACGAAGGCATCCATGAAGCTGAGCAGTCGATAACCGGACGTCGCATCCACCAACTGGTCGATCTTCGGAAGTGGGAAGCTGTCTTTCGGACAGGCCCAATTCAAGTCGGTGTAGTCGATGCAGATCCTCCACTTTCCGTTGGCTTTCTTCACCATAACGACATTGGCGAGCCAGTCGGGATAGGTAGTTTCTCTAATAAAACCCGCCTCGAGTAGCTTATCCACTTCCTCGTCAATGGCCTTCTGTCTTTCGGGAGCAAAAGACCGCTTCTTCTGCCTCACCGGCCTCATTGCTGGGTCGATGTTGAGTCGGTGTGTCATTGTCTCCAGGGGGATGCCCGACATATCCGCTGCCGACCAAGCGAATACGTCGGCATTGGTCTTCAGTAGCTTTACCAACTGTCGTCGCTTGGGGTCGGGTAATTGAGATCCGACCCACATCTTTCGTTCGGGATTCTCCGTTATCGAGATGGGAACGAGCTGTTCGGCCGGTTCACCCCGTTCTTCTTCTTCCGTTGGTCCAACTTGTCGACCGTCAGGGAGCTCTTTGATTCGTCGCTTTGAGTAGAGATCTGAAAGCATCGCCGGGCGAGCTGCTGATCCCTGCGCATCTCTCCGACTCCGTTTGTGGTCGGAAACCGAATCAGGAGATGATACGTCGAAACTATCGCCTTGAGGGCGTTTAGTCCGGGCCTTCCAAGTATGGCATTGTAGGCCGAAGGCACTTGGACGACCGCAAAGGTCAAGTGGACTGTGCTCTGTCGGAGTTCGGTTCCAGCCGTTACGGGCAAAGTAACTTCCCCTTCCACCATGACAGCATCTCCAGCAAAGCCTATCAGGGGTGTAGAGACTCTCTTGAGCCGATCGGATGACAGCCGCATCCGGGAGAAAGTCGAGTAAAACAAAATGTTCGTTGAACTTCCATTATCTACAAAGATTTTTTTACATCATAATTTACTATTGTTGTCGAGACAACAACAGCGTCGTCATGGGGAGTTTGTATACCCCGAATATCTTCATCTGTAAAAGTAATTTCGCCATCTGGGCGCAGCTTCTTCGTCGACTCCCCTCCAGCAAACGTTCCTGGGTCCAGTCGTTTGGAGATCATATTGATGACCCCGGTCGTAGGTTGGTTAGTCGTTGCTTCTTCAGTCGGCTGGGGTCGTCGGTCGGTGACGGATCGGGTCGGTGGGTTCCTCCAAAATTTGTCGAGATATCCCCGGCGTATGAGGGCCTCGATCTCATCCTTGAGTTGGATGCACTGCTCAGTGTTGTGGCCGTGGCCCCGATGAAATCGACAGTACTTTCGTCGGTCGAGGCCCTTTGCCTTTAGAGACGGAGGCCGTCGCAGATATTCTTCCCCTTCGATCTCCATCAAAATCTACGCACGAGGAGCAGAGAGAAGAGTACAGGAGTCATACCTGGGGCGCGTCGGTCTCGGACTCCATCGTCGGGGCGACCTCTGGTTCCGTCGCGGGGGTGAGACCCGACTGTCGGTCGGGGGCCTGCTAGGCTCGACAGGGGCCCGACCCTTCCTTCACTTCTCCTTCGGGCCCTTGGATTCAGTCAGACGTCGGTCGGAAGCTCCTTCGTCCGCACGCATGTACTTGTATGTGCGCTCCAGCAATTTGGCATACGTCCGGAGGAGGATCTTGTCCAAGGAGTATGTGAATCGGGATGCCCTCAACCCCTGCTTCATGGCCGAGATGGCCATGTCTTCATTGAGGTCCCGGACCTCAAGCGTGGCCGCGTTAAATCGCGCCACGAAGTGTCGGAGCGTCTCATTTTCTCCCTGTTTGAGGGAGAAAAGGCTGTCCGAGGTTCGCGGTGGCTTCCGGCTGGTGCTGAAGTGGGCTACGAAAGAGTGCTCGAGCTGCCCAAAGGAGTGGATGCTTCCTGATCGAAGACCAGAGTACAGGCTCTGGCAGCTCTGCGGAGCGTGGCGGGGAAGCCGATGCAAAGAAGAGCATCGGTCGCCCCTTGGATCGTCATGAGAGCCTTGTAGCTCTCCAAGTGGTCGACTGGGTCGGTGGAGCCATCATAAGGCTCCACATGTGGCATTTTGAACCGATTGGGGATCGATTCGTCGAGGATGAGTGGGGAGAGAGGTTGGACGGTCTGGAAGTCAATGTCGTTCGAGGACTTCTGTCCATCCACCTGCAGCTGGGCAAGCCGACGGTCGATTTCTTTGAACCTGCATTCGTAGTCGTCGAACCGTCGGTGCTGAGAGACCCCAGGGGTGGAGTCTCCTGATGAATCCGAGAGGGAGGCGAACGGTGTTCGCGGTCGCTTCTCCTTCCTTGCTCGCTCCAGCTGGGAAGGAGACGGTCGTCGGGACTGACGGGCATCATGCCGTGGCCGCCTCTCCTCCTCTCGGTGGGAGCGCTGTGATAGGTACTCCCGAGGAGGTGACGGAGACCGATGCGGGCACCGGTGGCTACTCCTGGAGGGCATCGGGTGTACCGCCGGTTGCCCCGCCGGCGAGGGTGGCAACCGGATCGGTTGTTGTTGAAGGCCCTTGACCACGTCCGTCAACACGGTCATCTGCCGCACGATCGCCGCGATCTGTGCCTCCGTGATCATCGCGGGATGCGGGGAGCTAGGTTCCGCCATGGAGGGTGGAGGAGAGGCCTCTTCCCGCGGGAAGAGCGCCTCGCCGATCCGATGACCCTCGACCGCTGAGCTCTTGTTCTTGTCATCTCGACAGATGTTTCGAGTTCCGTGGGGGTTGTAATCCCTGGTGCTGTCCTACCCCCCTTCCTAGCGCGCCAAACCTGTTGCGGTCAATCCCCTCATCGCTTGGTCGTCGGGAACGAGCGCCTGCAAAAGAAGTTCGCACTGACGGAGGTGACTCCGGCGGGGCCCTCCGACGGTCAAGTCAGAGAGGAGACTAGGCAACAGTAGAAAAGAATCAAGGGGCTCAACGAGAGAGGGTGAGAGCGAGAGCTAGAGAGGAAGAGTTCAAGGGTTCCGAAAAAATCTGCTCAACACTGTTGCCTTCCCCGATTTATAGTAGAGCGCGGCATGGCACCGTCATTAATGGTGCAGACAATGAAAGAATTGTCAAATCATCGAGGACTGTCGAGTCACCGTGAGGTTGTCAAATCACTGTGGGGCTGTCAAATCGCTAGGGTTGACCCATGCCTTAGGTGGGATAATGCCCCAAGGCGGCTGTGCCGCATGCCGTTGTCAGGATCGATAGTCTCCAGCAGTCGTACGACGTTTGAAGGAGCCGACTGATTGTATGTCGGTGCCTAGTTGAGGGATGTCGGGCGAACCCCCAGGGACCCTCCGATGGTCAGTCGGACGGACACCCAGGGACCCTCCGACGGTCAGTCGGGCGCCTTGCAAGAGTCGGATATTGGGTTCCCCAGTCCGGCTAGTCGGGGGGAGAGAGAGTCGGCCCGGCCGACATAGGTTCGGTCGGGCGACGTCGGCAGTCGTCGGTCGGTGGAGTCGGACGCTGGTCAGACGGACCCGATAGTCAGTCGGCATGGGAGGATCGATCGGTATATCCCAACACATGTTATCAGTGATGGATCCTATGCCCGATGCATGCCATCTATTGGTAGTATTTTTGTTCTCAGTGCAGACGATTGGGAATTGCGCAATTATTCTGTGTTTTTCTAATAGTACGGAGCAGATGATCGGGTAAGATCAACTGCTTGTGTTAATCCTCGTAATAATTTTCGGAAATTCTAGAGATGACGATCTGCGCTGTTAATGAACGTCTCAGCCTCTGGTGGGTAAGCAGCTAGGAAATGACTCCAGCTTAAACACATTTTCGAGTTGTGCGAGAAATAAAAACGAGCTCGATGTTAATAGAGGCTGGTAAGACTATGGCTTTTGGGAAGGCTGCCGACAGGTATATCCGGCTATGTCTGTCTTCGCTCGCTTCCTTTGAATTTTTGGAAGAAGAGAAACAAAATTACAATTGAAGGGGCTTATATTTGTTGATTAAACAGAAAGAATGACCTAGGTTATGGCTCAAAGAATATTTGTTCGATTATAGAGAAGCCAGTGAAGGGCTTGTGCCTAACAATAGATTCTGCCTGCTCATTCGTTTATTAAGGTCAGAAATTAAGTGAAGAAATCATTTGCATCAGTGGTGGCAATTTACTCCATCCCATTAGGCATCCAATCTGACTTGATCCGGTCCTAATAAAAAGAATTTTGTGTCACCCATTTAGAGTTAGTGGCAAGGATGGTTTTTATTCTAAAATCCGTAGTGGATCTGGAGCAGGTGTGGATATTGATAATAACTGCCTCCAACCTGACCGGATTATGATAAGCCTTTTTCACTAAGTGGTCCCTCCTCAGTCCTCACTATGTGCTTTAGATCCGGATTATATTCTTTACATTATTAATTCAGGGAGTTTATTTTTCTTCCTTTTTCTTATATACCATAAGGTAGCAAAAGTCAAACTATTTTTTATGATTATGCTGATAATGATAAAAAAGTACCATAATCTGTTATGAGAAAAATTTGTCATGTGAAAGACTAAGTTATTCATTTTTTTTAGACGATTGTTTTTCTTAATTTAAGAAATATCTACCTTTCTAAAGAGTAATATATCTATTTGTTGTTTTTTTTATTATAAAAAAATTTAATTTATTACATTCCATATCTTTGACTTTTATTTTATCCAATGTCATGTAAAATATTAAGAATTGATTTATATTTTTTATTTATTTAATTTATATGTAAAAAAATTAATTTTGCAGTTTTATTTGCCTCGACCCATCCCAACTCACTCTAACTCAACCCCGCCCCGCTTCATCCTGAGGTAACTATGGCATAGGTACAGATACATGATTCCTCGCATGCATATAATGACTTTAGGTATAGTAATTTATATCTTAACCTATCAATTCGACCAACAAACAATCCACTTTAAGTTTAATTTTAATATAAATAGGTTTGGATCATAAATAGATCAATCATTTAGACTCCTTTATTAAATAGGCTAAATTTTGTTTTAGATCTTTAATATGTTTAACCTATTTTGATCTATTTAACAATTGGATTGGATCATGATTTGATTCATTTAATCTATTTAAAAAGTATTTAACCTATTTAAAATATGCTTATCCTATTTTTATCTTATTTAACCTGACCCGATTAACTTGTTTAATTTATTTAAATATATTTAATCTATTAAAAATTTACTTAACTTATTTAACCCATTTAATCTTATTCGATTTTTTTAGCAAAATAAGTTATAAGGGCCGGTTCAGTTTACTAGTTTAATAAACAAGCGAGATTCTTCTCCATCTATTCTGATCGAAAATTTTGTTGAACAATAGTGTTCAATAAATTGGAAAGCATTCTTCTCGGAAGATCATGGTGTTGATCTAAGTTTTTAGGAGAAGCCATTCTTAGAGGAGGAGATTAAAGAAGTGGTTTTCAGTATGGCCTTGAACAAATCAACAGGGCCTGACGGGTTCTCATCCTTATTCTCCAAAAGATTCTGGTTCATGTTCAAAGAAGACAATTCTTTGCTGCAATACATGAGGGCTCTACTGACATCGATAGACTTAATTATGCAAACATTATCCTTGTCCCTAAGAAAAAATGCAGTACAAGCATAAAAGACTTTAGACTGATAAGCTTGATGAATGAGATTCTAAAAATCTTCTCAAAAGCTTTGGCCAAGAGGCTATCAAGAGTCATTGGGGCACTTGTTTCAAACAATCAATCAGCATTCATTCATTTTAGGCAAATCTTGGACAGCTTCACTTTGACCACCGAGGTAATGGCCGATTGAAAAAAAAAAAAATCAAAACACAAGGGTCTCCTCCTCAAACTAGATTTCAAGATGGCATTTGATAATGTTAATTGGAACTTTCTGTTAACTTTGCTTAGAGAGAGGTTTTGGCCCCATTTACTATTTTTGGGTTAGCAGCTTGCTCAAAACCACCAAGCTAGCTCTGATTATTAATGGTAAATAGACAAATTGGATCAAAGAGCGTAAAGGACTCAAGCAAGGCGATCCTCTGTGACTATTACTTTTTCTATTAGTGATAGATATTCTATAAAACATTTTAAAATTAGCTGCTGACAATTGGATAATTGAGGGTATCAGTTTGCCTCAAACATTTGGAATGTATCACTGCTGCATTTAGCATGCAGATGATATCTTTATTCTTCTGAGAGCTTCCAAGACATTTATCTCCAATGTTAAGTCCATTTTGTACTCATTCAAGCTCGCTTTAGGTTCAAAGATCAACTTTGAGAAGAGCTCATTACAGTCGTTGGCATTTCTGATAAAACTTGTCATAGCTTCACAAAGATATTAGACTGTGGAACATCTACTTTACCTATCCAATATCTGGATTTTTCACTCCAATAATCCAAGCCAAATGTAGGAGACTGGGCATTTTTAATAGACAAAATTGAGAAAAATTTGCAAAGCTGAAAAGGAAAGCACCTTTTACTAGTTGGCAGACTCATATTGATCAACACTATCCTAAGTTCCATCCCCATCTATTGGATGTCATATTTCCTACTACCTCATCAAGTAATTCATAGGATCAATCAAAAGAGAGTTTTTATGGAGAGGAGATAGAAAGTGCTTGGATGCTTATTGCTTAGTAAGCGGGGATAAAGTATATTGACCAAAAGCTCTAGAAGGTCTTGGAATCATCAACCTCAAGATGTTCAATATTTGCTTACTTCTTAAGAGATGGTGACACCTCTACAACGAGCCTAACAGCCCAAATCATCAATTTGTTCTTAATATATACTATAGTAGTAGACCCCCAAGCAATCAAGAACCTAATAACATTCCTCAAGCTTCAGCGATCTGGAAGAGCATCCTCAAAACTCAAAGATTCTTTAGAGAAAGTCGCAACCATCTTGTAGGTAATGGCGAGGTAACTTCGTTTTGAATAGACCGATAGATAACAACTTAACTTCTCAAAGAATGCTTTCCAGATTGTCTCTTCTTTCAATTGACCAAAAAATTTTGGTTACAAACTTTTTTTCATTAGGTAACAGGAGAGCCATTTTCAGAAATATTATCAACACCAATGGAGAAATTAGAATTGCACAACTGATGAATCTTACCCAGCCATTCTCTCTTGGGTATGAATTAGGCATTGCAATTTGGAGACGGTCAACTAATGAGCCTTTTATGATGGCACAGTGCTATAATTTCTTATCGTATAGAGGTATTTGTTCTTCATTTGCAAGAAAGATTTGGGCTTTCCCTATTCCATTAAAAATCAAAATCTTCCACTAGTTGCTATTCCATAATAAGATTTCAACTTTAGAAAACCTAAGCAAGCGACACATTTTTGCACCCTTCTCTTGCCCTTGATGGGCAAGTCAAGAAGAATCTATTGATCATTTATTTGTTTCATGCAATTTTGCTTCAACAGTTTGGCATCAGGTACGAGCAAAATTAATCTCCAATTTAATCAGAAAAAGATCTCGCAGCTCTAGAAGAAGGATAATTTCCAACTCCTCAATGCTTGGAATCAAAGCTTCGTTTACCATCATGGCATTGGGTTTGTTAGATGATTTGGAAGGTGCAAAATAGAAGAATTTTAGATTTGAGGTGTATCTTCCAACTGCTACATTTAGCTTCTTTGTTTCTACATTCGAAAGTTGATTCTCTTCAAACAAATGGAATCTGAAGGGTAGCCTTCATTAGATCTTGGCTGAAGTTGGTCTATAAATTCTCCATCTGTATTTTCTCTTTTCTATTGGCTGAATTACTCACCGATCTCTCCCCTACACTTCCCTCTCCTCTTCTAGCTCTTGGAATTTTAGTCGTTCGATCCTCTGTGGATGGCTAAAAGGTTTATTTTGGTATTTCTACTCCAGTACATACTTTGATTTAATAAACCTGGGTGGCATGATGTCCCAACTTTTATCAAAAAAAAAAAGTGAGATTCATATTTGAATTTTTTAACTTGGTTAATAAATAGGTTGGATTTGAATTGACAAATATTTTGCCACCCCTAAATGGCATACTTAACCTATACCTGCCCTATTACCATCCTTTATCATCTGGATCAATCAATACAAATTAAAGCTTATACTTTCTATACTCTATTTATCTATATACGATCTTGGATGATCAAGAAGGTGCTAATGGTGGTCAAAAGTTATGGATCTAAGTGATCAAGAAGGTGCTAATGGTAGTGATATCGGTACATTATATAAAAGTGATCACTTGGTGGTTAGCTTATTGCAAGAAAAATCTAGGTTTGATTATCTCTCAATTGTTTAAAGAATTATTTTAAGTTGATGGATGAATTCCAATGAGTCTACATGCAGCATATAGTCGATAAAGCTAGTTTGATGGCTTAATGATATATCAATTACTTCTTCGAATGCAATCACTTAGTTACTACCCTATAGCTTTCTTTTAATGTAGTGGGAGTTTCTATTGGGTGCTCAACTAAAGAGCTATTTGGAGTCCTGTAGGTAGAATTGCATGTAATTCCAGCTGCAAATATAGACTAATTCATGTACTTAGAGACGATAAAGAGAAGCACTACAACTTGAATTGTATGAGGCTTTTATATGACGTCCCAATTATCCCATACCCAAAAGTCCATGTGATGAGCTATAGTTGCTCCACTCGACTAACCTCCTAACCTTATGGGGTTTACTTTCTATGCCATAATCTCTTTCATCTCTAATTCTACTGAACTTTGCCTCCTAATCCGATTGCCCTACCCTTAACATGCCACCACTATCTCTCTCCTCTCAAGTGCCCCACCTAGCTTGCTACTAATCCCATTGTCCCATCCTCGGCACCATATCTCTCTTCTCTCTGCGCCGCCTAGCGTCACCATCTATTTTTCTTTGGTGTCCGAAGCAACCTCGCCTTCTACAGCACCAACCGCTCTTGCATTACTATCTTCCTCTTTTTTTTTTTTGAAGTTTATTAAATCAATCTCAAATAAACACATATGTTGAAATTCAAAAATAAAAATATTTAAAATTTCTATCAAGCCATCCATAAAGTAGATCCAATATGAAAATGGTTCATGAGATCCAAAAATATTAACAGCATAGTGATGATAGATGATCAACAACATGGATTCATTGAGGACAATGATCTAATGGTGAAAATTCCCACCTCATCTTCAACCCTCTCCTAACTCTCTGGATAAATCAGCACCCTAATCTTGTCTCTCACTGTATAAACTAGTGAGTTAATCTAATATAACTCAATACATTTGCAATTCTAGTTGTATGCATTTTGAGCTATAGGTTGAGTGGCATTAAATTACATCAAAGAGCCTAATAAGTATTTCTACTAAAAAAAAAGCTCATAAGTAAGACAAATTCTTGTATATATTTAATTTACAATAAATATTATAGACTAAGCAATAAAAAATATCATGGCGCTGCAACAACCCCAACACATCTACCTTTACAAATAGATTTGATCATGGGCCAGATCTTAAGCCTAAACTATATTCATTTTTGATTGGGCTTCATATTGAGCATATTTAAAACTTGATGTTTTCTGTATTTAAACTTGGCCATGATTAGCTTTACCTAAATTGGTCTATTATTGAACTTTCTTTTAGAATAAGTTTAATTTGCAACCCCCATGCCAGCTGCTGGAGTAGCTCAGCTGGTTAGAGCGTGTGGCTGTTAACCACAAGGTCGAAGGTTCAAACCCTTCCTCTAGCGCTTAAGTTTTCGAATTGGTTTATTTATATTGTAGGATTTCTCAAGCCAACTTCATTGTAAGCGGTTCCATGGTCTAGTGGTTAGGACATCGGACTCTGAATCCGATAGCCCGAGTTCAAGTCTCGGTGGAACCTATCAGATTACCCTACCTTTTTCCTTCCCCGTTCCTCTACCAGTTGGGATGCTTCCCAACATCCTCGCCTTGGTCACCACAACTTTCATCTCTGTTGGTACTTCTCCTCTCCTTATATAACTTCAAAGTTCAAACTTGGTGATTTCATGGAGGTTTTTCTTTCCATTTGTTTTTTTTCAGCGACATGCCGTGTAGGATAAATCAGTACATTGCTAATTCCAGCTAGAAAAGTGGGTCTACATTGATGTGATTGCAATGTGTTAAGAGACTGCCCATTGTGAACCATCAGCTGAGGTGCAACAACTGTTATAGTTCCAAACTCCTTGACATGTTCATCCCCAAACAACAAAAAGAAGAAAAAAGGACTCCTAAATTATTCCCTTTTGATCAGGGAATAATTTTGTTGGAATTAGGTGGGGTTGGTGAATTACTTGAGGTAAAGAAAAAGGAGGTTATATTCTGCATTTTTGGTAGGTAAAGAAAAAGGAGGTTATCATCTTCTGTATCTCATGATAGCCAGATCCCTTCTACAATGACTAAACCAAAATTACTGTGTTTTACTATGATTCCATTTCTTTACATATGTTTTTCCCTGAAAAAATTGATCTCCATTTCATGAATATCTTTGATCATTTAGCATTTTCTTCTTCAGATTTAGGGATGTTTCGTATTTGCAGCAAACTAGATCTGTTTTTCCAAATAAGTTTCCATTTTAGATACTCTTCCAAAAATCACATAGGATTACCATGACAGATGCAGCAAGATGATATTTACTTTGTACATAGATCCAATCCTTTAACTATTTCTGGAACATAGTCTTTTGAATACAGAATTGACTACATTTCTAGAGTGTTAGTGCGAAACAGAATAGAAATTTCATGCAAAACAAATATTTATCATCAACTGTATAGAAATCAACACAACCACAAATTTAGACACTGAAAACCCATGCACTCACAGCCTCAAGAAATGGAGTGGCGCCGCCTCTTCTGAAACAGAAACCGGGCATCTGAAGCAGCCTTTGCACGTATAGGTTTGACATCCTTCATCCGAAACAGTGCATTCAGCTTACCTAGCTTTTTGGTGAATGATCTGAGTAATTTATTAGCAGGATTTGCCCGAACAAGCTCCTGTTTCATCGAGGCATGATCTTTCTCTAAATCAGTCAGCCTCATCCTCATTCTTGCAACCTCAAGCTTCAGTTCCCTGTTCTCTCTCCTCACTGATGCATAATTATCCCTTGGGGAGATGGCCCCACTCCCTACTCCACTACCTGATCTTTGAGGATATTGACCATGTACCAAACCAAAGAAGAGCTGATCATGGTTCCCATTCATAGCATTTCGAAGCCTGATCTGCTCAAAGTACAAAACTTGTACTGCCATTTGCACTGGTAGCCGCTCATTTTGAGCTGCATGGCTGCATGCATCTTGAGACAGCTTCTGGCAATCTATGGTTTTGCATAGGCGGTAGCGTTCTGATTCCTTGATGTTGGGATGAACCTGAAAGTTAGTTCATAATCAAAAATTGTAAATTCGTCAATATGATCATTGCTGGTTATCAGGGCAGCAGTCAAACCATATAAAGAAAAATCATAACCAACAATTCTTGTTTTATTTGTTTTGGCAAGAGCTTATCATCAGTTGAGTCCTTTACTAATGCAAATTAGTTTCTTGTAAGGGTTAATCTGGATATAGGTTTCCAATGTGGCAACCTTAACCTGCAATCCTTGTCCCACCTGTATTGCATCAAAAAAATTTCATGAAATTTAAGTGGTAAAAGGATTCCAGAAAAGCACATGGAATATGTGCAACAAGTGATGAGAACTGAGACCTTGGAATGGAGGTAATTAGCCCTATTATCAAATCAAGCATTTCTAGGAAGCTCAAGACTTTGGATTTCTGATTACAGATGATGGTCTGCGAGACTTGATTTGTAGAATTAAAACAATAGGGATTAAGAAAATAAGTGTTTGTTGTTAGAACAGTAGATGGATTCAGTTCTGATATATTCTGATGAAATTAAGCTAACAATTGAACAGAAAAAATTAAATCAGAGAAACTAAGCTTATATACATGTTGGCAACAAGAGTTTGAGCATTATCAGGCTTGTTCAAGGAAACTGAGTATTGTTAAGCTTATTCAAATAACTAAACTCCAGATTTGCTATTATGCGAATAAGATGACTCACTGATGCGAAGAATGTTACCTTTAGGAAGATATCAACAGCTCTGTACAGACCATCATTAACTACTCGTGCATGATCTGGGAGTAGCTCTGCCAGCGCAATAAACTTTGATGGCGTCAAGTTAGAATCCAGTGCAATTTCTGCAAGATAACTATCCATAAGCTTTGATACCTTGAGTATCAAGCTTTGTTTTGGAGAACTTGGACTGTCAAACTCATAGCAACCATCCCTGTCTTCCCTCAACTGAGACCCGTCATCCTCTTCCTCATCCAAATTCACAAAGATGGAAAAGATCCTTGATACTGAATCTGTGTCATATAACAAATGATGCCCATTGTGAGAGTTGGCTGGGATTAGTATGTCTTCAAGAATAGCTTGGTCTAGCTGCCAACCAATTCTTTTCTCCAAATCTGCTTTGCAGATGGTTGATGCTGAGACCATCATTGCAGTCTTCAAAAGACCTGAAAGAAATGCCATTGGCACTGGGGACCTTCTCGATTGGGCTGGAAGTAGGCTGACTATAGCTTCTACAATGACCTTTTGTTTCTTCTGTGTTTCCGCATCTGAGAAGCTCCCCTTTGATGTTTGAATGTCTCTAACCAAGAGGTTTTGGAGAGAGTTGTGGGCATAATTGATCAAGATCCTGCTAATGCTGTCCTGTTTGAGACCCTTTGATTTCATTGCAGAGAGGACTCTTTGAAAGAAATCTAGGTTTAGCACTGCTAAAGCCTTTCCCCACCAGTCTGATGGGGGCTCTACCTCTACTGTCATTGGTTTAAGGGGTAAGTTATGCTCAAGTTTGGACAAGCCAGATGTCAACTGCTCTTTGCAGACATTGGTTGCAATCGCTGTTATGATTCGGTTGACCAAATTAATCTCTTCTGCTAGTGGAAGGAGGTTCTCACAACGGTGAAGAACAGATATAGAGTATGCAATGTTTGGGATGACTGTTTCTTTTATGTAGATTTCAGTCCGTAGTTCCAAGTTTTTTTCTGTGAATTCTTCAGTCATTTGCAGATAGTGAGCTGTGCATCGCAGCATGGCCACATTTGAGAGTGTGATTTCTATGCTCACACCATAGCAGAATTTGGCCGCTAGTTCAAATGCTTCTGCTCCACCTGGAGTGCCTTGGAGATTTATGCGTGTCACCTTTGAATCTTTTGCTTCGGATAAAAGCTTTCGAATCTTTCCACTACGAGAGACCAGAGGGAACTGTAGAGAACAATGGCCACTGTGGTAAGCATTTTTCAACAACACTAACAATTTAGCATTAAAATTTGGCAGTAGCTGCAGTTTTATTTTTTATTTTTCTTTAATAGTGCATCAAAACTGAATATCTTGAATCCAAAGACAGAAGGATTATGGAATTATGATTTCTGAAGAACTTAGGAAATGATAGTGCCTCAGGGAACATTATAAGTAAAATTCATATTATATCTATAAAGAATCCCTTATCTAGTGTAGCCTTTATTGTGTGGATGTGATCTAGGTAAAAGCACCAACAATTAAAAGAATGATATAACTAAAGCTTTTACTTTCCCTGGTAAAAGATAACATGGACATTATTGCTCATTAATGGTCTTTGTAGAATATGTAGTAACAAAAGATGCTTAATTGGAGATATAACTAAAGCTATGTGGGATCTTAAGAACAGCTACAAATCAGGCAGAAGATTTTTGCTAGAAGAGAGAAGAATTAATATGATTTGTTCTCACCTTGTGGAGAGCAAAGCTCGACGTTCCAACTTCAACTGTGAGATCACTAGAAACATCTGAAAGGGGCCTGTAAGGTGGATGAACAGATATATGAAATTATAATTAGTACGAATCATTTGACAACTGCATGGTTGACAAACTTGATTTTGCTATGATGATGAAGTTGGTTATGTGAAGAGGCAAGACTCAAATAAAACCATTTTTTGACATATGATCCTAACCAAATCTGCATTAGATTCTGATAAATAAAAAGTTCCATCAAGATCTTGTATGTAAAAAAGTAAAGTACATTCAAGAGTTCTTCTAGCCCATTTGTTAAGTAATATGGTGACGATCAATTCAGTGACCAAAAGATGCATGGCTGTATTAGTTATAAATTTTAGCATCAGTCTTTTTTAAGGCAAGGGAGGGAAATCCACTCTAATTCATTGTTTTGTCTAACCATTTCTTTCTATAAAAACTTGTCGAACTTTTGCTTTATGTCTCATCCATCTGTTACTTCTATAGATTTTCATTATGCTATGAACTGTTGTCTGTATGTAGGATGCTAACAATGCTGCAAATCAATGCAGGTTGCTTGTGGAGTTTGTAACAACAAAATTTGTGAAGGCAGTTGATTTCTGATGTTCCATAGGACTCCACCTGAATTTGGGGGAAATCTCGGGTAATGATTGGCTTCTTCCTTTTGATTAATATCTGTCTAATTAGTGTCATTTTTTCTGCTCTCTCTCTCTCTCTCTCTCTCTCTTCTAATAAGTATCTGGAAGTGCTAGAAGATTCAAATCACTGAATGTACTCCATGAGATGTAGCATGCAACTCGTACTTTTTAACCCTTTGGCGGATGGCTTAGGAGATGAAACACAATATATTAGTTGGCTGAGATATCAGATCACATAGTAATTTCTAATAAATCTCTGATAGCAGTTGAACTTTTTTATATTGATTTATTTACCTGGGACTGCAATGTTTCCTCACTGTTATACATATCTTAATATAAATATTCGTAATATTTGCATTAAGACAGACAGAAACACACACACACACACAAACATCTCATCACACAATTTATGGATAGGACTGTCACCTTTTTTAAAAAAAGAAAAATAAAGAAAAGAGAGAACTATTTCCCTGAAAGAATAAAGAGATCATGGAATAGAAATTCCCTCTAACAGCCTTTCTCAATGTAAACAAGTCCATGGAACAAATTACACCTGGGATGCTAACTAAATTACATACCAGAACAAACAACTCAATTATGGGAAAATGAATAGAAAACTCAATATTTAGTACTTGGAAGGCTATTAATTTCAGAAGAAGTTCAGAAGAAGAAGATAGTGTTACCATTCGACGGCATGCCGGGTGCTTAAACTTGATCGAAATGTTCTTTTCCCTGAAACACTCTGCTTCAATTCAGTAACAGTAGCAACCCCCATCTCTCTCTCTCTCTCTCTCTCTCTCTCTCTCACAATTAGAAGGAAGAGCACTGTTATAAACTCTGATGCAATTGGATGGAAAAGAGGGTGTGCAGGTTCACGCTTTCAGGAGTGTAATGTGTAGGTGGAGGGAAGCGTGACTCTTATGAAAGGGTGTGGGGTTAGACTCTGGAGAAAAGCTGTGAGTTTGATGAGAGAAAAAGGTTCTTACAACAGTTGGGTACTTGATGACAGGACGGCTTCTTTGGCTGACTTATCCTTTTACATAGAAGAAATGGAAGAAAGGTAAAAGTTAAAATGCCGATCTTGTCAAAGAAGCCCCTTTACAAACTTATATTAGAGACCAACTCCTTGTTTAATCACTTACTAAGAAGGTTCCTCCTATGAAAAGTCAAGTCATTTCTGGTAATGCCACTTGATGCATGATAAATGGTGGCATGTGCTGCTAATCTTCTTAACGAGACTTCAGAACTAGTTAATAACCAATGGAAGTAAATGAAGTTTCAGGGGATTTTTTTCCTTCTTTAAAAAAATTCCAGTTAAAGTTGTGATTTTTTTCCCCTTGTAAGTGCAAATAATTTTAGTTTTGTCATTTAATGACCAATTGTTGATTTTGGCTTTGATTTCATCTCTTCTCCTCACCTTATTAAAATCTTTGAAGTTCTGCATTTTTTTTGATAATTAAGCCTTAAATGCTCGACATGCATGTCCCATGGGTCACTGTACGCATTACACTTTATCTAAGTTAGCTCCATGTTTCCACACCATGCACATCATCTTACTTTGTTTCCACATTTCCCTTTAATCTTGCAATACTTAAGAGTACTGAAACATCCTAACAGAATTTAAACCTGTGATCTCCACCAAACAGATGAAGCTGCCAACCACTTGGGCTAAACCATTATTGGTGTCACTTTCTAAGCTCCCTTTTGCTTTCCAAACAGATCTGGTTTCCTTTATATTTTTTAATCATCTTTCTTTATTTTTTCATATAGTATGAATATTCAACTTTAGGTTTTCAGATCGTAAGTAAATTGGTTCAAATAAATTGAAATGCCTGTTTATTTGTTTGTTTGATTAGTGTGATGGAGAAGAGAAAAATAAGAGAAAATAATGCACACCAGGCAAGCTAGTCTTTAACAGATAGTGTTTCTTCTTCTTCTTCTTCTTCTTCTTCTTCTTCTTCTTTTTTTTGTAAATAATTTTTGAGCCAAATAGTGACAATGTCGCAATCATTCATCAGATAAGAGAATGGGGTTTTCAGTCAAGGCAAGAAGATGATTAGGTTTTCACAAAAATAGAAATAGGTTACAGGTGTTAATTGTCAAAAGTTTAGTGGCTTATACGTAGATTCAAAGTTATTAGGGAGTTAGAATTCAAAGAAATGATGGAATAAAAGAAGACAAAGGTAGGGACAGCCATGCCTTTCTTCCATCTTTCAGGCCTAAAGTGGGGGTTGGGGTTAGTGGGGGGCTTGGGGGGCCTTTCATGACATCTAATTGATTACTATTTGATACATGTTGGTTGTGGTATGCAGGATTCCTGTGGGGTTTCTGGTGCTTTTTTAAGAAATGCTATCATAGTTCATGACTAAGCCTACAGATATAAAAACTTTAAAGACAATAAAAAGAGAGTGAGGCATGAAAGAGAAAGTAAAGCTAATCTTAAACAACAAAATTGGGTTCACTTTAGAGCTCATTTTCTGGAAAGTTTAGCAGGCTATCATTGAGGTACACCAGAATTATTTTGTTATGGGGCAGGTATTGTACATTAGACCCTTACCCTACACTACTTGTATTGATTAATGGCATGCCGCTATCGTAACATCTTACCCTGTAGAAATTGATCGGAACCAACCGATGGTGATCAGAAGACTGTGAGGGGTTGGTGGGAGTTGGTAGCATGGTCTTCGATAGGTGAGACAGGTACAGGAATGGTCTCCATTGTCA
Source organism: Elaeis guineensis (assembly GCF_000442705.2). NCBI lineage: Eukaryota > Viridiplantae > Streptophyta > Magnoliopsida > Arecales > Arecaceae > Elaeis > Elaeis guineensis. Next base: position 29,932,208 of record NC_025997.2, on the reverse strand, counting down.
CAATTAGTGTGACCAAAGAAGCTGATGTTGGAGGAAGGAGGGGGGACAGGGGTTCATAACAAGGGGGTGTGTGTAAATTTTCCACAAGACATGGGTGGGAAAGAGGTGATGGAATCATTGGGATGGAGGAACATAGTGGCCCTCATAATGGCGGACCGAAAAGAGACATGATGATAGTTTGGCCTCATAGTTTGTTACTGTTTTATTTATTGCTTGATTTTGCTCAAATGATTGCACATCAAGTAAAAGGCTGAAGATGATCTAGCCCTTATATTAGCATGCAGATGTTTTGTTCGCAAAGTGGGTCTACAAGATTATAAAGTAATGAACTTTATTTTGCTCTAATGTGAAGTCCTTCAAGTCTAAAATTGGACACTAGACTTACAAATAACACATTCTATTGGACGCACGAACCATTGATTGGTACTCATTTGAGATCCTTGGCCCTCCAACAATTGATAGGGGGCTCATTGGTCTATGGGAGTGCAATGTATGCATGACTAGAAAGGATTAGTATTCAAAGTGCTATGCAAAAAGGGATTATACCATCATTTAGGGATTGAATTTTCTGCAATTGTGTCAAGGTAGGGACAGGGGTGCATCTTTTGCACGAAAGAAGGGTTCACCTTCCTTCGCATGAATCCATCGTGGATCATCAGCTGTTCGCTTTGTGATTGGAGTTTGGAGAGCTTTTAGATCTGTGCGGTAGGTGATCGAAAGGTGGGTTCGTGTGAAGGGAGGTTTCACCTTCCTTCGAGTGAAAGATACAACCTGTTTCCATTAGGATAAGGGATGATGACATGCAATTATGTCCTTGCTGAATTTGGAATTGGACATCACATTGGCAAGAGAACACATTGACTAATGTTTTGCAAATGGGACACCGGGCCAGACCTGGCATGGTTACTTTTTGGGTCCGGATCTTGGACCAGGCTCAATTTGTCGGCTGACGAGGTCAGGTCAAGTTAGGCGGGGCCTATGAAACTTTTTTCGGACCCAAGAACCCAAGGCCAGAATTGGGTCCGAGTTGACACTACGCCAATTCTGGCTTGTAACTTTTGCAAGCATTTAGCAATTTTTTATAGCTAAATATATAATAAATGACAATAAAATACAAATTCATTTTAAAAAAATGAATAGAAACATTATGTGCCTGGAATTGCTATCTTGCAGGTCTTTAGCATCTTCGTCTTCCTATAATTTTTGAAAGTACTGTAAATTTTAATCTTGCAGGTAACAGTATCCATTGCGTTTTATTTTTAAGGCATAGTGCCATGTATAAGTCGAATTCTTAATATTTGTATAGTATGTATGAAAAAAAAAAAAAGGAAAAAAAAAAAAGGGTGAATATTATGTTACTGCTGAACCTAAGAAATTTTATCTTTCAAAACAGCACTTTTCATCTGGCTTCTATACTAGATATGAGTAAATAAATAATTTCAGAAATAAAGAAGGGTACTTTGATGGTTTCTACACAAGATGAAATAAAAGAGTTATAAAAAAAAAATAAATTGAATGAATTGAAACTGGTAGAGCTAGAAAAAAATTATCAGGTAAAGAGTACCTTTTGTGTGGATTCTACATTAGATGTGAGTAAATATTAGAAATAAACATTGACGGTTTGTACAGAAGATGTAAATGAAAAACTATAAAATAAAAATAATTTTGATGAACTGAAAATAAAAATGAAAGAAAGTGCTCGTTTGCGAAAGTATGCCTTCTTCGGTTTATGAGTTGGATCAAAACGACCAGGATCCAACACCCTTATATAATAACAGCGTTATAAGCCCTTGCGATCGAAGCTCAAGCGGCGCAAGAACTCTTACTTTTAAAGCGATAAATATTCTGTAAAGACTCGATGTGGGACTAATTGAACCTTCGCCCTTCCCCAAAGAATGAATCAAAACACTCAACAGTCCATTCCTCGTGACGAACCATCATCTCGGCCTAGAGCTACAAGAAGAATGCTCTCGTTCCTTGAACCGAACCTCTATTGACGAGTGGGAAGTAAAGGAGATTCTTGGAGAAAGACACCGATCACCAGCTTTCCTACGGAACAGGGCTAAGGCTGATTTGGTCACAAGATGAACTCCATCATTTCTTCTTGGCCTAGAGCTATGCGAAGCGAACGCTCTCGTTTCGTTTCATGGACCGAACCTCTATTAAGAAGTGGGAAGTAAATAAGACTATTGGAGAAAGATACTGACCACTGGCCTTTGTATGGAACAGACCTAAGGCTAATTCGGTCATAAGATGAACTACACCATTTCTTCTTGGGTAGTTAGTGGATCCGATCTGGATAGAGAATATGTGAAATTTTGTTTTAAGGCAAAACTAATACCACAATATGAACCGGTATGAAATTATATCCATGCAACTGCTTTTCATATTCATTAGATTCCAACTAAGGCCATTTCTGCGTATCAGTTATAACAACTCAGGGTCTTATCAAAAAAATTAGCTAGTTGGCACAGATTCTGACTTCTTTCATTTAAGCGTTGATATTGTCACCAGACTAAATCTAAATTCAAATATCTATTTTAGCCTAACGAGTCAATGCTATAATATCTCTTAATCCATATAAGTTATGAGTCAGGTTTGATATCATTTGTAACAACCTAAGGTCTTATCCAAAAAAATTAGTGAAAAAGTATTACTTAAATTTTTTGATCTTATATAAATATCAAAGATCTTTTTAACCAATAACCAACATAAAACTAAATAAATACTCGTACGTACTTCACGTTAATTTGCAAAAATATATAACATTGTGTTTTGACATGTACGAGCTTAGTACTAAAAATTTGACATGTTTTTTTTTTTTTTTCTTTTTGGAGAAAAATTGTTACTCTACTAAGTAATTGCACTGGACTATACAATTAAGAAACCAAACAATTCCTTGTAATCAACCTCGGCATACCGGATAACGATATCTTCTTGGGAGGTTGCAAAGACGGCAACGACCTGAAGAACTTTGCACCACCAAATTTGAGAATGTGACATTTGATGAGATTAATTAGCTATAGTGTAATAACTGCCTACATTTCATTATCGATTAGATAATTTATGGATACTGAAATTACTAATTGCTACGTGCTCCGGTGTTAGGAATGTTTCTCATGTCATTTGACCTTTGTCGTAGAAAGAAAAGGAAAGCGAAAAATTTGCTGAACTTTTTGATAATGACCCACAAACGCTGCATTGAATCTGGGCAACACATAGCAGAATAATTGATCTGAACCGTTTGATCATGCGTACAGCAATAAATGATGGACCAGTACATGGAGTTCAAATCTTGCATCAAAGAATTGCTAATAACTCGTGCTCATTGGGAAATTATACAAAAACGGTGGCGGAGAGGGCTTATACAGCTCCAAAATGTTGACGATAGAATGTAGCATTCATATGCCTTTTGTATGTCACCAAATTATCTTTGCATGAAGTTACACCTCTTAACCAAGTTATGGCAAGAAAACTCTCAGAGCTTGGCAAACACTCAAACACCACTAGAGACACAATGGAATACACATTAAAACCATTAGATCCTGCTATATTAATTGATTCAAAGGCAAATAATTAAATGCAATACATCTACCTCAGGATTACTGATGAGAAAGAAATAATAAAAGAGAGATTACGTATTACTAAAGCAGGCTATATATAATGCAAATCATGTTGAGAATCAGTGTGTGCCTAATTTCTGGTATGACTCTATTTAATTATTTCTTTTGTGTCTTATTTGAAATAGGATTCTATCTCTAGTATTATTTTATTTATTTTAGATCATATTTAAAATAAGAGTATTTTTGTTGCTCTCCACTCGAAGACTAACTAGGCTCGATTTTAATTTTGGGAAAATGAGATTAGTATTCTCAAATAAGATAACTTTACAATCTTCCAATATTTTCTTAAAAGAATAAAATTATTTGATGAGCTTGATATGATTGATCTAACTTCTCATTATAATAAAAATAAACGATGTAGACTATTAGTTCATATTTTAACTAAAGAGTATAATACTTATATGCTAGCCATCTCTAAATGGGCTTAATACCACTACAGAAAATAAGGGAAATGGCGACTTAATATTGCCAACGCGAGGAGAAAGTGTCGGAAAATTATAAATACAGCACATATTTACTGATGCTTTTTAAATATGTTAGTATATACCGATGTTTTAAAGCGTTGGTAAGTTATACGCACAAAAGCATCAATGGAAACCATGGAAACATCAGTAAAATTCAACATTGATAAAATTCAATTCTCTCTACCATTTATTCCTTGCTCTCATCCTCAAATGAAAATCCTAGAAGTCTTTCCTCTCTAGAGTTGATTGCCCTTCTCTTCGGACTCCCACTCTCACTGGACACCTTCTCTCTCCTTTGGACGCCCCCTCTCTCCGATTGATCTCCGCACTGCCTAGTCTCCAAACGTCCCCTTTCTCCAGTCGCTCCTCTTCTTCTCCCGAGCATCAATTGGCTGCTTATCCACCACTGTCAGAGAGGTTTGCTTTTAAAATTCATCTTCTCTCGAGTTTGATTATTTTGTTTATAATTTTTTTTGAACGTGATTCAAGAAAGATTGATCAAAGATCTTAGGAAGCCTTATCACCGTCTCGCTCTAACTTTCTTTATCCTAGGATAACAAAAAAATAGTTTTTCTTCTCTTGATTTTTTTTGATAAATTTTATATATTTTTTGGATTTGGTTCTCTGTTCTTGATATTATTTATGTCCAATTTTGTGTATGCGAGTATTTTTGCATTGCTACAAAAAAATGTTCTTGATACTACCGTAGGTATCAAATTTTTGTAAAAACTTTGTGGCTTTTTGAGAGCATGTGTTAATGTAATAGGCACTCAGCCCAATTGTACAAGAATCTCCACAGCATCGCCGTTAATGCTTGGATCGAGGGTCAACAAGGCAATCCAAAGCTGCATCTATGAAAAGCTCATCACAAAATGGGATCACTAACCAAAATTCATGGCTAAGTGTGTAAGGGATCTTCTTAGCATCTATTGGTGCAAGTCAACTACACAATCCAAAGTTGTGTCTTGGAAAAGCTCATCACAAAATGGCCTCACTTAACATGCTTCATAGCCTTTTTCAAATTAGTGTTCCATCCATCCTTATTAAGCCCTTGCTTTTGTCTGAGAGACGTTGGGTAGGTCATGCTGATAAAGTCTTACATGCCCTTGTTGCTTTCGTTCTCTGAGTTTAGAATCCACAGCAACTATATCCTACAATGCAATCATCAGAGATGATATGAGTACTGCCATAGTCCATTCTTTCTTTTCATTCATTCACCTTAAGGTGGTGAATTATTTCTGCAGTCATGCCTAAGGATGCGGTCATTTTTCTATTCATGACTCAGGAAACATATGACATTGTTTTTCTGAACATGCTTTCCATTGAAACAAATGCTTGATTGATTCTATTTTCTTGACAATTTTGTTCCCCGTCGAGATCATCAATCACACTTCAAAATTAGTGCAGATTCCAGTGCGATAACTCGTACATGACTAGTGTCTGTCCAACTTGCTTCATTATGTACAATTCTTGCAGGTATGCGACTTAGAAAGCTGCTTTCATAATGCATATGCTATCTATTTATTTCATGGTGAAACTTTATTATAAATGCATGCTGTCTAAATTATTGCAGGAGGAACTTTGTTATTATAGTAATTTTCTGCCCTTAATTGCTATCAGACATTTTATGAGTTTGGATGCAAGGCTGGCTCAGTGGCCCTAGGCTGAAGTTTTATTCCATGTGCCCTAAGCAAGACATGAAGACAAGATCCCCAAATTGGTTCAGATGAGGCCTTGTTGCTGCCTCTCTCCAGCTAGGTCAAAGTAGCAGAAGCAGCTGGAGTAGCTAGACTGAACAATTCAGATCAAGGACTGCACGCAGAAGTAGGTAGGCACCGATCAGACTCGAACTCCTGCAAAAAAAGTCTGCATACTGGAGAACAAGATGGGGGTTCTCCGACAGGAGATCCTCCGATGGTTAAGTCAGCGGTAGCCAGAGAGGAGGAACAGTTGAGGAAGAAGATGGGAATGAAAGTCCCAAATTGAGGAGATGAAGAATCTCTTTATTTTTTTCTTTATCTCTCCTTTTGCAGGGGAGAGGCTGCCAAGCCATTAGTGTTCGTCGGTGTCAAAATCGTGGTTGTCAGATCCAGGGTGGTGGATGCCATTAGAGTTAGAGTAGTGACTGTCAGAGATAGAAGAATGGGTATTAGCAAACTGCCACAGAGCCTACCATTCATGTCTGGAGGGATCGTGGGTCTATATAGCAGAATACCGACCCAGTGAGATCCATGGATTAGGTGCTTCCGAGAGCGTCTGATCTAAAAGACGGCTTGTAAGGAGTCAGGATGGAAGTGGTATGAGATTGGTGAAAATTCAATGACATAGATATTGCCGCATTACTGATCTCAGATGATGATATCTATGACACTATTCGGATCACATAATGCTGCTCAGATCACGTGCTTTAAACCATCAACTCATGATGCCAAGTGTCCGCCATACCTTCAAAAATTGGGCACATTAGTAGAGGATAAAATATGGTATAACACTTTGCCCTCCCTTCAAAAATTGGGCAAAGTATTTCACATTAGGAAGTAGGTCTTCTTCTTATACTGGTGTCGAGGTGATGAAAGTTATGCGATGACTTGGATTGGCGATGATTTGTGTCAGGTTTCTGCTGAAGTAACTCTTCGGCTAGTGTCTACAGTCGTTGGGTGCTCCTGGGTCTGACCATCGTTTGGTGTTCAATGTGGCACATGCTCGGATGCTGGGCCATCGCGTGTCACTCCGTACTCATCACATGTCGTAGTGTGCCACTTGTATTCAAAGAAGGAGACTGAGGTATCATCCTATCGCATTCCACAGTCGAGATTATTGGAGCATGGCGACCAAGCTTCATCCTCATCGGAGATAGAGTATCAATGGAGGAGTCGGGTGCTTCAACTCTAGGATCGGAGTGTTGTCAAGTTGATGCGATTATTTTGTTGTGGCATCTTTGGAGGAACTTGTCATTATCCTGCTACTATTCCAAGATTTCTGTAAGTGAGTCTCAAAAATCATTGCTGAGGTGATGCAATTCCATAATAGAACTTTTATGGTTTTTTGAGGGATTCACTACTTCGGGCATCCCAGAGCGATAGTTGTGACCAAACCAGGATGGTGGTGTTGCTAGGGGCCGCAGGGTTGCATGGCCTCTTTAGTGGTCTTTCGTTATCTCTTTGATGAGGACTGCAAAGCTTATAGCAGGTAGGCCTCATCCAACATTGAGCTGGCATCCGATGAGTCAGCTGTTGTGAGAGGTCTTGCTATTAAATCAATAATGATCTGCTTGGGCATTCGCCAATGTCGAAGTGCGGGTCGATGGATTTCGATTTCCTCATCTTTAGGTTGCAACTTTGAAGTTGGTGGATATCCTTCCAAGTCTTGAATCACCGACGGCCTAAAGGATCAGCTGGATGGACATCGATGTGGTTCCATGAAATTTCTCTGGAATCCTAACATTTTTTTGGATTGTTGGCCTCCCAGAAGAGTTTTTGATGTGAATCACCACCGTAGGCTCTTCGGGGCCTATGGCGTCGACCTAGGTTTAGTTGGTTTGGAGACTTTGGTTTGAACTTTAGAGGAGGCCCCAGATTTTCTTCGGATGTGTTTCAAAAATCCTGATGATTGATGTCATTCTGGTCAGGATCTCGAAGGAAATTGAGCTGCGAATCTGTTCATCGGGCCTTCTAGGCATCTGTTTGTGGGATACTTCATAACTCCATTCACTATTATTAGGGCTGGGGGATTCTTTGAAGGAACACACTGGGGAGTCACCCCAGGCCTACCCCAGCCTGCCATATGGCGGATTAAGGTAAGTTTTGAAGCATTTCAAGGGTTGTTCCTCAAAATTTGGAATGGATGAGGGTATAATTAATGGCCACGATATTTGACGTTTTGGATAGCCGCATGGTGCGACATGATTGCCTGTTGGCTAGACTCACGTCGCTTGGAACCTGTATAATGCTTGCTCCCTTGCAGCAGATGAATCCACAAGAGAACTCCCACTTATCTTTTGATACTTTATCGTGAGGGAGCCATCATTGTGATCAGTGAAATAGGCTGTGAAGAAGAAAATAGCTTTCCTAAGAGAGAAGCCTCTGCCCAAGAGAGAAAAGACCGCCTCACCTGAGCCTCCAAACATCTTTTGGGTGCCATTTCCTTTAAGGGCCCTAGGCGACGGGTCCTTCGTCCCTAGGGTAGCAGTCTACTAGGAGACCTTCGTCGAAGTCCGGCTCTACTGCGTTGTGGAGTATAAGGTATTGAAGGCCTTCAAGGGAGAGCTCCTCGACGCCTCCACCATTGATTTTATCTCGAGGTTCGAGAACTGTTAGGCCCATCTACAGTACATTATGCTATAGCTAGATGTGCACCACCTCCGTCTGGGAAATAGCGATGAGGAAGTGGGGATGTTCTCCTCGAATGAGGATTGAATCTTCATCCTTTTCTTTTGTTCTTCTCTCTCTCTTTTGTTCGGGGCCCTTTTGGCACCATTTTTATGCAAATATTTTGTGAATGAAAGAAGAACTTTTATCACATATACCTCTTTCATGGTTACATCCTTTCTTGAGAACATGGTCTTTTGCCGAAGCCTTCGATGCTATGCGATTATGAAATCATGGAGTTGTGGACTTCGGAGTATGCTTGATCTTTGTCATTGGGTGGACAATTAAGATAGTTAGGTCTTCCTTGAAAATCATTATTTGCTCGATAAAGATGTGTGAGGTGATTCCCAAGCAGGTTTTTCAACCATACTACCGAAAAACCATACTACCGCCAAGTTATCTCTGTCGATTGTCTCGACCTTGATTGTTTGTCATTAGATTGCTCTTGAGGTTTCCATCTGTGGAAAGTTCCATCTAGGGTTAGGGCATCCTTCCATCTTTGACATTGCACTGACATGTGTTCAGATGTCGTGGCATCCAGGTCGGGGTGTCTTCGAGGGGTTGATTTGTCAACCTGATCACTGGCATTCGCACGAGTGTCTGAATATATCTTATCCTATTTGGGGACATGCCGAACACCTTCCCCTATCCCTTTTATGGGTCTTAGTCGGAATTGGGCCTTCTCTGAAAGACTATGCAATGGCGGGCTATATTCCTCTAGGCATTTAATGTTGGATGTTTTTTTGATGGTGGCGATGTATTGAAAGGGGTAGCTGGTGCTTCGATTCTTGGTGGTACAGCCTTCATGACCTCTCCCCCAGTGGTACGTGTCCTGTGCCCAATGGGATAGTTGGAGGCGCTAGTGTGTGATTCCTCTATAAATGGAAACCTCCTGCTGCTCAAAGTTGAAACCATCCAAGCTTCTCTCCAAGATGCCATCTTTCCAAGTGCCTAAGTGTCGTTGTCGCCTGATTCCACCTGATGTAGCCTTCTTGTGCCTGTACATAGCCAAAGTTCACCTCAAGGGAGCACACTGGAGGGGATCACATCAGGTGGTGTCTTTATTTGACATGGGAGGTGTTGAAAATTTCTACGACTTCACTCGTTGAGTTGCAGTGGTGATCGCTGGGGCAGTTCTGGGATGTCACTCCATGGGAGGGTTTTGGATCCTTCCGAGGCTAGTTCAGACCTCTCCAAAGGTGTAGCTTTCTGACAGCTCTTCTTTCTTTTTGTCACAATAAGGTGATACCAGATCTCCAACAAATGATATCAGAGTGGAGTTAGTACCAGAGCATGCAGTTATCCAGGTTGCGGCGGTGGTGATCAAGATTAAAGAAGATGGAGAAGATAAGCGCAATCAAGCTAGAGATCAACTGTGAAGGGTTAATTGATGCTCTCTTGTACAAGGAGGCATCTACAATAGAAGATGCCAGCGAAAGCCCAATGTGAGGTGGAGCTATAGATGGAGGTAGATCAGATACGAGACAGAAGACTCGAGAGGATGATACATGACGTCGTCAGGAGGCTATCCCAAGCCAGTCTGATCAGGTTATGTGAAACGGAGAAGGGAGTGACCTGGCTCGACTCTCATATTTGTCCATCCATAAGTAGCAGGTATTTACCCCAGGGTATGGGGGCAAGATCATCTAGAAACTCTTAAAGTCAAGTGGAGGCTGAATGTCGAGTCAAGTTAGAGATTGTTAGAATTTGACGTCTCGAATTCAATCTACAGCAGCGAAAATTTAGATACGAAGAAGTCCAGCTTGAAGAGCACATCGCGAGGAGCCCAAAAGCATGCAACACAATGGGGCCAATAGCGTGCGGGCCAACGAGACCCGCAGGCTGGTCCACGGGTGTGCAAGGCCCATAGGCGCATGACCTAGGCCCAACACGAACGTTAGGTGCAAGCCCACAGCCCAGGTGCGAGTGCGGCCAGTGGGGGCCTGTGCGCATGGTGTGATGCAGTCCACGGTGGACCACACAGGATTTCGTGGTCCCCACGACTGTCGTGGTTTAGGGTGTTTCATGTCTGTTTCTCATAGTTTATGAGCCAACCATGGATCGAAGTGGTGCAGGGATCAAAAATCATGGCATACGTCCTGATTTGTGCGATCTAGTGGTCCTGGGGATAATCTGTGTGCAATCCGACGGTGGCGGTGATTCACAGGCACGATCAGACAGTAGCTGGATTTTTGGAGTTCTATCAGAAGTGTGTCTTCAATCTGTACTGGGTTTTGGGGCTTATAAAGTATGTCCGACGGCAAAGAAGATTTGTGAGCGCATCTCAGTGCATCTAAGAGAGACTGTGAGTGGTTGAGAACGTCCAGGGCATCAACAACAGCGATAGAAAAGTAGCTTGATGTGAGCAGTAGGCAGACCAGTCAAGACTATCTCGAAACTATCATGGAAGTGACCGTGGGTGGGTGTAGGGGTAGAGACTGCAGTATGATGTAGTGGCTTACATTACAGGAAGCAGCCAGGGTCGTCGAGGACCCTGGTATGGTAGGTCTATGAGTGAGAGGATCTTCTTGAAAGATTTTGTGAGAGCTTTTGTGAGGGTGAGTACTTTTTGTTAAGAGAGAGGGTTGATGTATGAGAGTTGAGAGTGTGTGGTCTTCTCTTGTACTTGTTTCTTTTTCATAGTGAAGCTTGCATGCCTCGTGGAGGTAGATCTTGATCTAGTTCATATATTTGATTGTGTTTCTTATTGTATCTCTTTTTTCTTCTTGTTGCAACAAGCGGTACCAGATCCTATCCAACAATCATGCCTCCAAGAGCCGAGAGGCTAGCATCGTCGAGCTTCTCAGCTTTCATATCTCATCAACCCTATGTTGCATTCAAACGGAGGCCATGCTTGTAGGTCTCTTTGTTTTATTATAATAGACTTCATCTAGTTGAAGTTATCTTATAGTGAAACTTTTTTTCTTAATAAAATGCTCCTTCATTCTCTTTTCATGTCTTGTGTGCTCATCTCGGTATTGTTGTGAGAGACTTTTGAGACATCATTTAGTATCGATCTAAAGCTATCTCTGACCCCTGCTCGACTTACCCATGCACAAGAAGTTTGTGAGGCCTTTAAAGGTCTTCGATATTGTTCCGATGACTGTGCTCGATTTAGCCGAATCTTACAATCAGGCTTTCCAGTAGAAGGAACGATCTTATTGATGATGAAGGTGTAAGAAGTTGCATGATACATTGGTAGTGTAGCTGAAGTCTTTCAGAGTCCTAGGTTCGGTTACTTTTGCTAGTTGACATGATACTTCCCAATTCGGAGTTCGCCTATCGTGTTCGGTGGATTTGGATGCTTCAGTTTGTTCAAGCATGGGTTCTTCAAGTTAGGAGGTGTTGGCTTTGGTGCGGGTGCTGTAGTAATTAGTCACTCATTGTCGACACGATGCCATCTCATTCCAAGCTCGTCTCGATGCTTGTGAGGGGTGCTCGACTTCGACCCATTTATTAATATGGTTGGTTGCCATGATTAGGGGTTCTCTTTATCCCAATGTCATTGAGGATGTCCACAGCCATAGAACGAAGTCTCTCATATCCCTTAGCACCGAATATCGATGGTCCTGAACCTTGTTGCTTGATTCACTACACTTTCTGCCCCTCCTGCCGCTAGTAGGCACCAAGGTTGTATCTATGGCGCTAGCTATCGGGTTGTCGTCGAGGTTGTCTTCTACATCGATTATCTTCTAATGTGAATTCTTTGTGGGGCTCCTATTTTGATAAGGTGTCCCAGCAGACGAGATCTCCAGTCCTACCCTTCAGTTGATGGCACTCTCAATGTTGCAGTTGCCATTGAGATGGGTGTGGCAGTATTCTTGATCTCTCTATCTTGTGGGCACTCTCATCTTTGAAGCTCGATGGGTGAAGTTTTGCCTTCGACTTCTATGAGGATCTGAGCATGTGAAGGGGAGAGAGAGATACGATCGTTGAAACAATGCGAAGGATTCTTCCCCCTCTATTTTCGAGATGATTTTCTCCTCCTTTTAAAGCTCCGCGACCATCGTCACAGGGCTGTTTCTCATCGCTATTCTTCCTTCCTTCCTCTTCCTGATGATGGGTTTTACCTTTCTCAGCTTAAGCATATTTTTTAGCTTAGGCTAAGAGGCCAGCATAATTCTTCAGGGAGTGCTTATTAAGGGAGAAAATTAGACACTCATCCTTAAGTCCTCGTTCTATCGTCGAGGTGGCGGCAGACTCATTCAAGTTTAGGACTTTATGCACAGCCACGTTAAAAAGCACCGTGTAGTCTCTTGACAACTCACTTTCGCTTTGCTCAATAGAAAAGCGACCGTCACTGTCCTTCAGTTGTGGCCTCCGACTATCGAAATACGTAACAAACTGCTTTTTCAACTACTCGAAGGAGTAAAATGGATCCTTACAGAATGTTGGAGAACCAGACTCTCATGCTTTTCTTGAGAGTTTGTAGGAGACTTGACAGAGGAGGGCATCGGATGTCCCCTGCAGCATCATGAGGGCTCTGTAACCCTCTAAGTGGTCGAGCAGATTGGTTGCACCATGTAGATTGATTGTACCATCGTACGGCTTGACTTGTGGCATCTTGAATCGATGTAGAACTGATTCGCTTAAGATCTCCTAAGAGAATGGCGATTGGGTTTTGAAGCTGAAGCCATCATTCTATTGATGGCTAGCTCTTTGGAGTTTGCTAATTTTGACGTTTCAGTTTTCAAACTTTTCTCTCGAGTTCATCTTCTTGCGAGGAGTGGTGCCGGTGCGGCTCGCGGTAGAGTCCTCCTTGGAGGGCTTTATCAACCATTGCTATCAATCGGCTTTTCTTGAGATTTAAGAGCATTGAGGTGAGAAACATGGAGCCGGTTCCACTAATCGTGACCATCAGTGAGAGACTTGAGCCACGTTCAAATGCTGGTGCCCTTATTTGGACCTATCTATGCTGGTCCAATAGCTATGCTAAGATGGAGCCATGGCCGGAGGTTGGGTCCTTACCATGCCATGTCATACCTATTATGCAGCAGCTATGACTGCTTGGACTTACTCTGTCAGTGCGCTGGTGGGATCTGGTCGAAGAGGCTAGTCTCCGACATCTTGCTCATCAAGTATGCTGTGTAGGGAAGGTTGCCGGTAAGACCTTGTTTGCATGATCTTTTGCAAGAAAATGGGATTGAGCCCTTCCTCAAGCATCAATCTGTTGCTGCCCCTCTCTGACTGGGTCGAAGTGATGGAAGTGGCTGGAGTAGCTAGGCTGGATGACTCAGATTGAGGGCCGTACACTAAAGCAGGAGGCACCGATCAGACTTAAGCACCTGCAAAGAAAGTCCACATACTGGAGATCAAGATGGGGGTTCTCCGATGAAGAGATCCTTCGATGGTTAAGTCGGCGACAGTCAGAGAGGGAGAACAGTTAAGGAAGAAGATGGGAATGAGAGTCCCGACTTGAGGAGAAGAAGAATCTCCTTATGTTTTCCTTTATCTCTCCTTTTATAGGGAAGAGCCTGCTAGACCGTTAGTGCCCGTCGGTGTCGGGGTCATGGCTATCAAAGCTAGGGTGGTGGATGTCGTCAGAGTTAAGAGTTGTGGCTATCACAATCAGAAGACTGGGTAGGCTCTCATGGGTCTGCCACCCATGTCTGGAGGGATCATGGGTTTGCATAGTAAAATGCCGACCCAACAAGATCTTTGTGCCAGGTGTGTGATAATCCAGCCCAATTGGGCCCAAAACCAGCTCATAAAGCCCACCAGAAAAAAAAAAAAAACAGAGCAGGGAGGAAGACTCCCGATCGGAGTCATCCTCTTCCCCGTTTCCGATAAAAAATCAGAGTCCTAGGGCCATTAAAAGATCCTAGGACGAGCTCTATAAGAATCCCCCTCCTCTCCTCTAAGTGTAGAGCCATCATTCACCGACGACCGTCGGAGTTTTTCTCCGATTTTTCTGTTTGAAGCCGTGGCCCCTCGACCTGTGCTCGCTGCGATTTCACGCCGGTGGAGGTCATCGGAGGTTGTGGTAAGGTCTCCCTCCTCTCCCTCTCTTCTCTCCCTTCTTTCCCGTGCCTGTGAGCACGATGGCCGACGACGGGTGTCGCCGGATTTAGTTGGAAAAGGAAACCCCCTGTTCACGCCGCCTCTTTCCTCTGATTTTCCGGCACCGACGGTCACGCCGACCGCCGGCTCTGGCCTCTCCGAACCTGGGAGAGTCGGCCGTTGCCGCCGGCCACCACCGGGCATGATATGGCCATGATCGGCCGGTCAAGGCACGGGGACCTCTAGGTCCCCTGTTTCGGCCCAATGAAAGCCCGGGAAGAAGAAGAAAAGAAAAGAAAAGAAAAGAAAAGAAAAAGGAAAAAGAAAAAGAAAAGAAAAAGGAAAAAGAAAAAAGAAAAGCAAAGAAAATGCAAAATAGAAAAATAAAATAATAATAATAATAATAATAAGAAAAGAGAAAAATTCTCTCTCTCCCCTCTTTCTCCCTCTTTCTCTCTCTTCTCTCTCTTTCTCTCTCTCTATTGTCTCTCTCTAAAAAAAGAAAAAGAAAAAGAAAAAAAAAAGAAAAGAAAAATATATATAAAAAAATAATACATGTGAGAGGAAGTTTCTCTCATCTCTCTCTTAAGTCTTTCTCTCTCTAGAATTGGATTTTCTCTCTCTATATTTTCTCTCTATTTTCTCTCTCTAGATTTTCTCCCTATTTTCTCTCTCTAGATCTTTTTATCTCTTTTTATGAATTTTGTCTCTCTAGGGTCATTCTTTCTCTCTGATTGCATCACAGACCCTAGGAGAAACTTGAGATGAAAATATGATGATCTGAGACTGCTCCGAAATTCGTGCAGTAGATTAGATCCTAATTCGATCCTTTTTCGATATTGATAACATCGATCATGGTTAATCAATATTAAGTCATCCTGATATAACCTCTAATGATCTCAATCATGATTGTCACTTTTGAAGGATACGAAGATTCTCTCTCCACTTTCTCTCTCTACTTTCTCTCTCATGACCGACTTTCTCTCTCTAAAAAAAAGGTCTATGAGTCCTGTATCGAGTCATGCCTTCATTTTTTAGGGGTTCATATTGACTCTAACAAGATGATCCGAAATTGCTTTGATATCCGTGCTGTATGTCAACCTCATCTGATCGTATCAAAGATCTTTCAAATTTATTATTAAAGAACCCTATTGATTGATCTTGACTTTAATTCGATCTGTGCTTCACGATTTCTTGATCAAGTCACTTAAATCTGACTCTCAGATAAGAGATCCTGAATTATCTTGGTATCTGGATGGTCCGACACATCCGGTCAACAGTCCTCTTTCCTTATGATTTAATCTTATTATAGTTATAGAATAGAATTTGATAATGATTTGATATTTTAAATAGGATTAGCTGATTCTTCTAACGAAGTCTGAAGATCTAAGATGAACGAGGTAAGTAGATCTTATGCTCCTTATTTATTTTAAATGATCATATTTTTATGCAAAGAATTGATATTGATGAAATCATAAATTTCCATAAAATAAGGATCGGCATATGTGATATGAAAAAGCATGTTTTATTACGATCATTGATTTCATGAATATGTCTTATGAAAATAGCATGATTATGAAGTATGAATTTCATTATTTTTCCATCTATGTATATGTATGCTTTAAGAAAAAGATATAATGATTTCAAAGGCTCTCAGATGGCTATGAACGAATCCCTACGGGAAGGTCGACATCCGGAGCTAGCATCCACACGAAACATGGTCCTGCCAGCGGGTATAAAGTTGGCACATGAATTAAGAACTCTGTCGATTAAGAAACATGGTCCTGTCATGGGTATAATAGTGACCTTAGCACGAATATCTGTGAGCAATATTTTGAAACATGACATGAATGCATGATGAAAATGATTTACGATTCATGATTATGAAATATACATGATTTATGCATGCATGATGAGCTTATAACTTGTTTTATTATATGCTCTATGAAATATTTATTTTTGCAATAATTGTTATTTGCTAAATGATGCATTATCATAGAAAACTTATGCTTGATCCGGTAAGGAAGCGGAAGTCTACTTACTGAGCTAGTGTAGCTCATTTTCTTTTTATTTTCTCTTTCATGTACAGAGAAATAAGGCTAGGATCGAAGGAAAGAGAATCCAGGCTTGGAGATCAGCAAAGCAAGTTTAGAAATTTTGCTCTAGGAATTCAGTTTATGTTTATGGATTGTAGTCATTATGAATTTTAAGACTTGGATTATTTTATCTCTGATTTTAGATGCTCTGAACCAGTTTTGGTTTAATTAAATAATTGAATTAAACTTTATTATTATATTTATATGAGATACACCTGTTATTATATTTAAGAAGATGAATTTTGGCTTCGTGTTATCGTGGGTCCATCCCTCGGTAGCATGGCCGTGTTATGTCCCGGATTTGGGGCGTGACATTTTATGG
Organism: Elaeis guineensis; assembly: GCF_000442705.2. Taxonomy (NCBI): domain Eukaryota; kingdom Viridiplantae; phylum Streptophyta; class Magnoliopsida; order Arecales; family Arecaceae; genus Elaeis; species Elaeis guineensis. Next base: position 29,915,336 of record NC_025997.2, on the reverse strand, counting down.
TATCAGAGCTTAGGTTATAATCATTGAGGATTATGATATAAATGATATAAATGATTAGGATATGATAGAACAATATCAAAGCTTAGGTTTAAGATCATTGAGATTATAAAGTGATATCAAAAATTTTATGTATGATCAATAGGATGTGACCGAGTGGAGTATAATGGATAACATCAGAGCTTAAGATTATGATCATTAAGGACGTGATAGAATGATATAAAGTTTAGATTATGATCACTAGAGAATATGACTTAAGTGGTATTTGAGCTTAAGGTTATCATTATTCGGGATTGTGACTTTAGTGATATGTGAACTTGAGGCTAAGATCATGAGGAACATGATAGATATAAAAGAAAGGATTCAATAATTTGATTTCGAATCAATAGGTATTATGATGAAATTTATGCATAAGTGGCATATGATGTCTATAATAGAATTGACGAGTGATATCCTAGATTTCAATTAGCAAGGTTGACCTGAGCACGAGAAGTGTTGACCCTAGAATGAAGTGGAAAGTATTGATATATTATGTTAGGTATATTTGTATGACATAGGAATGCTAAACCTATATGGATAAAGAACATGATAACTTTGCTGATTTTGATTTTTTTACAAAGAAAAGTTAGTTTGGAAGTTGTCTAAATGATTGTAAGGTAAATCGAAGGTTAACTCAAATTAATTCTAGACATATTGGATTCTTGAGGAGTGGTGAAGTTTATGTAATAAGTTCAAACATAGAAGGTGGATGGAGATTTAATTTTGATGTGCTATGCCTAAGAGATAGTAATGACAAGAAAATCTTAAATTTTATCCTAAATTTTATATGAAATCTGAAAGTTGGATCTATCTTTGATTGATTTAATATACAAAGATATTTTTGATAGACTTAGATAATTTGGTAAGTTGAGATCAGAGTGCGCAGCAAAAGCGTGGTGGTCTGAATTGATTAGAAATATTAGTCCTTTAAATCAAAAGATATTATAAAATACGTTAGTTGTAAATAAGGAAAGATTTTACTGATAATAAATAGATGATAGAGAGAAAATCTATCTGATCAAGGAAAGACTTGAAGCAGTACAGGATAGACAGAAGAGTTGGACAGATAGAAAAAGAAGAGAATTGAAATTTCGCTTTGGTGATTATAATTTTTTAAAAGTATCACTTACAAAAAGTGTCATGAGGTTTGGGAGACATGGCAAGCTGAGTCCGCGATTTATTAGACCTTTTAAAATTTTGAGCCGAGTAGGAGATGTTGCTTACGAACTAGCTTTACCACCAGAATTATCTAAAGTGCACAATATCTTTCATATTTCACCACTAAGAAAATTTGTACTTGATCCAAACAGTGTGATAAAGTATGAGCCATTGCAAGTTCATGAAGATCTAACCTATAAAGAATTTTTCCTCTGAATTATTGATCGAAAAGAGCAAGTTCTAAGACGGCGCATCATTCCGTATGTAAAGATTCATTAGAGTAATCATGAAGAGAGAGAGGCCACATGGGAGCTTGAAAATGATATGAAGATGAGATATCCATACTTATGTGAAAATGAAGGTATGTTAAATTTCGCGGATGAAATTTTTTTTAAGGGGGGTAGAATGTGATAATCCGGCCCAATTGGGCCCAAAACCAGCTTACAAAGCCCACCAGAAAAAAAAAAAAACAGAGCAGGGAGGAAGACTCCCGATCGGAGTCTTCCTCTTCCCCGTTTCCAATAAAAAATCAGAGTCCTAGGGCCATTAAAAGACCCTAGGACGAGCTCTATAAGAATCTCCTTCCTCCCCTCTAAGTGTAGAGCCATCATTCACCAACGATCGTCGGAGTTTTTCTCCGATTTTCCCGTTTGAAGCCGCGGCCCCTCGACCTATGCTCGCCGCGATTTCACGCCGGTGGGGGTCACCGGAGGTTGTGGTAAGGTCTCCCTCCTCTCCCTCTCTTCTCTCCCTTCTTTCCCGTGCCTGTGAGCACGATGGCCGACGACGGGTGTTGCCGGATTTAGTTGGAAAAGGAAACCCCCTGTTCACGCCGCCTCTTTCCTCTGATTTTCCGGCGCCGACGGTCATGCCGACCGCCGGCTCTGGCCTCTCCGAATCCGGGAGAGTCGGCCATTGCCGCCGGCCACCACCGGGCATGATATGGCCGTGATCGATCGGTCAAGGCACGGGGACCTCTAGGTCTCCTGTTTCGGCCCAATGAAAGCCCGGGAAGAAGAAGAAAAGAAAAGAAGAAAAGAAAAAGAAAAAAGAAAAAAGAAAAGCAAAGAAAATGCAAAATAAAAAAATAAATAATAATAATAATAATAATAAGAAAAGAGAAAAATTCTCTCTCTCCCCTCTTTCTCTCTCTTCTCTCTCTTTCTCTCTCTCTATTGTCTCTCTCTAAAAAAAAGAAAAAGAAAAAGAAAAAGAAAAAAAAGAAAAGAAAAATATAAAAAAAAAATAATACATTTGAGAGGAAGTTTCTCTCATCTCTCTCTTAAGTCTTTCTCTCTCTAAAATTGGACTTTCTCTCTCTATATTCTCTCTCCATTTTTTCTCTCTAAATTTTCTCTCTATTTTCTCTCTCTAGATCTTTTTATCTCTTTTTATGGATTTTGTCTCTCTAGGGTCATTCTCTCTCTCTGATTGCATCACAGACCCTAGGAGAAACTTGAGATGAAAATATTATGATCTGAGACTGCTCCAGAATTCGTACAGTAGATTAGATCCTAATCCGATCTTTTTTCGAAATTGATAACATCGATCATGGTTAATCAATATTAAGTCATTCTGATATAACCTCTGATGATCTCAATCATGATTGTCACTTTTGAAGGATACGAAGATTCTCTCTCCACTTTCTCTCTCTACTTTCTCTCTCATGACCGACTTTCTCTCTCTAAAAAAAAAGGTCTATGAGTCCTGTATCGAGTCATGCCTTCATCTTTTAGGGATTCATATTGACTCTAACAAGATGATCCGAAATTACTTTGATATCCGTGCTGTATGTCAACCTCATCTGATCGTATCAAAGATCTTTCAAATTTATTATTAAAGAACCCTATTGATTGATCTTGACTTTAATTCGATCTGTGCTTCACGATTTCTTGATCAAGTCACTTGAATCTGACTCTCAGATAAGAGATCCTGAATTGCCTTGGTATTTGGATGGTCCGACACATCCGGTCAACAGTCCTCTTTCCTTATGATTTAATCTTATTATATTTATGGAATAGAATTTGATAATGATTTGATATTTTAAATAGGATTAGCTGATTCTTCTAACGAAGTCTGAAGATCTAAGATGAACGAGGTAAGTAGATCTTATGCTCCTTATTTATTTTAAATGATCATATTTTTATGCAAAGAATTGATATTGATGAAATCATAAATTTTCATAAAATAAGGATCGGCATATGTGATATGAAAAAGCATGTTTTATTACGATCATTGATTTCATGAATATGTCTTATGAAAATAGCATGATTATGAAGTATGAATTTCATTGTTTTTTCATCTATGTATATGTATGCTTTAAGAAAAAGATATAATGATTTCAAAGGCTCTCAGATGGCTATGAACGAATCCCTACGGGAAGGTCGACACCCGGAGCTAGCATCCACACGAAACATGGCCCTGCCAGCGGGTATAAAGTTGGCACATGAATTAAGAACTCTGTCGATTAAGAAACATGGCCCTGTCACGGGTATAATAGTGACCTTAGCACGAATATCTGTGAGCAATGTTTTGAAACATGACATGAATGCATGATGAAAATGATTTACGATTCATGATTGTGAAATATACATGATTTATGCATGCATGATGAGCTTATAACTTGTTTTATTATATGCTCTATGAAATATTTATTTTTGCAATAATTGTTATTTGCTAAATGATGCATTATCATAGAAAACTTATGCTTGATCCGGTAAGGAAGCGGAAGTCTACTTACTGAGCTAGTGTAGCTCATTTTCTTTTTATTTTCTCTTTCATGTACAGAGAAATAAGGCTAGGATCGAAGGAAAGAGATTCCAGACTTGGAGATCAGTAAAGCAAGTTTAGAAATTTTGCTCTAGGAATTCAGTTTATGTTTATGGATTGTAGTCATTATGAATTTTAAGACTTGGATTATTTTATCTCTGGTTTTAGATGCTCTGAACCAGTTTTGGTTTAATTAAATAATTGAATTGAACTTTATTATTACATTTATATGAGATACACATGTTATTATATTTAAGAAGATGAATTTTGGCTTCGTGTTATCGTGGGTCCATCCCTCGGTAGCATGGCCGTGTTATGTCCCGGGTTTGGGGCGTGACAAGGTGCTCCTGCGAGCATCCGATCTAGGGGATGACTTGTAGCGAGCCAGGGCGGAAGTGGTATGTAATTGGTGGAAATCCAACGACATAGATGTTGCTGCATTATCGATCTTGTTTAGTGATTAGCTAGGTGTTGATTCTATGATACTGTTTGGATCACTTGATGTTGCTCAAATCACATGCTTTGAACTGTCAGATCATGATGCCAAGTGTCCGCCACGCCTTCGAAAATTGGACACATCAGTAGAGGACCAAATATGGTATAACAGGTCTGCTCTTTGAGGTTGGGCAAAATGACTTAAGGGCTGAGGCTGCCTTAGGTTGAGTATTGGTCTAATAAAAAATTAAAACTCAAAACACCAATGTGAACTATCCCGATTCTCAATGAGCCTGCCCGGGTTAAATCTTAAGCTAGACATGGACCCAACAAAACCTTCTTCTATTCTATCCTTCTTGATGCCCCACACAGCATTAAATTTTGAAAAATCTAATCTAACTTATTGTCTCAAGCACAAACAAATGTATTGTTGTTCATTGTCTCTAATGAGGAAGTTAATTGTCTATACTATCCTTCCACTACCGCAACCTCCAATAATCTATCAATCCTACATGGGAGATTTTATAATAGTCAGAATAGAGTTACAGCATTAAACAAGAGATAAAATTATGTTTTGCAGTCCTCTACGTAGAATTATAGTTATTTCATGCTAAAAATCAGGGTCAAATATTTAGCTTTGTGAGATTTAACATAGCAAGAAGCATATGTGGAAGCTTTCATCTTCATGTTTTTTTATTTTTCAACTTTACTTTTTTAATGATACTTCTTCCACTTCTTTTGACTTCAAGTATAATTTTTTGAAGTAAATTATTATTCAGTTATTATTCTTGTGCAATAGATAAAACTTGGATAAACAAGCCAAGGTCTAGTCAAGATTATTTTAAAGAAGTTCAAAATTTCATTAAATTTATTGTTGAAAAAGGATCTATGAATGAAAATTTTTTTGTCTATGCCAAAAATATATAAATATGTCTTCTCTCAATCCAAAAATTGTTGAAGAATATTTAGTGTGGAATGATTTTATAAGAGGATATGCTAAATTGATATTTAATAGAGAACCAATGTTGCCATCTCTATGTAATCAACCCTCAAATATAGAATATATATTTAATATTAAAAATAGTGATCTATAAAAAAATCCTACAAGAAAAGATAATACGAGGGATTTGCTCAGAGATGCTTTGGGATTTGGTATTAAAAATTTAAGATATTTTAGTGAAAGATAAGAAACAATTATGATATCTGAGAGGTCTATATTTACTGATCCTATGCATGTTGAGAGGTCCCGACATTCATCTAATGATGAGATAGAACATTGGTATCATAATTTATGAAAAGATTATAATCAAAAACTATATCCGAATTATAAGAATTTTTCAAAAAAAAATTTCTTGTGCATCTATTTTATTTGAAATATTGGAACGGATGGTCTAGTAAGAGTTTTATTGTGCTGCTAATTATTAAATGATGTATTTTCTGAGGGCACTACTTTGCCAACTTCTTTTTATAAAGTAAAAAAATTAAATCTAGAATATGAGAAGATTCATAATTATCCAAATGACTGTATATTATATCAGAATAAAAATGCTAACCAAGAATCATGCAATGTCATAGATCTTCATGATGGGCTTCAAATAAAGAAAATGAAGGTGATGTTTTGAATAAAATGGATGCTACTTGGAGTAAGAAAAAATTAGATATAATTTTGTGTTACTTTCCTTTAGGACTTATTTGATTGATAGGAAATGGAGGGAGAAAGAGAGTTCCTGGGAAGTGGAGAGGAGCCAGGCCTCTTGTTTGATTGAAATTTTAAGAGAAGAAAGAGTGAAAAATTTTTTTCTATAGAAAGTCATTTTTCATATTTCATAAAAAGTAAAAATTTATAGAAGAGATGGATTTTGATACTTTTCGTAAAATGAGAAGTGATTATACTTTTTTTTTTGAAAATATTTTTTTAAAATCTACGGTTAAGATTTTATAAAATATCAATAGATGGTTACAATAAAATATTGAATAGTGATATAATATTATATTAATATTATCTTAATATTTATATAAATATAATATTAATATTATAATATTTATTATATTATAATATTTATATTAATATATTAATATTAATATAAATATTAATATTATATTTATATTAATTAATTTATTATATTAAAATATTAATATTATATTAATATATATTTATATTATATTAATATAATAAATTATTATGGTCTAATGTTATATTATAATATACTAATATTATATTTATATTATTATAAATATAATATTAATATTTATGTAAAGTTTAGAAATAAAAAAGTATGATTTTATATCTACTAAAGGTATAATAGATATTTTACATAATTTTTTTAAAAAAATAGATGCTCAATCAAATATAAGCTACTCTATATTAGTCATTTTTTTATGATCAACCAAACATACTAAAATTTTATTCTCAAAAAATAGTTTTTCAGAAAGTAATTTTCTAGAAAAGTTACTTCCTAGGAAGAAATATTCTTCCTGTAAACCAAACGAGTCCTTAATATGTAGATTGAAAAGGATATATGCATCAGTGAAGATAGCTTCGTTGATGCGATGACATGATGAAGGTCATACAAAAAGTAAGATGTTAAGATATCGAGCTAATAGTTTAGCATGAAAAGTATTTGATGATATGCATCTTGATTTTACTTCAGATGTTTGTAGCATTAGATTGAGTTTAGTTATTGATAGCTTCAATACATTTCAGATGTGGAGTTCTACTTATTGACCGATCATTCTGATTTCATATAATTTGCTACCATAGATGCATATGAAATATTCTTCACTTATCTTGTCAATGGTTATTCCAGATGATAATGGTTCAGACAATGATATTGATATCTTTTTGTAATCTTTAATAGAGGAATTGATATAGTTATGAGAGGATATCGATGCATTTGATGCTTACAGTGATCAGACATTCAAATTAAGGGCAGCTCTTATTTAGACTATCAATGATTTTTCTGCATATACCATTTATTCGGATTAAGTATAAGGAAAGTATTGCAAGTCCCTCTTATGAAGATTCTACTCATTCACATTGATTAAAATATAAAGAAAAGTTCTGTTATATGGGTCATTATCGATGGTTGGAAGCTGATCATCCATTTTGATTTCAATAAGATGTATTTGATCATACTATAGAATTACGATATGCTCTTATACCATTATCTAAAACTGAGGTTCTTATACAAATGTATGGCATCAATCATATATATGGTAAGATTTCCAAGAATTTCAAGAAAAAAAAGAAAGATGTTAGAAACTTGATAAATAAAGGGTTGATAGAGGATATCATTACTCGTAATATTGATGTAGGGATGTTTGAGGATGCTGACAACTTTTATGATGATGATGATCACATGGATGAAAGTGAAAATGATGATAATATAATAGAGTCACCTATACATTGAGTTATCAAGTAGTTGTGGAAGAAAAAGAGTATTTTTTTTCTAATTTACCTTATTGAAAGCACAATCTTCTTAACAATAATCTAGACATGATGCATATAAAAAAGAATATTTATGATAATTTGATTGGAATATTATTAAATCTTGATGGAAAGAGTAAAAATAACTTAAAGGTACACTTAGATTTGAAAAAGATAGGCATAAAACAGGAGCTTCATCCCAAAGAGCTTGCTAATGATAAAGTTTATATACCTCCTGCATGTTACACAATGTTCACTTGAGAGAAAGTTCTTTTTCTGACATTTTTAAAGAATATTAAGGTTCCTGATGGCTATGCATTGAATATTTCAAGATGCACAAATATCAAAGAGTGAAAACTTTCAAATCTTAAAATTTATAGTGATCATATTTTGATGTAAGATATTTTTTGTAAAGTCATCAATGCTAAAATAAGTTATTGCTATCGTTGCTTAATTGTCATCATTTTTTAAGTCATTAAATTCTAAAATTCTTGATTTTTGAGAGCTTAATTAATTAGAGTCTGATATTGCATTTACACTTTGCCATATAGAGAAAATCTTTCCTTTCAAATTTTTTACTATCATGGTTCTACTTGCTCACTTAGCTATGAACGTAAACTTTGGTGGATCAGTACACTACAGATGGATGTATCCTATTGAGAGGTGATGTTGCTAAACTTTATAGTTATAATTTAAAAATCTTTAGTATGTGTAGTATTGTACTCATATTAATGTTTTAAAGAATTTTTAATTTTTGAAGATATTTAGTACATTTAAAGGATTATGTACGAAATAGAGTCCATCTCAAAGGCTCAATTATGGAAAGATATATTATTGAAGAGTGTTTGATATTTTGTTCAAAATATCTTGAAAGTATAGATGCCATTTTTAACTTAATCTCAAAGAAATTATTATATTATCGATAACTCAAAAATTTATAAGTTCTCAACTACTGGAAGACCTTTGAAAAAAGTTGAAAGTGTGGTTCTTGATAAAAAATCCTTAACACAAGCCCATTATTGTGTTTTACTTTATAGTAATATAATATCTCAGTATTGTAGGTTAGCATAGTCATATATGTTGATTTCTATCATTGCCATAATATAATAATATTCTTCATCAATGAATTAATTTTTTTAACAAATTTTTGGTTGCTTAGAGATGAGTAAACCATGACATTCGATCCAATCCAAGGATTGAGCAACGATAGTTAATCAAGTTATTCCTTGAATGATTTTTTAAATAGGTTAGTCATGTATGTAAGAGAAAAGATTGATTTTGAAATGCATTTATTAACATCAAATAATACATTAACAAGTTTATCATGATTTTTAGATACCAATGATGATGGAGAGTAACTATTCAGATGAATTAATTGTCATTGCTTGAGATCCTAACAATACTGTTAATAGCTTTAATATTTTCATTATTAATGGATTTAAATTTTATATAAAAAAATATAAAAAATTTAAAAAAATTTAGAACAATGGAGTCATAGTGGAAGCAGATAGAAAGACTTATTATAATATACTTATAAATATTTTTGAGTTGAATTACTGTGGAAGATTTAAAGTAGTGTTATTTCGATGTAATTGGATGGATATAAACTCTCCAAGAGGCTTGAAGCAAGATACGAATAGATTTATACTTATAAATTTTTTAAGATTGATATATATTAGTGTGTTATTAAAGGACGATCTTTTATTTTTTTATCTCAAGCTCATCAAGTATTTTTTGTACAAGACTCGAAAGATAAGAATTGGGCTATTGTTGTAAGAACAAAATCTAGAAACTTATATGATATGGGAAAAGGGTTTGAAGTAGAGGATGATGAGACTTATACACCGTGTATACTTACAATCTTTTCTTGACTGATAATCTAATTATTACAAGCTTGGTTAGGATGAATATTGAAGGAAAAAATATTGATTGATTTTTAATTAATAAGAGATATTTAAGATATGTACATTCTATATGAAATATTATATTATATTATTATTTTATTTAGTAGATCTTATTTTTTTTAGCAATTCAATCAATATTATATTTATTATTTGATAATATATGTTAACTAATTTTTATTTCTATTTATGAATGTTAAGTGTCATCATGCCTCATCATAGATGATTTGATGATATTGAGTTACAGACTTTTCAAGATAGATTGTGTCGGATGAGCTCCGACAGTTGAGACAACCACAATAGCCAAGATCGGTCCTTCATTATCCATGCAGCAGTCCGAGGTCGATACTTCTTCATCTGCATAGCAATACGAGCCACAGCATGATCCTCCTGCTGATGAAGATGCTATTATAGATGAGATGCACGTCAAAGATAATTTATTAAAAATATTATATATTCATGACTATTAAGATTTAAGTATTAATTTTGATTGATTGATTAGTAATATATTTTTTTTGTTTAATGTATTTGTTATAGATGCATCTGGAAGAGCATGGATTAGACGTGGATCCACATAGGCTAAAGATATCTAGCATTTTATTGAAGGTAAGAGAGTCATCATCCAATGCAACCAGATGGGATAGCTTGTCAATAAGGCTACTAGATTATTGATGAGCTTTTTAGGTATTGTTGTGTGAAAGATATTAGCTATGTCTTTTGAACTATATGAAATGGAACGATATACTTCCTGTATAAAAGCTTGAGATTCTATGTATAATACAGATAAAAAGATGACTTAATAATTTATATTAATTTATTTATAGTCAATTAATTATATTGTTTAATAATCGAATCTTTCTTTGCTTTATTCTAGAATAAATTCATACTCCTTCTAGAAGTCATAAATGGATACTAAAGTCTCTCAATCAAAAACGAAAAGAATTTAAGACAACACTGAAAAAGAACTATATGATAGAGGAATTGGTAGAGGATGATGTTGCTCATATTTATCCTCCTGATGTAGCTCCTTATTCGTGGAGGGAGTTTGTTCATTATTGGTTCTCTGAGAGGGGACAAATAATTATATATACATTATCATATATCTTATGTTATGTTAATTACTAATATAGATTGATCATATGTAAAATATATCATACTCTTTACTTTATTCTGTAGATATATTTTGATATTGATAGAGTTGTACAAGCAACTCTGTCTGTTCCTCATACATTAGGGTTCAAAAGCTATGTGCGACGTAGACAGAAATTTGCATGCTTCTTTCAAAATTTTTAACATATTATAAATTTTTTAGACTAAGTTGATATATATATGATCCTCATGCTTCTTAGTGAAATTACATATAATGTAGCATGTATCATGCATTTATCATGATACTTATAGGTTTATTGAAACTCTTAGAGTTTGTCGATTAAAATTTATAGATTATATATTTTATAAAATTTATATTTTTTGTAGACGGATGAGCATGGGAGGAAGTATGATCAAGTGGAGTTTTACAGGATGACTCATATTCATCAAGATGTTCATTTTGTTACTAATGAGTAGAGATATATTTGTATATATTTATAATCATTTAGTGCAATAATTTATAGTTTTATTTTAAGTATAAAATTAATATTTATTTTTTTTTGAATATATGAGAGAGCTTGATCTCTTGTTGTCGAGTATGTCGATGAGTCCATAGCATCTATGGAGGCCAGTCATGTCGAGGCCCAGATGATAACAGAGCTGTAGGGATCAAACCGTTATGATTGGATGAGGGATTATGGAGTTGGAGTCATCCTTACTCAATTATCTGACATGTGCCGATACACTCAGAATATTAGAAAGAGTTCAGCAATATAGATATTCATATGGTTGAGGCTCGGATGGAGGAGCAAGTGGAGGTGCGGGTGAAGGCACGGATGGAGGAGATGAGGCAGAGCTATGACACAGTGATATCCTTCATGAGGACTCAGATTGATTAGTTAATATCCATGTTATAGACGTTTGTAGACTCTTCTAAGATATAAATTTTACCATATTTATATTTTTTTATAAACTTATTTATTTAATTTATATTATGATTTTCATATTCTTAGTTATTAAAATTTTTATATCTTTATTGTAGGCTCCTCGTAGTTTCAGCAATCATAGAGTCAATGATCATGCTCATACAGATCACTGATGGCCCGATGTCTCTATGTTTGTTTCGAGATATTTCTTTTGGTTTCTTTTTTTTAGTTATAGATTGTGATTCATGAACATGAAGGACAATGCATGTAACCATGACTTTATTATATTATATGGAGTGTTTATTATGACTTTATGTAGGTATTTGAATTTGCATATAACTTTTAGATAGGTTAATATATTAATTATGCTGTTACATAGAGTGTTAATTATGACTATGTTGGTGTTTGAATTTGATAGACTTATATATTGATTATGATGTTGTATATATTGTTGATTGTGACTATTTTGTTGTTTGATTTTTTTTGTAAATTTTGGATACATTTTATGCATTTTCGTACAGATTACTAAATCATTAATATGAGATTATTTTTATTTTTTGGAACAGAACATTGTTGACGCTTTATAGCATTTATAATGTAATAATTGTCGATGCTTTAAAGCATCAGAGATTTCTCAAAATTATTAGCATTTAGCGATGCAGATAAACATCAGTAGCCTTCAAAATTTATCAATGCCTTTTAAAAAGTATCGACGTCGATCGTCTCACTAAGTAGCTACATAGAAAAGTATTGGTAGTTGTTTAAACTTATGGATACTTTTAGAATCATTAATATCGTCACAGTGTTTAGCGATGCATAAAAGCATTGGGACTGGCTGACACTTCAGAAAGCGTCGGTATCTATCGATGCAATTTGAAAGCATTAGGAAGTTTAATTTCTACTTTTTTCGCTTACCAACATCCTTTTGATACTTATAAAAATGTCAGGAGAGAAGTTTACGATGTTTGTTAGCATCGAGAATACCCATTATTTGCGTCAGCAATGATGCATAGTATTATAGTATAACCTATATTAGCAAAGTTAGAAAAACATACTTGTTAATCAAAAAGTGCTTAATACTTAGATGTATGATTTGATGATATCCCCTCAGAAAGAAGTGGTTTTATTTTCTAATAATAAAAATAAAAATAAAAAGTAGAATAATAATTTTAAAAATTTAAAATAAAAAAATATGTTGGAGAATTTAAAAAAGATAAAAATCTTAATCAGAAAAAAATTATAAATTCAAAGAGAATTGTCATAGATATGAAAAGTTTGGCTACAAAATTCAAGATTGCAGGGTGAAACCAAAGAATCTAATATTTCATCCTCTACATAAAGCATGGGAGAGAGAGAGAGAAAATCGTATTGGGCTCTTAGTACTATTTTTATTGATTCTAGTCATCTTGATAGTCAATATACATATGTTTCTACTACTTATATGCGAGTATTGATTTGCTCATGATTGGATTATTGATTTTGGATATTTTAATTATTTGATTGATCATAGAGAAATATTTGATTCCTTGCGTAATTACACTAGTTCTGATACTATTGCTACTATCGATGATTCACTTTATCATGTCAAAAGTATTATTGATTTATCTCTCACATCATTTACTGGTTCTTCTATTTTCATGAATGATGTTTATTATGTGCTTGACATGAAGAAAAATTTGATTTCTATTTCATAAATTATGGATAAAAGGTATTTTATTTTATTTAGACCTGATACTTTGAAAAATTTATACTAATATTAACATTTTTGGAGAGCTCATTACTTAAGGCAAGAAAGTAAATAAGCTTTATGTTATGTCTATTGATAATTCTTATGTTGATCAAACTCTTAAACATAATACCACTAATTTATGGCATGCTAGCTTGGCTCATGTAAATTATGACAACCTTCAAGATACGCAGAGCAGAGGGCTAGTTAGTGCGCTTCCCAAGATGAAGGTCAATACTAGCATTATTTATATTGGATGCCAATATGGAAAGATACATAAGCTACTTTTTCAAGAGAGCCAAATAAGATCTTTTCAGTCACTATAGTTGATACATTCAGATCTCTTATGGAGGATTAGTATGTACTCCATCTTTCACTGATTAAAGATATGCAATTATCTTTATTGATGGTTTATTTAGATAGAACTGAGTTTATTTTGTTAGAGAAAAATCAAAAGTGTTTGAAAAATTTTGTCAATTTAAGAATTTAGTTGAAAATCTTCTAAAATTAAAAATTAGCTGCTTAAGAACCGATAGAGATGGTGAATACATTTCAAAGAAATTCTCTAACTATCTGATTAGTTATGGTATGTGTAGAAAGTTTACTTGCTCAGATACCTCTAACAAAATAGTAAAGCAAAGAGGAAGAACAAACATTTATTTGAGATCTATCTGTGCTATGATCTAGACAAAGAATGTGAAGCATGAATTCTGAATATAGTGTATGTAGGCAATAGTTTACATTCTTAATAGAACATCTTTGAGAAGTATCGATAATATGACTTCCTATGAAAAACTATTCGAAAATTGGTTTGATATTTCTCATCTTTATATGTTTGGATGTATTTGCTTGGTGCGTGATTTTGATGTATTCTCTAATAAGCTAAATAACAAGTATGGTAGATGCATATTTCTTGGCTATGATAAAGTTAGAAAAGGTTAGAGATGTATTAATCTTGAAATGATGAAGATTTTAATATTTAGACATATTGTTTTTTATGAGAGCTCTTCTTGATGGTCTTCTGATGGATCCTACTTTTCAATTGGTGAGTTTAGATCAATTTTCTAATGATGATTAGGTATCTCAAAATAATATTGTTCTTGCAAAAATTGGTAAGCCTTCTTCACTTCCTCCGACTTCTTCTTCTTCATCTAAACAATCAAAATCTTCTTTGCCTACTTCGGATGATTATTAAAGTGCATGAGAAAATGGTGTACATGCTTCAAATACTAAGAAAAAAGAATATATTCTTAGAGAAGAAGAAGATATGAAGTTACTAGAAGACAAACATGAAGCTTCTGAGGCTTCATCACCATTATAGAGAAGCAAGAGAAAGAAGAAATCAATTGACAAGATAGAGATAGAGATTATTTTTTTATTGTATATTGTTATGCTTCTATTATTGTTGATCAACTTGAACCCATTTCTTATGATTAGGCCAAGGGTGTTGATGTTTGGGAGAATGACATGAAAGAAGAGATTTCAGCTCTTAAGAAGAATGGGACTTGGAATTTGAGTTTTTTACCTAGTGGTGTTTTTCTTATTTCTTGTAAGTGGGTTTATAAGATGAAAAGAAAAAGTGATGGCTTTATTAAACACTACAAAGATATGCTTGTAGCAAGAGGATTCTCACAAAGGTATGGAGTTGATTTTGATGAGATTTTTAGTCCGATTACAAAATTAACTACTCTTAGAATGCTTATTTCTTTAACAGCTAGCAAGGGATAATTTTTATGGTAGATACATATCAAGAATACTTTCTTTTATGATGATCTTAACAAGAATATTAGTATGCTGCAGCCTCTTGATTTTGTTGACTTCACTCATCCTAAGTTTGTTTGCAAACTTAATAAAGCTTTATATTGCCTTAAACAGGTACGTAGAACTTATTATTTTGTGGTTATTCTCTATCTTCTTTATATCTAGTTATTTGTGAAGCACACTAGCAAAGGTATAGTAATTGTTCATACTATCAAAAGTTAGTAATTACTTACCTCAATGTTGATGATCTGATTCTTATCGATGATGATGTTGATGAGGTCCCTAGTATTCATAGGCAACCATCTATACAATTTGAGATGAAAGAACTCAGTGAATTGAGATATTTTCTTGGCATTTAGTAGCCAGATTTAAGGATGGCCATTTTATCTATTAAAGAAAATATGCTTTTAATTTAATAAATACGTATGGATTGGCTAATTGCAAGTATATGCAGACCCTAATTGAATCAAATTTAAAGTTGAATAAAGAGCATGACAAACTTTTTAATGGTCCTACCATGTATAGACAGGTTGTAGGCAATTTGATCTATTTCACTATCGCAAGGGCAAATTTTTGTAACGCAGTTGGCATTGTCAGTAGACATATGCAGCATCCTTGGTAGCTATATTTTGATGTAGTCTTATGGATCCTAAAGTATATTGCTAAAACTTTTGATAATGGTATGTTATATACTAATAATTCTTTAGTTAAGTTAGTAGATTTTATAGTTGCAGATTATGCTAATGATGTAAACACATGTAGGTCTACAATTGGTTATTTTTTTAGCTTGGTATATGGTATTATTTCTTGATGTAACAAAAGACAACCTATTATTGCATTATCTTCTATAGAGGCAAAGTATCATGCTGTTGTGATGGCAATTCAGGAGTCAACTTGGCTTACAAGATTGTTTGATAATTTAGATCAAGACACTGATTATATTGTTCCTTTTTCTCGTGATAATGAGAGTGCAATTTGATTGGCAAGGAATCTGATATTTCATATGAGGATAAGATATATTAAGATTCATCATCAATTTATTAGAGAGAAAATTATAGATGAAGAGATTGATTTACTTTTAGTTTCTATAAAGGACTAGCTAGTAGGTATCTTCACTAAAGAATTAATAATTGAGTGGTCTGAAGACATCTGTAGCAAGCTTCGCATTGTAAATATGGACTTCGCAATGAGGAAGAGTATTAAAAATCATTATGTATTGAATTTCAAATATGACTCTATATAATTGTTTCTTTTGTGTCCTAGTTAAGATAAGACTCTATCTCTAGTATTACTCAAATTAGTTTAGAGTTTGTATTTTAGTAGATATTATTTTTTTTGAGTTTAAGTAGGAGTCAAATTCTCACCCATATGATGTTGATTTAAAGGGATTGTTGATGTCTCCTTTACGACATGAGAAGAAGGATAGAAGAGAGATTATTTATACATGTAGAGACTCTTTTATGAGGCATCTTTGCGCTATAGGGTCGTTAGATGGGATCCACAGAGACTACATGGCAGAAATGTGCTCTGAGGAACCTCCTTTAAGAGGATCCTAAAATTGAGTAATTAATCCACGTACACCCTTGAAGTTACGAGGGACTACATAAAACTTAACACATGTACTCTACCCTAATTCTCAAAGCAATTTTTTTCGATTATTAGTGCTGAAAGATATGGGCTATATCTAGAGCACACATTTTCATGGGTAAGACCAAGGATTAAGAGAGAGAGAGAGAGAGAGAGAGTTGTGTGTATAGACTTAGACTCATATTGGCCCTACTTTTCCCTTGCCATTGTTGACCACTAATGGAGTGTCAAGTCCCACTGCTTGATCAATGGATGATTGAGCTAGAGCACGATGGTTCTCAAATTCTCTGTTACTTCTATTTGCCTACTCGATTTGGCCAACCATCACTATCCCATCATCACTTTTGTGGTTGGTAGTCCCTCCTTTCTCCTCTCTTGGGTGCTAGAGGCCAGTGGGGTGGGCCTTCGCATACCTTATGGCACTGCCATAGGTCATAGAAGTGGGGTCTCAATCTCTCACTTTCGATTTTTCTTTCCTCTTTTCATCTCTCTCTCTCTCTTCCCTTGATGCTAACTTCACCATTAGATTCATGTGATCTTGATGTCATCTCCACCATTAATTCTATGATGATCCTTATTTGGCTTTGATAAATTGAGCCATTAATGGCCTACATCATGATATTATCCTCTTAGATTGGACCACCAAACCCTAATCTTGTTGGTTGCCACTCAGATCTAATTGAATTTGGGATGTCATGCGCATCACCACTTAGCTGGCTTTGTCTTTTGTCTATCTTATTATTTTAGTTTCTCCTTAAGCTAGTGATCTTAATTTTATAGAGGTGCAGTTATTTGGATAAAAAGCCATCTAGTATGGTTTCTATACTCAATCTCTTGGATTAATTGTGGTAAAAATCTTGATTTTCCTTGTGTAATTAATTTAGATAAATTAATTTAAATGAGTGAAAATTAGATAAAAGAGTAGGGTTTCAGGTTAATATTATTGGATGGTTGGATAACTTATTTATGATAACTACCGATATCGAATTTATTGAAAATTATTGGAGAAATACTTGTACTAATAAGTGTATTACTGGATCTATTGTTCGCTCAGGTAGAAATCTCCTTCCACCTATTATTACCATGCATGAATATGCATTCTATATCAATCATTGTAAGTGCATATTATTGAGGAGATATTGTTTTGAGTTTGCGTGCATCATGAGAAGGTCATATTTTGATGGCATAACTGATCAAATGGATTAAAACCTAGTATAATATAAAGATCAATCAAAAAAGAATATTGGACTAACCACATTAAAATGTAGATGGCCTTGTCACAAGTAGAACTAAGGTAGTTTGTATAGCCTCGTTAAGGGAAAGGATGCAGTATTAATGTGGATAGCTTGCCATATATAGGAATGTAGCATTATCGATAGCCTCGTCATGGACAGAAATATGATACTTTAGTTTTCTAGTCACGTGCTAAAACATGGCTGTAGCTAGTTTAACACCAAAAAGATGACCGGACATTTTGAGATTGTCAACAAATCTAACATACAATGTGATGCTTAAATATTTATCGTTGACATAAATTGTTATTGTGGCGTTAATCTTTATTCATGTATCAATTTTATTGGATAGTCTCTAGATTTTGGACTACTAAGCATATTTTGGTACGAGACAATTGAAACTGTTCCTCTTTACTTTGATGTTATTTTATGGGTTATATATACTAAGCATATGCTATCTCAATATATATGTATGTGTGTACATGTTGTGATTTTTTTACTAAGCTGATAAGCTCCTGTTGCGGTCATGGGTCAAAAGGTCAGATAGCTCAGATGGTTGGCTTATACCTCCGTATCCGCATGCATGAGGTATTGTCCGCTTTAGCTTTTGCCGTTGTTGCACGGGGTCTCACGATTTTGCCCTTTAAAAGATGCCTCACAGGAAAGAGAAGGTTCCAATCCATATAAATGATACTTTCTTTTGACTCACAACTGATATGGAACTAAAGATGTCCTCTACATCACAACACAGCCTCCCAGTCAAGAGAGAGTATGTGTGGGCAAGAGACATTCTCATAGACGGCACCAATGTTGGTGGTCATGGGTCAAAAGGTCGGATAGCTTGGATGGTTGGCTTATGCCTCCGCATCCGTATGTATGAGGTATTGTCTGCTTTGACTTCTGGCGCTATCGCACGGGGTTTCACGGTTTTGTCCTTTAAAAGACATCTCATAGAAGAGAGAAGGTTCCAATCTATATAAGACATACTCCTTTTTGACTCACAATCGATATGGAACTAAAGATGCCCTCTTTGCACCACAATAGCTCATACTAGTTATTTGTTGACTTTTCAGAGCCTTAAGATGCATAGAGTATGACGGGAGTTGTGATAGAAGAAGGAAAAAAAGAAGCTCTTTGATGCCCACTAGATGACCAATAATGTCTATTAATATGGATCATTTTTATATTGTTTTTTTTTTTTTTGATAGAGAAAAAAAAATTATCGATAGTACTATTTTTGCTTGATCTACATAGCTTGGAAAGATGAATTCGTTGTGAAAATTATCCAGCAGATATTGCCGGTTCTCTGGGGCTATACCTCATAAAATATGCAGCCGTGTCGCTTGTCAACCTCTGATGGGTTTGGGATGAGACTTTTTGGATGCCGTACGGATTGATGTGAGTGCATGGATCCATGCATGCCACATGAAATCAAAGATGCGATATGGATACTGTAGGTATGATCCTGATGTCCATGATCCTTATCCCGGTATGAATTAGATACAAATAAGTGTGATCACCCGATCTAAGTGGTGCTTTCGTATAACGAAATTGCTATCGAAAGGAGTTATTTGACTTATCTTGCCGCACTATCTTCCATTTTCTTCACTAGTTTTCAGGAAAATAATCTTAGTGGATGCCCAGATCACATTGCTTCATGAGGTGGCATCCTTAGACCGGATCACTTGCCCGGGCTTTCTGTAGTGCCTAGAACAGTACCTGCGGAGCTAAGCCTGAATTGAAGTATAATATATCTTCACAGCTTTTGCAGATTTCTTTGTTTTGTTTTTGCTAAAAGAGCCGTTAGTGCTCGATACCTACCAAACCTCTTCTTAGAAGAAGGTTTTCTCGTTGGACTCTAGCTAAACGGGTATGATAGACTTCAAGTCCAATCATAGACCTACAGGAAGGACATATACCTGCCTAAAGTAACGTAATTATATAGAGAGGAGTCCTGAAGCTGTTGCCTTCGCCTCTCCTACCTCCGCTAAATTTCCTATCCTATCTGGCAGTCAAGGTTTGGTGCAATACATGAGGAATAGGCATGTATCATAAAAATATTGGACCAGTTAATAAGCACCACATCAGACTGGGAAATGGAGAGAAGATTATGATGGTGCACCTAATTAGCATTTATATATGTTACAACTTATGGCCTGGCCCATGGGACTATGGGAGGGTCCATTGATTGGGTGGCTTTCGTATGTTAGATGGGGATTGGTGGGAATGTTCATTCCATGTGATGATGCATGACATCTCCCTGGCAGTGATCGATTGACTCACCAATAAGGTGCAAGATTCATGGACTTACGTAACCTAAAGTGGCTTGCATCCGAATTAAATCGAGATACAAATTAGGATTGTAATGCAATGCATGTGGATCCATCATACCTCAGCCATAAATGACGTGATATCACAAACACAGATCGATGGCTGATGATAAAAGTTATTTATGATTGATTTCGCTGCGGTGACAATCAAGGGACACGTACCAAGACTTCAGGTGTACCATTTATTTAGCCTATATAATTTGGGTTGGCAGAGAAAAGGGAGCTAGGCCGTGTCCCTCCTGATTGATGCCAGAAACAAACATTGCATGCGCCTTGATGACCCCCTTTATGGTTTGCATTGGGGCTATATATAAGAGAGCGAGGTTAGGTTCAAGTTGCACTCAAGCAGCCATGATATTGGCATTGAGTCATTAGATTCTCTTGGTTCTTTCAATATTGTCTTGGAAGATCAAGAGAATCCCCCCCCACCCCGGCCCAAAGATGATAGTTATTACTATTGAAAACCCATTGGCTTTTGGAGCTGGTCTTTGTGGTCCTCTCTCTCTCTCTCTCTCTCTCTCTCTCTCTCTCTCAATTGCTCACCCACCCACACCCTCGCACTATCACCACTAACAACATTATTAGTACCATTATTTGGCAAATTTGGTTTTTGTTGGTGGATGCAAGCTCTATGTTATATGTTAAGGGAATGGCTAACTTGTTTTAAATTATTGAATATTTTAGTCAATATTTTGATCACTCTATTGTTATATATTGGCTTAATATTAGGTTATCTTGGAATATTTCAAAAAACTTTTAGCCTTCATCTTGATGTTGATAAATTAATAAAAAGGATATGACCCACCCTGCCAATGTGGGATCTGGAAAAGTTCAGCATTATATATCACGCTTCAATATTCACTGTCCAACTTCTAATGCACATAATCCTAAAATCAAGGTATGTTGCAATACAACCTCCTAAGTCCCTCGAGACTAAATTTTGTTTTTTTTTTTTGTTTTTTTTTCCACAGGTAATATCGTATCATTCTTAGTGGTCCTGGCCCCCGTGTATGTTCATCTTGATGTTCACTATTTATTATGTTTTTGATTTATTTTTATCATCACATGATCATGTTATGACATGAGCTTTTTTTCTCTCTACCCTTATTTTTGGAAGGCCAACATTTTATAAGGTGCTCAAGAGGAAATCGACAGAGTCTTTCCAATCAGTGCCCTACGTGATCGCACTATTCAGTGCCCTGATGTGGGTGTATTATGGTCTCCTCACCAAGGACGTGCTGCTGCTCTCCATCAATTCTATTACATGCGCTGTCGAAAGTATCTACTTAATAATATACCTCATTTATGCTTCCAATAAAGCCAGGGTATGTTAAAACCTCTCTTCTTGCAAAAGCTTAATGATGCTCCTCAAACGATCTAAAGAGCATAAATGAAAAGTGACCACTCCATGTTTTGGCTTCACTAGGAAAATAAAGATAATAACAATAATAATAACATAATTGGGCTATGAGGTAACACAATACATCAATAGATGGGTTCAGTTGTATCTTTCATGCGAAAAAAATGATTCACGACATCAACTGTTGGATCGTGCAATAATCGTTTCGAGATCTATGCAAACAGGTGAAGGAAGAGATTGAAATCCCTTGGGATCTATGCAAGATGTGATCCATTAGTTGATGCTGTGAAAGAATATTGGACATGTTTTGACGTGAACGGTACAATTGGAATCCTTAGCGGACGCCGGTTGACAGGCCAAGTAACCCGGCTCCAGAAACCCAGCCCAAATCCATTCTTTCAGCCCTAATGACCGATGGAGCCAGGAAAGGGCTTGGAAAAAGCTTATACAAACGAACAATGGCTCAGTTCGGCTCAGCCAGGCCCAAAAACCTATCTAACAAAAGGTCATGCTAAGGCCTAGTATTGATGGGCCGGGTTGGGCTAAGTGAGAGAGAGAAAGAGAGAGACAGTAGGGATATTTGATATTTAGCATGTTAAGTATTATAAATCATCATCAATAGTGTGGATCTTCAACTTACAAGCCATGCATTTATTCAAAGAATAGAATTTGAGACTCCAATATCTTTGAGAGGATTTCAGTTCAACTCATATACACGAGAAATAGGCTTTGTTATTAAAACTCAATCTAGGAGCTGAAATGTTCTGTCTCTATTTTTTTTCTTTATAGAAATTTCGTCAATTAGCTTACAATGATATGGAGTAGATACACTAAATAATTCTATGTACTTCTCTTGCAAGATTTTAATTATCCTTGCAGCGTCATTAATACCTCCAAACAGAATACATGTGTAAAATCATATTGCCTCCAAAATTAATAACAACCACACAAAATATCACAATTTCATGGTACTCAAATTGCAGTAGGGAGTCTTTTTCAGGACTTGTTTGCTCATCCACCATCAGACATCCCTGTGAACTTGTTTCTTTTTACATGCATGTCATTTTAAAAGTAAACTCACTTTCCTTCTTCCATGCTCATGCATGAATTAATGAACACAATAGCACTGATGAAAAGGAATTTTTGCAGGTTTTCACCATAAAGTTATTCTTCTTGTTCAATGTGGGGTTGTTCGGATCCCTAGTTTTTTTCTCTATGCTATTCGTGAAGGGAAAGAAGCGAGTCGACATTGTTGGATGGATTGGTTCGGCCTTTGCAGTCGCCGTATTCGTGGCGCCTCTGAGCATCATGGTGAGTAACCCACCGACTACTGCCACAAGTACAAAAATATGTGCAAAGATAATACTTATGAACAGCAACAGTTGCAAATGCTGTAACCATCATCAGCATGCAACACCATTAAAAAATGATTAAAAAAAAAAAAAAAAACTTGTTAGATGACGGTATACAGCACTTTTAAATTATTGCCTCTATCTAGGCTGCTAAGATGAGAGGGATTCGACCAAAGTTTGCCATACTAGATATACTACGTTATACTGAACTGATACCAAATCGATATGTGGTACGGAGGACATATCGAGTCTCGATATACTAAACTATCCTCATATTAGATGTACCATATTAGTACGGGATTTGATACTGAGACCAAATGTTGGAACAATATAACAAGCATATACAATAATACATGTACGGCACAACTAATGAAATTTGATTTAGCTTTTGCAACCTTCAACTGTGCATTATTGTGCACAAATAATTATCAAAGACTCCATGTGAGTGGACCTGGTCCTCTTAAAGTTCCGACCAAAAATTAATACAAATTAGTAATCAGTGGAAACCTAAGTGTAAACTAATGAAACAAATTTACCGGTCTTGATTGCAAGGGAAACCCTGAAGAAGAACATTGTAAGCTGTCTGAACGTATAATTAGGAGCCAACAAGATGGCAACCGTATAACTTGCTTCTGAGATCAATAGCGTGTACACAACTAGCATCTTACTTGTGTCAAAAACTGACTAAAAATGTTCCTTTGTTGCAGAAACTAGTTATAAAAACTAAAAGTGTGGAGTACATGCCATTTCTATTGTCCTTCTTCCTGACCCTCAATGCAATAGCATGGTTCTCTTACGGCATTCTCCTGAAGGATTTCTTTGTGGCAGTTAAGTTTCCATCTCATACCAATCCATTCATTGCTCAGATTGCACCTTATATTTCATTGTTTGCTAACTATGTTATTCTTGAATGATTGAATCAGTTACCCAATGTGATGGGCTTCATGTTCGGAATGGCGCAGATGATCCTTTACTTCATCTACATGAATCACAAGAAGGATGAACCAAAACCAAAAGTTACCAACCAGGACTTGGAAGCCATGCCTGCGGCTACTTTGAATTCGGATGTAGAACTGGCCAACAAGAAGAGCATTCCTGAAAAACCCACTGAAATGAGTGAGCATCCAGTGGCTGATCCTTGAAAATCTGAGGCATAAAGTTATGGGGAGCAGCATATTACTAATATACTGAGGATATACAGTATAGAACCTTACTAATATGGCAGCTACTACAGCAGTTGTATGTACATGGAGAGAGAATAAATGCCTCTATTATTGATGTTTATGCTAAATGCTCGATCTTGATGTACACATCTTCCATTTTATATAAAAATTACGCACTTTATTAGAGCATGCTCTCTCTCTCTCTTCCCCCTTTATTTTTTTTTTTAAATATAAAATATTCTATTTGTAATAAATGAAAAATAAGTCTCAGAAAGTTCCACCTGTCTTTATCACGTTTTCTTAATATGGATATACACAAATTAATTACTAGTTTGTATGGGGCGTTTTCCATGAACATTTTGTCATGATGGCAATGAAAGCGTGAAGGTAATTTAATGAAGAGTGATTTTGATCTGGAATGCTAATAATTGTCATAGGGAATCAATTTCAATCATCTTGATGCAAAAATCGTTAATGAATTTGGATAATGAATTTGGGGGAGTTGATCTTCCTGCACGTCCAAAGCAAGCTACATATAATATTTATTAAGCCCAGTGCATAATAACGACCAACAACTCCATGGAACCCCGGAAGAAGACGATTTCCATTGGGAGTGTTCTTTCATGGCACATCCCATGCACATGCGGTTATTTATTTATTTTTTTTTCTTTTAGTTTTTCTTTTCGGGCTGATTCTTCTACCTGGACTTGTCAGGTGGATCCGGCTCGGCTCCTTATTAACCACAAATAGACTCGGTGTTACACTTGTAAATGACACCTCTAAAAGAAGCACCTTTATAATATCATGACATATGAGAAGTCTCGAGGAGAATATATGGATTGAGTGATAAATATCAAGACATGAAGGGGGTGTTTGATTGAGAGGACTTTAGAATTTGAAATCCAAATGAAAATGGATGACTCTCATTCCAACATTTTAGTTAGAAGGAGTCCCATTCTGATTTCAATTCTGAGGCAAAATAGGAAGACCCAATTTACCTAAAACTTAATTCCTACTCTCTCTTAAGACTCAAATTTTCATTCCAATTATGATTCCGATTCTGATTATAAATCAAACGTTTTGAGAAATTTAGCCATTCCGATTTCTATTTCAATCCATTCTGATTCCTATTCCAACTGCTAACCAAACACCCCATTGAGTATAAAGCTTATGAAAGTCAAACTATATATGGAGCTTGCCAGCCAACCTTCCATATACCATTGGTGGTAAAGTTAATCTCCTTGATCCACATTGATTAATGTTTTCTGATTGAAGAATTGGTATATGGCTATACCCATAGTCCCACACCATTAGGCCTCAGCTTGTCTTTAGTTATAAGAAGATTTAGTAGGCATCCTCTTAACGAAAGATGAACATTTTTCCTTTTTTTTTTTTTTTTTTGGTAGAAGAACATTATTCCTTGATATAGCTAGCTTACCCAACGAATGTTGCAAGAGACTTGACTCTAGGGTATATATACAAATTTATCTATAGATACTTCTTAAACCTACTAATGATGATAATAGCATCATACAGATTAGCATAACAATAATATCACATATAATCAATCTAACAAATTTCAAATAATTTACTCAAACATAAATACCAAATTATCTGTACTTTCACAAGTGCTCTAAAAAGGAACCCTGGAGCTATTTAGAAACTCAGTCTAACCCTCGATCCTTAACTTCTACCTTCCTTCACTTCAGTACTTGGTTTATATTCTTATAGGTATAGTCTATATTTTTAAAATGTAAATTCAAGTTGAAACTTAGAAAGTAATAAATATTCTACGTTAATCTCAAAGCTATGTTTGGTTATTGAATAGTTAACCACCCCTGGATAACTTTAGTCATATCGTTATTTATGCCTTAGCGAGCTATCTAGTGAATAAAGTTGTTGAAATACTCACCACCCACCATTAATGCCATCTTGCAAAATGTGAAGGGATGGTGATAAAGGAATAGTGAAGAAGCTATTCGAGATAAAATAATAGAAAATAGGGACTTGAGGGGTGGTTAAAGAATAAATAACTTTATCCTGCTTTATACATTTTTGGCCTATTGACCACATAAGATTATTTGTACCTTTTATATGATGTTTGGCTAGACAATCTTATATTATCCATAATCTAGCCAGCATTCAAGTACAATCTAAAGGATATATACAATTCATGACTTAAAATCCTAAATCAGCCAATATAATCTTTTTCTGCATCAATTTTGATATCAAATTAAGCAAAGGTTGACTCATCATGTGACTAAACAAACTGTCACATTCTAAATCCGGGACATGATACGATTATGCTATCGAGAGGTCCTATCCTCGATAACAAGAAATCAACATTCATATTCTTGAATAAAATACAAGATCCATCATAAATAAAATATAGAAAAAATTATAGTGATAATCCTTAGACTTTCTTTTATTTGCACTTTGATCCTAAAAGTTTAAAAAATTTCAAGCAGACCCCAAAACTTTAAAATCATTAAAATGAGGCCCAGTCGTCTATCTCTATTTGGCCAAGTTATGACGTAAAGGTCATCTGAAAGATTAACTTTTATAAAAGAAACCATAAGTGCTCTCTTCAAAAGTTTCTTGGTTTTGGCACGAATTGGAGGAGAGGGAAAGAAAAGTCACGTGACTCTCAATATGACCATCTTCTCCCATCCCACTTTCTTTTTTCATTGTGTCTCTATGCCTTATTAGACACAATGAAGAAAAGAACAAGAGAGAGGATGATAAAGTGGGGGAAGAAAAAAGAAGATAGGGCAGAAAGATAGAAAGAAAGATAGATCAAAGGGAGAGAAAGAAAACTGGAGCATAATAGCTTGCAACACTAGTAGTAACCATGGTTCCCATTAGTAGTGCTTAATTCATCACTACAACTTCTCCATCCCTATTAATAGTGAAAATGAAACCATAAGAGAGAGACTGAGAGAGAGAAGCTGGATTGGTCGTTAATGGTTGTCCTCTTGTTGATGGGGCTCGATCTTACCAGATA
Organism: Elaeis guineensis; assembly: GCF_000442705.2. Lineage (NCBI taxonomy): Eukaryota > Viridiplantae > Streptophyta > Magnoliopsida > Arecales > Arecaceae > Elaeis > Elaeis guineensis. Next base: position 29,888,080 of record NC_025997.2, on the reverse strand, counting down.
TATAGTCACCTCCTCTCTCTGCTGGCACCTTGATGAAGCTCTCGATTGCTTCTCTACCTACCCCCCTTGCCCCTGCAACTACTCCTCCCAGTCCCTTCTCTCCATCCCCAATGACAAAGACTAATGTCAGAGTTAGGCCTGCTCTCCCCTGATCAAATGCCTCTAGATGACATTCTTGCCATGTGATCTTTTGCTTTGATTCACATCATCTTGTACCTTCCAATATCATTGATTTTCATACAATTAAATTGTCTCTAAGTTGAAAGAGCTCATAAACGTGCAATGAATGCTTGCAATTATTACATGATGAAAGAAAGTCCACTTGACAAAAAGATATACTAATTAATTTTAAGAAAAATTATTCTACTTAAATACTATAACCTCTGCCTCTCTAAAGTACATAACTTCTTCGTCTATGTCCCAACCTTCATAGCCATATCCTTGTTTGAAGAGAGAGAGAGAGAGAGAGAGTGAATGAGGACAAGAAGAGTAGAAGCCTTGCTACTTTTCTTTTGCTTCTCCATAGGCATCATGGCCGGGAATTGGAACATCCTCAGCCATATAGCCAAGACAAGAGATCATCATCAAGTGGGAATCAGCATAAAAAATTACCATAAGAGATAGCAAATGAATGTGGAGCTGAACAATATTTGGGGGTTCGACAAGGTGCTTGGTGAGTGGATCAGCTACATTGACAAGCATAGTAGGCTGTCGAAGAGACCACACTCTTCCTCATCAGACAAAAATCCAAAATGAAAAATTTTTTTCGAAGACAAAGAGAGTAAGAACGAAGAGAAGGAAAGAAGAAAGAGAGAGCACGAGAGCACAAAAAGAAGAAAGAGAAGCCCAGCCCCCTTACGTTCATTTCGCTTCTTCTCCTCCTCTTCTCTGTATTATTCTGGCTCAGATTTGAGATCTGATCTTCTTATGCTGTAGATTTTGAAGCTTGCTAAAGATCACATCTTGCTTACAACTTCCATTTTTCTCCAGTTATTTTGATCTTTAAGTCATTGGTGCCTTTATTTGTTTGCTTTTTTAATTAGCAATATACTAATTTTGGATGTTGTATTTCATTAACCATTAAATATGAATTGATGGGCATTTTAGTTATTTTCTCTTTTCTGTTAATGCTGTTAAACCGCAAATGGATGGCTGGGGCTTTTTGCAACTATTTTAAAGTTTTGAGATATCTTTGCAACTTTTTAAACTTTTAGGATCAAAGTGCAAATGAAGAAAAGTTTAAGAGATATCGCTGTAATTTTTTTTCTAAAATATAATAAAGAAATTCAATTCCAATCATTCATTAAATATTAAATCAAGACTAGTTTAGAATATCTAAGTCCAAAATCAAAAACCAAAATCCGTATCTCAAAACTCATGTATAGTTAACTATAAGTCCATAATCATCCAATAAACTAAATTCAGCTATAAAATTTTCTAACTTACTAACACATACCCTTGAGCCTAGATCCTGTGTAGCTCTGAATAGTTTTATTTCTCTAAAAATAAAAAAAAAAGCTAAATAGTTCAATAAGTAAAATCTATACTTTCTTACTATATTAAGCATAAGTTTTTCTATGATAATGTATCATCATGAAAATAACAGATATTACAAAAATAGAGTATTTCATAGAATAGCATAATAAACAAGTCATCGAGATAATTATCATGCAAAAAATCATAAATATTTTATAAATATGATTCATAAGTCATTCTTGTTATGTTTTTAAATCATGTTTCAAAATACTACTCATAGATATTTATGCTATGATTACTTTATATCCTGATAGGATCATATTTTTTAATCGACAAAGTTTTTATTTTGTATACCAACTTTATACCTATTGGTGGGATCATATTTTTTATGGATACTAGCTCTAGATATTGATCTTTCCAATTTTAGGGAATCACTCATAGCTATCTGAGTTTTGTAAAATCTTTATATTTTTTTCTTAAAATATACATATATATAGATAAAAAATAATAAAATTAGTACTTTATGACATGCTATTTTCATGAAATACATTCATGAAATTATTTATCATAATTTAATATGCTTTTTCATTTCATATATGTGGATTCTTTATTTTATGAGAAATATAATTTCATCAGTAATAGATTATACACATAAAGAATATAGTAATCTGAAAAAAAATAAGAAGCATAAGATCTGCTTATCTTGTTCATCTTAAATCTTTACTCAGTATTTGATTAGATTTATGAGAGGGTGGATGGATTGGATTAGAATGATAGATAGTCTTCATCTATCATTTGATTCAAAAAATTATAGGAATGATGGATGAAAAGAAGAGATTGTCCATTCATCCTGACCCACTAATTTGTATCCTTCCAATTTAGAAGGATGTAAGAAAGGATGGATGGAGCATTAAGGGATGAATTTCTGTATTGAAAAATTACTTCTCATTAATTTTTAATAAAACTAAAATACTTCTTTATTTTTTTATTCATATTATTTATATATATATTTATTTTATATATACTATTAATCATGTACTACTAAATTTTATTACTAATTATTTTAATTTTATACATAATTTTTATAATTATAGTTAAATAATTAATATTATCTTCTATTTTTTATTTATATTTACTATTTTTAATTAACTATTTGTATAATATTAATCAACTATTTAAATTAAATTATAAATTAATTATTTATTTATATATTTAATATATATAATTAATTTAATTAATATATTTATTAAACTTAAATAAATTTAAATTAAATTTTATATAATTATAAATAATAAAGATTATAAGTTTATATATTGTTTACTTCTTTAGTATAAATAAATATTATAAATTAATAATAATAATATTTTTTATTAAAAGATAGTTTATAGTAAAAATATTATACAAACATCATCCATTCTTTCCTATATTCCTCTGCTAAATAGAAGAGAGAATCATTTCTATCCATCCTTTCATATTTTACCACACATATGAGAAGGTGGATCTTTCATCCATTCATTTTCTCTCTCATCTATCTTTCTCCTCTACCTATTCTTCCTCCAATCCATCCTTTTTATACCAAATAAAGGGTTAAACTTCATTAAAAAAATAGCTAATCCTATATTTAAAATATTAATTCATAATCAATTTTTATTTGATGAATTTAATAGAATTAAATAATAATAAAAGGAGGCTATTGATCGAGTGTTCAGTCCGATAGATCGGATGGATTAGATCTAAGTGATTCGATCAAAGAATCATGAAGTATGACTTAAATTAAAGCTAAGATTGATCAATAGGATTCATCAATAGTGGATTTTAGATCAAACCATGGTGATTAGTCTGACAGACTACTTGGGCACCATGATGGTCCCGGGACTCTTTAGGTTAACTTGGATCCATAGTTGAGGGAACATAACTTTAAACTAGGTCCTAGGTTAGCTTAAAGAGAGAAAGAGAGATAAGACAAGGAGAGTGGACATGAGAGAGAGGAGAGAGACAACTTCTTTCTCTTTCTTTCTCTTTCTTTTTTTTTCTTTCTTCTTCTTCTTTCCTTTTTCTTCCCTTCTTTGGCTAAACTGGAAGAAGGGGGTGACTGTGGTTAGTGGTCCGGTAGCCATGGTGACACAACCAGCTAGCCGCCCCAGTGGTGGTCGAGCAGGGAACAACCGATGGCAGGCAGCCAACCAACAAAAAGCATGAAAAATAGGGCCAAATTGAGGCCTTTTTCTTAGTCCTCAGGTCCTAGCTTGCTTGCCAGTAGCTGGGGATCTGATGTTGGCCATGGACCAATGCATGGGAGAGGCTGAAGCCTTCAGCAATAATCGTTGGCAACAAAAATGGACTAAGAGGAGATCGCCAAAAAAAGGATGAAATAGGATCTTCTTACTTTATGAACTTCTGGCAAAATCGATGGCCGGCGATAGTATCTAAGGCTATAGAAAGAAGGGGAGGGGAGAGAGGATGAGATCGGGGCCTTACCTCAGCTTCGGCGGCATCTCAACTTTGATTTCTAACACATAAAAATGAGAAGCCGTGAACTAGAGAAAGAGAGAAAATAGTATAATAATCATCGGTGAATAACCTTAGAGAGTAGGGGATCCTATTTATAGAGAACCTCCTAGGGTTCTACTCGAGTCTGGTGACCCTAGGAGTCCCTCTCTTATCCAAACTTGTTGGAGAAGAAGACTCCCATCACATTCTCGATGGGCCGGTCCATATATCAAGCCATCGCATTCTCTTTTCCTTAAAAGAGTTTTATTCTCAAAACTTATTGTACCTTCATTTTCAAACAAATAGAGGATGCTTAGTCTTCATCTAATACTCCATCATGCTTCTATTGCATAACTCTGACCTAAGGTCATGCTTCTAGAACTCAGTACTCTGGATTAGTTTCTATCAATCCTAGCTACCTCATCTAAAATGAGGCATTCTTGAACAAAACATCAATGAGAATAACTTTCTTAAGAAAGATAACATATGGTTCCTTATTCAATTCTTCAAATATGTAATTATACTTGAAAGATATTAAAGAATAAGAAGAATCATAATAAATATTCACATGAACATCTATGGGATGACTAGAATGATATCTGTAACTATTTAATCACTTACATTGACATCCTATTGAATCAAAATGAATACTCGTGCATTTTCTTTTTGATCGATTGGTTTAGTAGACTTTAAGCTATCTTTTTTTTTTATTAGGACAATCTCAAGCCAAATGTCCTACTTGGCCACACAAAAAGCATGCTCCTATCTTCTTGAGACAAGGCCTATAATGAATTTTGCCACAATGTCCACAGGTTGTAACTTCTTTATTCTTATCTAAGTTATCAGTTGAATTTTTCTATCGGTCATTTAAAGTTCCTACTAGTCTTGGTCTCTTTTTGTTACTCCTCTCCTATTCCAGTTCCACATTCAATGCTCAATCTAATACATCTTTATAATTATTAAAAAAGTAAGAAGACAAATGAGATCGAATCTTATTTCTTAAATCTTGCTCAAATATGTTAGCTTTGCTTCTTCTAGACTCCATAAGCTATAGAAAAAAATGGCCTAAGTCATTGAATTTGTTTGCATACTCCAATACTGTTTTGTGATTTTTCTATCTCAAAGCCAATAATTCATTTTCATTTATTAGTCTCATTGACTCAAAAAAATATTGATCATAGAATATTTTTTTAAATTTCTCTCATATCAGCTGGTTATCAACATTGACATATGCAACCTTTTTTGTAGTCCATCAAAACTCAGCATTTATTTTGAGCATAGGAATGGCTAACCTGACCTTCACATTCTCAAGATACTATGGGGCATCAAACATCTTCTCTTTTTCCCAAATTAAGATCTCCAGGAGTAGAGGATCAGATCCACCCTTAAACACTGGTGGATTAATCCTTTTGAACCTCTTATAATATGACTCTAAAGATAGTGTAGGTTGAAGAACAGCTTGTATCTACTGTTATTGTCGAATAAGCTGAGCCACCACTTGGCATACTCTAGCAATGTCTATCTGAGTAGTTAGCATATTAGGAGCCTGCTCAATTGGCTGGTTGGTATCTTCTCTCATGGTCATTCTTGCTCCTCTCCTCCTAGGAATAAAATTTGCTATGACTTCCTCCTCTCTATTGCTCATTGTCACCTATAAAAAATACTAGCATTATTTAGTTTTCTCAAATGAGCAATATGAAAGCTATGAAAACTTATCTACTCTTATTAAACTAAAAGTGATCTAACTAAATGAGATTAATTATCCATTGCTAGACTTTAACTTCTATCCATGGTCAAGTCTATTGCTTTGATACCATAAAATATTATATCCCAATCTGGGACATAATGCAAAGATGCTACTGAGGGATATTGTCCTTGATAACACGAAGCCAACATTCATAATCTTGAATAAAACACAAGATCCATCATAAATAAAATATAATAAAGAGGTTCAATTCTAATCATTTATGAAATAATTAAATCAAGACTGATTCAAGACATCTAAATCCAAAATCAAATACCAAAATTCATGTCTCAAAACTCATAATAGTTAACTACAAGTTTGTAATCATCTATTAAATCAAATTTAGCTATAAAATTTTCAAACTTACTAGTATAGACCCTCAAGTCCTTCATTGTTTGTAGTAGTCTTATTTCTCTATAAGAAAATAAATAAATAAAATAAGCTACACTAGCTTAGTAAGTAAAATATACTCTTTCTTTCTACATCAAATGTAAATTTTTCTATGATAATGCATCATTATAAAAATAACAAATATTATAAAAATAAAATAATATAATAAAGTAAGTCATAAAGATAATCATACATACAAAAATCTTGAATATTTTATAAATACGATTCAAAAGTCATTCTTATTATGTATTCATATCATATTTTAAAATATTATTCATAGATATTCATTCTATGATCACTTTATATCCATGACTGGATCATATTTTTTAATTAATATAATTCTTGTTTCATATACTAACTTTATATCCATTGGCAGGGTGGTATTTTTTATATAGATACTAGCTCCAAGTGTCAACCTTCTCAATTTCAAGAATTTATTTATAGCTATCTAAGAGTCTTTAAAAAATCTTTATATCTTTTCTTAATATATATATATAGATAAAAAATATTAAAATTTGTGCTTCATAAATATGCTATTTTTATAAAATATATTCATGGAATCATTTGTCATAATAAAACTTATCTTTTCATTTCACATATGCCGATCTTTTATTTTATGAAAAATATGATTTCATCAGTAATAGATCATATATATAGAAAATATGATAATTTAAAAAAAATAAGAAGTATAAGATCTACTTATCTTATTCATCCTAAATCTTTAGACTTCATTAAAAGAATTGGCTATTTCTATTTAAAATATTAATTCATAATTAATTTTCATTCAATGAATTCAATAACATTAAATAATAATAAAAGGAGTTTGCTAACCGAATGTTCAATTCGACAGATCAGATAGGTCAAATCTAAGTTACTCGATCAAAAAACTATGAAGCATGATTTGGATCAAAGCCAAAATCAATCAGGATTCATCAATAATGAATTTCAAATCAGGCCATGGTGATTGGTCCGACAGGTTGCTCAGACACTATGATGGTCTCATGCTTCTTTAGGTCAACTGAAGTCCATAGCCAAGGGAACATGACTTTGAACTGGGTCCTAGGTTAGCTTAGAGAGAGAGATAGGATAGAGAGAGACATGAGTGAAAGGAGAGAGAACTCTCTTTTCTTTTTTTTTTTCTTCTTTCCTTCTTCTTCTTGCTTGTGGTTGATGGTCTGACAGCAATAGAAGCATGACTAGCTACCACCCTGATGGTGGTCGAGCAGGGAATGGCTAGCTATAAGTGACTGACTGACAAAAGATATAGAAAATAAAGCCGAATTGAGGCCCTTTTTTTGGTCATCCTCAGGTCCCAGCTTGCTCGCCAATAGCTGGGGTTTTAGTGTTGGCAATGGGCTAGAGCAAGGAGGAGGCTGAAGCCCTCAATGAGGATTGTCAGTGGCAAAGATGGATATGGAGGAGAGGGGGATCAAAAAAAAGAGGGATAAAACAAGATCTTCTTTCTCTATGGATTTCCAGCATGGTCAGTGATGGTGTCTAAGGCCATACAAAAAAGGAGACAGGAGAGTGGACATGAGATCGGACCTTACCTTAGATCCAGCAGTATCTCTGCTTCGATTTTCAGTGGGTGCAAGAATAGGAAGCTATGAACCTAAATCAGAGAAAGAGGGAGGAGAGCACGATGATCTCCGGTGAATGGCTTTAGAGAGCAGAGGGTCTTATTTCATTACAAAAAATTCATATATTAGCGATGGATATTAACGACAGTAAAAAGCCATCGCTAATAGTTCTCTTCATCGATAAAATATTACGATCAAAAATATTTCTGTCGCTAAAAATCGACAAACTATTAGCGATGGCTTAATTGAATATTAATAATGAAAAAACTGTCTCAATAAGTTATTAGCGATGGAGTGCATGCCGTTGCTAATAAGTAGTAATTTTTTTAAAAAATTTGATCGTAACCTTAGTCACGATGGAAAATTTTATTAGCGACGGTATTTTATCATCGCTAATATCGTTAGCGATAATTTTACCCTCGCTAATACTATCTCTATTTCACCCCCTATCCAATTTCTAACTTTTCACTTTCCCTCTTCCCTCCTCTTCCCCACCTCCGGTCCCCCTGTCGCCCTCTCTTTACCCCACCTTCGGTCTTCCTCTTTCCCCCACCATCAGATCCTATCTCCCCAAGCCCTCAATCGTTGGATCCCGCTTCTTCGAGCCCTCGACCATCGGATCCCACGTCGCCCTCAACCACCTCCCTGAGCCCCCAATCGCCTTGCGCCTCCCCAAGCCCCCAGTCGCGTTCCGCCTCCTTGAGCCCCGACCATGAGCCCTGGCCTTCTCCCGTCTCCCTGAGCCCCCGACCCACCTACCCTTGGCTGCTTTCGGTCCTCCTTTTTCTCCTACCGTCTGCCTTCCCCAAGCCGTTGGCCACCTTCTCGAGCCCCAAGCCCCGACCACCTCTCCCCTACCGCCTCTCCGAGCCCCTAGCCCACCTCCCCCCGACCGCCTCTCCGAACCCTCGGTGCGCCTCCTCCCGGCTACCTCCAATCTCCCTCTTTCCCCCACCATCGGATTCGGCTTCCTCGAGTCACCGACTGCCTCTCCAAGCCCCAAGCAACTACAACAGGAAAGGATATTTGCGATGCAAATAAAGCATCGCAAATAATAATTTTTTGTCGTAAATAATTATTTGCAATAAAATTGTGATCACTAATAATTCATCGCTAAAAATGGGGTTGCAGATAATATTTTGCTTGAGGAGGCGATCGGGGGCTCGGAGAGGCTATGATAACTACCTATGCAAAATGCGCTTAAAGAGTCTAGAGAGAGGTCAATGGATGTGATATATTTTTATTCTTGTTATTATAGTTGCAGGATAAGCTTGGATGATCTGTTACATCACAGACAATCACTTGCAGCCACCTCATGATTAAAGGTGTAGAGGAACTTGCAATGTCTTATTTTTCAATAGCATATTTGAGCCTTCTTCTTTTCCTCTTTCTCTTATTTACTTTGTTGGTCTCTAATTTAAGTATAATTTTTAAGCTTTTGTTTTATTTTTTGAAAAAAATTTCAATGGGTTTGGGCTAGGCTCGGGCCTCCCAGAGTCATGATACTTTAGCTGAAGCATTTGAAAGATATGATTTCAAATTACTACAGGTAAACTATTTTAGGTAAGCATGATAAATACAAGTATAACATACTTTTGGAGGTGGCAAGATTCGAGCATCAACTGTAGCAAACTGATTTCTAACCATGATTCCAAACTCTTTTGCATACTTATCATGAGAAAATTTATAATATCTGGACTCAAGATGTACGCTTGAAAGGCAGAATCAAGTCAAGAAACAAGAAAGATTCAAATCTCCAGGATACTGCGCTCCGTATCTTGAGGGCGTTCACATATAAAAATCAACATTTCAGTTACTTATTGTTCATTTAGCTGTGCTCGTTGTCACAGCCATCACAGCAGATAAATCAAGCAACTGAGCTTGTTGTCGCTCATTAGCTTTAAATTTTTATATTTAGAAGCTTCACATAGTTAGGTTTGAGTCGGAGGAAAGAGATCTAGGGGTCAAAAATTAATCTTTCTATTCAATAGATGGGATGAAGATGTAGATATATCTATATCATCGAATGTGATGTACAGGATCAATCTGTTCGAGAATCAAAGGAGTATATCGAAATATACTCTTCTGTACCGGTTTAGATTTGAGACAGAAGAGATAGATATAAGGAGGTCAAAATTTAATCTAATCATCCGATGGATGGATCGGAGGTATCTATAGCTCTGTATCATCGAATGAGATATGTAAGAATAATCCATTCGAGAATCAAAATAGTATATTAAAATATATCTCTCCGTACCGGTTTAGGCTTAAGGCATATCAATTATAATGATTTTTCAGTTTTGATTAACTCAGTTACAGATCATTGGATTATTGGCACCCATAATTATATAATTGATCCATGAATCTATTTATTTTTATTTTTAAAGATTATAGATAATGTCTTCTAAAGGTCGGAGCCATCATAGTCGAGGAGAGAGCTCTCATACAGCCAACTTGCTTACATAGTTCTACACTAAACATACCACGTGATAAACTCTAATACTTTAGATATTCTCTTTTATGTTATTTTATTTCTTATTATCTAATATAATATTTTTTTATGATGTTTTGATACTCTCAGATTCGGACGACGTGGGGTCACTAGTGAATTGAGGAAAAAGCTCTCAAGGAGAAAGCTCTTATATAGCCGGTTCACATCGTTTTGCACCAAACATACCATGTGGTAAACTCTAATACTTTAGATATTCTCTTTTATATTATTTTATCTTTTATTATCTAATATAATATTCTTTATAATATCTTGATACTCTCAGATTCGAATAACGTGGGATCATCAATGACCCCACACTCACACAGCACAGCATCCGACTCTTAGAGTCAGCAGCGTGGTAATGAACCCGTCCGGCTCGTGGCATCTCCAACTCAATCGAAGGATAGAGAACTCGTCCATATTCAGAGTCATTCGTAAGTATTATATTTTCACTGAATATGTTTAAAATTTAACTATTTTAGATACTAATATTTATTGTTCAAAATCAATTTTACAGCATATTTACAGAGTCTGGAATACCTCATGATTTTCGAGATCATCCGATGATTGATGCCGAGGTCGATGAATGAGTTCTCCAGTTGGCCATCGGGACTCATGATACAGCCTGAAAGATGTCCTTGGTAAGTCAAAAATATTTAATTTTTAAATTTATGATAGGTTTATATTCTATTTATTAATATATGGTTGGCTTCTACTTGCAGGAGTACCATCGATTCGAGACTCCTCAAGATGAGGAGGCTGATCATCGGACCTTAGAGGAGGTGGCAATGCGAAGGTTTCGGGATGGGCTGTATAGCCTTCGGCAGTCCATCATAGAATACTTCAGTTTCAAGTCATCATCAGATTAGAAGTCTTACATAGATCACTAGATATAGACGGACATATGCGAGGCTCTCTGTGACCAATGGAGTATTGAGGAGTACTTTGGTAGGCAGTAGAGAGCACGACAGAATCGGTCCATCCAACAGCATCTGATCAAGCACACTGACGGCTCCATTGGCACACATATTGTGACCGATAGATTGATAAAAATTTTATACTTAAATTAATTTCATATTGAATTGATCACATGTATGTTTTAATTAATTTAATTTTATTATTTATTTATTGTAGATACGGCAGCTAGGTTGTAAATTAAGACAACTGCAGATATAGGAGGCCACACATCAGTCTAGGAGGATTGGTGACTACTTAGATCCTAGATCTTGATAAATTATGATAACAAATTTAAAATATTATTTATTAAATTTTTATATATACTGATATATATGCACTAATAAATTTTTAAACTGTATAGGCAGATTACGTAGAGTATCTCGTATCGCGGCATGATGAGGACCCATCCTCTTAGTCCTTCCTTGACCTCAAGGGATAGCTCAGGGCCACCGGAGGGGTGAGTAAGAGTTGGATCATAAGATTCGGCCACAGCTTCGATCCTCTAGCAGTTCGATACTCCTCTCAGGACTCGACGATCTAGACGTGGGCTGATGCACATGCGGAGGAGGTCATGTAAAGGCTTTGGAGCCAGCAACCTCAAAGCTTCCGAGACGCCATCCGTGATACGATCATTGAGATTCTCCATGATCCGCATCTGTGTGATCAGCTGGACTCGTTGTCACAGCCATCACAATAAGTAAGTTTATTAATAATTTTTTTATTTATTTTAAATTTTATATTTAGAAGCTTCACATATTTAGGTTTGAGTCCGAAAAAGAGATATAGGGGGTAAAAATTTAATCTAACTATCCAAATGATGGGTCGGAGGTGTTTATAGCTCTATATCATCGAATGAAATATATAAGAACAATCTGTTCAAGAATTGAAATAATATATCGAAATATACATCTCCATATCGACATATACATTTTCATATCGAAACTTCTTAATAATATTTTATTTTTTTTCGTTACAGGATACTGGGACATCCAACTCTCATCCACCAACTACTGGAGAGAGCGTATAAGAGTAAGAGGAGAATGATAAGGAGGATCTTATATGATTTTTTTTAATATATATATATAATTTTGATACTTGTAAAGCAGTATAAATTTATAAAATTATATAATTTATATTTTAAATATAATATAATTAATTTTATACTTATGATTATATTAAATAATTATTATTTATTTATAAAAGATTTTAAAAAATATTATTACTCATTAATATGATTAAAATATATTTTAAAATATTTAATTATATTTTTAAAAAAAATTAAAAACTATTAGCGATGATATTACGGACGGCATCTGCTGTCGCTAATAACTTTTTAAAATTTTTATTAAAAAATTAAAAAAAATATTAGTGATCACAGTAGCGATGGCATAATAATTTTTTAATATTTTAATTAAAAAAAATTAAAATTATTAGTAACAGCTTTTGATCGCTAATTACCATTATTAGTGATGGCAGATTTGCCATCGTGAATAATGGTAATTAGCAATAAGATTATTTCCGTCGAATTTTTAGCAATGATAAAATGACTATTAGTGATGGTAATTAGCTGTTACTAATAGTCAATTTTTTTATAGTGTTTATAGAGAACCTCTTAGGATCCCTCTCGAGTCCAGCAGTCCCTCTCCTATCAAAACTCACCGGCGAAGAAGACTCCCATCTTCTTCTTTTTTTTTTTTTTTTTTTTTTTGGCCTTTTTCATTTGTGGGCTTGTAGCTCTTTTGGAGATGGATTGGGCCATCACATGAACAATATGTGGGAATCTCAATGAAGGGCTTATAAAATGGGAATGCTACAAAATCATGAATGCATAATAGCTTGATCAAGGTATCAAATCTACAATTTGTTTACTTCTCTAGAGGCATCATGGTGATCAAACTCTCTATGATCCATTAGCCAAGCTATTGGCACTAAACATAGTGTCACGCCCCAAATTCAGGACATAACACGGCCATGCTACCGAGGGATGGAACCCACGATAACACGAAGCCAATTCATCATAATCATCTAAAATCCATCAAATAAAAAGATTCAATTCTATTATTCATCAAATAATCGAACCAATATGAGTTCAGAGCATCTAAATCCAAAAGCAAGTACTAGTCCGAATCTCAACATTCATAAATAACTACAAATTCATGATTATAAAATAAATTAAACTTCTGTTGTCAAATTTTTTTTTTCAGCTTGCTATGCCGATCTTCAAGCTTGGATTTCTTTTGCCGATCCTAACCTTATTTCTCTGTTCAAACAAAAAGAAAACAAAAAGAATATGAGCTACACTAGTCCAGTAAGTAGAACTTGCACTTCCTTATCGGATCAAGCATAAGTTTTTCATGATAATGCAATATTTAGAAAATAACAGATAATACAAAATAAAGCATTTCATAGAGCATATAACAAAACAAGTTATAAACTCATCATGCATGCATAAATCATGTATATTTCACAATCATGAATCGTAAATCATTTTCATCATGTATTCATGTCATGTTTCAAAACATTGCTCACAGATATTCGTACTAAGGTCACTATTATACCCGTGACAGGGCCATGTTTCTTAATCGACAAAGTTCTTAATTCATGTGCCAACTTTATACCCGCTGGCAGGGCCATGTTTCGTGTGGATGCTAGCTCCGGATGTCGACCTTCCCGAAGGGATTCATTCATAGCCATCTGAGAGCCTTTGAAATCTTTATATCTTTTTCTTAAGCATACATATATATAGATGGAAAAATAATGAAATTCATACTTCATAATTATGCTATTTTCATAAAACATGTTCATAAAATCAATGCTCATAATAAAACATGCTCTTCATATCACATATGCCGATCCTTATTTTATGAAAAATTATGATTTCATCAATAGCAATTCTTTGCATAAAAATATGATCACTTAAAAATAAATAAGGAGCATAGGATCTACTTACCTCTTTCATCTAAGATCTTCAGGCTTTGTTAGAAGAATCAGCTAATCCTATTTAAAACATCAAATCATTGTCAATTTCTATTCCATAAATATAATAAGATTAAATCATAAGGAAAGAGGACTGTTGTCCGGATGTGTCGGACCATCCAGATACCAGGGCAATTCAGGATCTCTGATCTGAGGGTCAGATTCAAGTGACTTGATCAAAAAATCATGAGGCACAGATCGAATTAAAGTCAAGATCAATTAATAGGGTTCTTTAATAAATTTGAAAGATCTTTGATACGATCAGATGAGGTTGACATACAGCACGGATATCAAAGCAACTTCAGATCATCTTGATAGAGTCAATATAAGCTTCTAAAAGATGAAGGCATGACTCGATACAGAATTCATAGATCTTTTTTTTTTAGAGAGAGAAAGTCGATCATGAGAGAGAAAGTAGAGAGAGAAAGTGGAGAGAGAATCTTTGTATCCTTTAAAAGTGGCAATCATGATTGAGATCGTCAGAGGTTATATCAGGATGACTTAATATGGATTTATCAATATTATCAATTTCGAAAAAGAATCGGATCGGGATCCGATCTACTGCACGAATTTTGGAGCAGTCCCAGATCATCATATTTTCATCTCAAGTTTATCCTAGGGTCTGTGATGTAATCAGAGAGAGAGAATGACCCTAGAGAGATGAAATCCATAATGAGAGAGAAAGATCTAGAGAGAGAAAATAGGAAGAAAATTTAGAAAGAGAAAATGTAGAGAGAAGGTAGAGAGAGAAAGTTCAATTTTAGAGAGAGAAAGACTTAAGAGAGAAATGAGAGAAACTTTCTCTCACATATATATATATATATATATATATTTATTATATATATATTCTTTTTCTTTTTCTTTTTCTTTTTCTTTTTAGAGAGAGACAATAGAGAGAGAGAAAGAGAGAGAAAGAGGAAAAAAGAGGGGAGAGAAGAAAATTTTCTCTTTTCTTATTATTATATTTTTTTTTTTCTTTTTTTTTCTTTTCCTTTTCTTTTTCCTTTTTCTTTTCTTTTTCTTTTCTTCTTCTTCCCGGGCTTTTCATTGGGCCGAAACAGGGGACCTTGAGGTCCCCGTGCCTTGATCGGCCGATCACGGCCATCTCATGGCCGGTGGTGGCCGACGGCAACGGCCGACTCTCCCAGGTTCGGAGAGACCAGGGCCGACGGTCGGCGTGACCGTCGGCGTCAGAAAATCAGAGGAAAGAGACGGCGAACAGGGGGTTTCCTTCTCCAACTAAATTTGGCGACACCCGTCGCCGGCCATCGTGCTCACAGGCACGGGAAAGAAGGGAGAGAAGAGAGGGAGAGGAGGGAGACCTTACCACAACCTCCGGTGACCCCCACCGGTGAGAAATCGCGGCGAACACGGGTCGAGGAGTCGCGGCTTCAAACGGGAAAATCGGAGAAAAATCTCCGGCAATCGACGGCGACTGAAGGGTCTACCCATAGAGGAGAGAGGGGGGGTTTCTTATAGGGTTCGTCCTAGGGTCTTTTAATGGCCCTAGGACTCCGATTTTTGATCGGAGAAGAGGAAGACTCCGATCGGGAGTCTTCCTGCTCTGTTTATCTCTTTTTTTTTTTTTTTCAAACCGGGCTAGTGGGCCGGGCCTTCACATTCTACCCTCCTAAAAAAAAAATTTCGTCCTCAAAATTTAACATACCTTCATTTTCAAATAAGTGTGGATATCTCATCTTCATATCATCTTCAAGCTCCCAAGTGGCCTCTTTCTCTTCATGATTACTCCAAAGAATCTTTACGTATGGAATAGTACGCCATCTTAGAACTTGCTCTTTTTGATCAATAATTCGGAGGAAAAAAAAATTTTTTTTTTCTAGCATCCATTTATTATCAGTAAAATCTTTTCTTATTTACAACTAACGTATTTAATAATATCTTTTGCTTTAAAGGATTAATATTTCTAATCAATTCAGACCACCACGCTTTTGCTGCGCACTCTGATCTCAATTTACCAAGTTATCTAAATCTATAAAAAAAATAAAAGATATCTTTGTATATTAAATCAATCAGAGATAGATCCAACTTTCAGATTTCATATACAATTTAGGATAAAATTTAAGGTTTCCTTGTCATTACTATCTCTTAGGCATAGCACATCAAAATTAAATCTTCATCCACCTTCTATGTTTGAACTTATTACATAAACTTCACCACTCCTCAAGAATCTAATATGTCTAGAATTAATTTGAGTTAACCTTCGATTTACCTTACAATCATTTAGACAACTTCCAAACCCACTTTTCTTTGCAAAGAAATTAACATCAAAATCAGCAAAGTTATCATGTCCTTTATCCATATAGGTTTAGCATTCCAATGTCATCAAATATACCTAATATAATATATCAATACCTCCCACTTCATTCTAGGGTCAACACTTCTCGTACTCAGATCAACCTTGCTAATTGAAATCTAAGATATAACTCATCAATTCTATTATAGACATCATATGCCACTTATGCATAAATTTCATCATAATACCTATTGATTCGAAATCAAATTATTGAATCCTTTCTTTTATATCTATCATGTTCCTCATGATCTTAGCCTCAAGTTCACATATCACTAAAGTCACAATCCCGAATAATGATAACCTTAAGCTCAAATACCACTTAAGTCATATTCTCTAGTGATCATAATCTAAACTTTATATCATTCTATCACGTCCTTAATGATCATAATCTTATGCTCTGATGTTATCCATTATACTCCACTCGGTCACATCCTATTGATCATACATAAAGTTTTGATATCACTTTATAATCTCAATGATCTTAAACCTAAGCTCTGATATTAATCTATCATATCCTAATCATTTATATTATTTATATCATAATCCCCAAAGATTATAACCTAAGCTCTGATACCATAAAATGTCACGCCCCAAATCCGGGACATAACACGGCCATGTTACCGAGGGATGGAACCCACGATAACACGAAGCCAATTCATCATAATCATCTAAAATCCGTCAAATAAAAAGATTCAATTCTATTATTCATCAAATAATCGAACCAATATGGGTTCAGAGCATCTAAATCCAAAAGCAAGTACTAACCCGAATCTCAACATTCATAAATAACTACAAATTCATGATTATAAAATAAATTAAACTTCTGTTGTCAAATTTTTTTTTTTCAGCTTGCTATGCCGATCTTCAAGCTTGGATTCTTTTTGCCAATCCTAACCTTATTTCTCTGTTCAAACAAAAAGAAAACAAAAAGAATATGAGCTACACTAGCCCAGTAAGTAGAACTTGCACTTCCTTATCGGATCAAGCATAAGTTTTTCATGATAATGCAATATTTAGAAAATAACAGATAATACAAAATAAAGCATTTCATAGAGCATATAACAAAACAAGTTATAAACTCATCATGCATGCATAAATCATGTATATTTCACAATCATGAATCGTAAATCATTTTCATCATGTATTCATGTCATGTTTCAAAATATTGCTCACAGATATTTGTACTAAGGTCACTATTATACCCGTGACAGGGCCATGTTTCTTAATCGACAAAGTTCTTAATTCATGTGCCAACTTTATACCCGCTGGCAGGGCCATGTTTTGTGTGGATGCTAGCTCCGGATGTCGACCTTCCCGAAGGGATTCATTCATAGCCATCTGAGAGCCTTTGAAATCTTTATATCTTTTTCTTAAAGCATACATATACATAGATGGAAAAACAATGAAATTCATGCTTCATAATCATGCTATTTTCATAAAACATGTTCATAAAATCAATGCTCATAATAAAACATGCTCTTTCATATCACATATGCCGATCCTTATTTTATGAAAAATTATGATTTCATCAATAGCAATTCTTTGCATAAAAATATGATCACTTAAAAATAAATAAGGAGCATAGGATCTACTTACCTCTTTCATCTAAGATCTTCAGGCTTTGTTAGAAGAATCAGCTAATCCTATTTAAAATATCAAATCATCGTCAATTTCTATTCCATAAATATAATAAGATTAAATCATAAGGAAAGAGGACTGTTGTCCGGATGTGTCGGACCATCCAGATACCAGGGCAATTCAGGATCTCTGATCTGAGGGTCAGATTCAAGTGACTTGATCAAGAAATCGTGAGGCACAGATCGAATTAAAGTCAAGATCAATCAATAGGGTTCTTTAATAAATTTGAAAGATCTTTGATACGATCAGATGAGGTTGACATACAACACGGATATCAAAGCAACTTCAGATCATCTTGATAGAGTCAATATAAGCTTCTAAAAGATGAAGGCATGACTCGATACAGGATTCGTAGATCTTTTTTTTTAGAGAGAGAAAGTCGGTCATGAGAGAGAAAGTAGAGAGAGAAAGTGGAGAGAGAATCTTCGTATCCTTTAAAAGTGGCAATCATGATTGAGATCATCAGAGGTTATATCAGGATGACTTAATATGGATTTATCGATATTATCAATTTCGAAAAAGAATCGGATCGGGATCCGATCTACTGCACGAATTTCGGAGCAGTCCCAGATCATCATATTTTCATCTCAAGTTTATCCTAGGGTCTGTGATGTAATCAGAGAGAGAGAATGACCTTAAAGAGACGAAATCCATAATGAGAGAGAAAGATCTAGAGAGAGAAAATAGGAAGAAAATTTAGAGAGAGAAAATGTAGAGAGAAGGTAGAGAGAGAAAGTTCAATTTTAGAGAGAGAAAGACTTAAGAGAGAAATGAGAGAAACTTTCTCTCACATATATATATATATATTTTTATTATATATATATATTCTTTTTCTTTTTCTTTTTCTTTTTAGAGAGAGACAATAGAGAGAGAGAAAGAGAGAGAAAGAGGAAAAAAGAGGGGAGAGAAGAAAATTTTCTCTTTTCTTATTATTATATTTTTCTTTTCTTTTTTTTTTCTTTTTCTTTTCTTTTTCCTTTTTCTTTTCTTTTTCTTTTTCCTTTTTCTTTTCTTTTTCTTTTCTTCTTCTTCCCGGGCTTTTCATTGGGCCGAAACAGGGGACCTTGAGGTCCCCGTGCCTTGATCGGCCGATCACGGCCATCTCATGGCCGGTGGTGGCCGGCGGCAACGGCCGACTCTCCCGGGTTCGGAGAGACCAGGGCCGGCGGTCGGCGTGACCGTCGGCGTCGGAAAATCAGAGGAAAGAGGCGGCGAACAGGGGGTTTCCTTCTCCAACTAAATCCGGCGACACCCGTCGCCGGCCATCGTGCTCACAGGCACAGGAAAGAAGGGAGAGAAGAGAGGGAGATGAGGGAGACCTTACCATAACCTCCGGTGACCCCCACCGGCGAGAAATCGCGGCGAACACGGGTCGAGGAGTCGCGGCTTCAAACGGAAAAATTGGAAAAAAATCTCTGGCAATCGACGGCGACTGAAGAGTCTATCCATAGAGGAAAGAGGGGGGTTTCTTATAGGGTTCATCCTAGGGTCTTTTAATGGCCCTAGGACTCCGATTTTTGATCGGAGAAGAGGAAGTCTCCGATCGGGAGTCTTCCTGCTCTGTTTATCTCTTTTTTTTTTTTTTTCAAACCGGGCTAGTGGGCCGGGCCTTCACACATAGTAATAGGCCAAAAAATGATTTATAGGAATACAATAATTCACAATGCAATGCACCACCAAGCTGCCTGCGGAACATGAAGCGGTCGACCAGCATGATTTTTCCCCTTGATAAGATACCAAGGGGTCGATGGACAAGAGTAAAATTAGCGACAGCAAATTGTCTTACAAACCTAATTAATATGTTATAAAACTAATTAATACACCTTCGATGCCAAGGTATGAGAGGTCAAGAAAGCGTGGGTCTCAACTGGTGATGGCTAATCAATGACCATCACATTCTGCATCCCATCCTCATAGCCCACTTTGTGTCAGCTCAAACTATGGTCTAGGTGGTTCTCCAAAGACCATGGTCTGTGTGGTCTTCAAGTTGCGGCTTTAGCCCTATTCTAGCAGTCTTTTGTATATTAACCAAGAAAAGTAGTCTTTTGTATGTGGTGGCTGCACTCTAGTCATCATGTAGCCCTCTTCATGGACAGCTTCCATTCTAAAACCCTCTTTTCTTATCTAAATAACATATTCCAGTTTCCTTGCCATTCCAAGCGACTCAAATTTTAGATGTGGGACTAGCTCTGATGCCAAATTACACCAAAAAATGCTAAAACATTAAAAAGGTTTGGCTATTTCCTAGATGCCTTTTGTGTGGTGCTGGTGGAGTCAATGGAAGAGGCATGGGCTTAAAGCACTCTAGACCAATGATTGTTGATCTTGCTAAGGTTAGCCTTCTCACATTGCTTGATTTAGAAAATTGATTGAGATCCTCCTAATAGCTCTTGTATGGTCCAAGGGACAGGCCGAGGCCTAGTTATTTATATAACAAACTACAAATGTCATCTTTTGTGTTGATGATTTACATGGGACGCAACTATATTCGTTTTCTGATTTCCACGAATGTATCTATACTTAGATGGTTTCAGTCATCTATTTTACCCCCCCCCCCCAAAAAAAAAAGAAGAATGATACAACTTCAAATTGGAAGAAGGAGTTTTTATCAAAAGAGAGGAGGGAGACGTTTGCAATATAGTCTACATCCCTTACGTTGGCACTATCTGCTCAAAGTCCACTGCTTCTACCACACTCTGATCATAACCTTCCATCTAATAGATAGACAATTAATGGAAGAAATCAAAGGAGACAATACAGAGAATTAAGTGCGCAAGGGTTTGGAATTTGGAATAGAGCTAAGTTGAGAAGGATGAGCACTATAGATCAGGACATGGTTGGATAGGTGATATGGGAAATGGATGGCCATGACCAAAGGGGAAAGGCTTATGATAAGATGATAAATGGTGCACGGGATATTTTGTTCCATCTCACTTTACTACAGCAAATTGTAGAAAAAAGTGCTGGCGTTACTTTATCTACAACATCTACGTTTACGACGCGCTAGCAGCCACTTTTTTTCTATATTTTTTAAAAAAATAATGGAGTAAAAAATTATCAAACTAGTTTGTATATGTAGAAATAAACTTCATATGTATATGTATATGTCTTATGTAGATAGATGTATATGTATGTGCGTATCTGTGTGTGTACATGCACCATAGTTAACTTGACGTAATAGTTTCTCTAAGACCAAAATGGTGTAGCAACTGCTCTAACATTCTCTCTCATCCTCGTGTGAATTGATTTTTTTTTTTTCTTTAAGAAAAGGGATGAATCAAGCTTGATCTGCTTTGCTAATGAAATGAATAATGGTTTCGAATTTTGTTTTGAAACAAAATGAATGGTAGCTAAGCATTTTGCTTGTTATGGTGCGTACGTTGCACCTGCGGCCTGAGGTCACCAAAACAACAGGAATGCTATAATTAATTTGTTATGCTTGCACTAATAAGTGCTACCTTGTCATGCGTTCAATCATGCTAGAACCAATCAACAAGCGTACTTGTTTTTTCTTCTTTTCTTTTTTCTTTTTTTTTTTTTATCACGTACCATGTACATGTTTTAAACTAAATGATCAGGTATGCACAACATTCTACCAGCTGAATCACTTTCACCTATACTCTACCATGTTTCCATATAAACTAGAAGATACCCCCAACCCAACTGGAACTAAAAAAAGAGTCAAATTTTAGCACACTGAATCCCAGACCTCACTAACGGTGTTTGGTAATGAAGTAACTTACAAACACAGACGCACGCACATACCAGGAAAAGCTTGGGCTTAAAAGTTATTATCAAACTAAAGAAATTATTTGTAAGCTGTGTTAAGAATTTAAGGTAGTGTTTGCTGACAATAAGAACATAGGATCGTCCAGTGGCTGAATCTATAAAATATATGTCGCAAAAAGTATGACAATCCCAGCATTCGTAATGTCGCAAGCTAGAACAAATATTATGAAGTGATCATTTACTTCCCCACAACGAAGCCTTTTCTTCAGAACCAAGAGCAAGATATTTCAAGATACTCAGATACTCATAGTCTTTACAAGGCCATTCGTGAGTTGAAAGGGAAAGGAAGTTACTAAAAGGCAACAGCTGGTACATACTACGATCCTGAACAGATGAGCCTTTTGGGCTTCTGATTTGCGTGGAACCATAAAGGACCAAGACAAAAGGGGAACAAGAACAGCACAGAAATGTCCAATACC
Source organism: Elaeis guineensis (assembly GCF_000442705.2). Classification (NCBI taxonomy): domain Eukaryota; kingdom Viridiplantae; phylum Streptophyta; class Magnoliopsida; order Arecales; family Arecaceae; genus Elaeis; species Elaeis guineensis. Next base: position 29,865,816 of record NC_025997.2, on the reverse strand, counting down.
ACTAAAAGCAAGCATCTCTCAAGGCATTGAGTGCTCAAAACAGTGAATAACCTACGTCGAAAACATCAGTTAGTGAGGAAGCTGGTGGAGAGTAGGAGCCTGAAACCTGAGGCAGTGACCCACAAGCTGGACCTTGCATCAAGGAAGAGCTGAGATCCTCCATGCTGCTAACAGTGGTGGCAGGGAACTCGTATGCACCAAGTTCCCACAATGGCTCATCCACCCAGAACCCGCCGTTCATTTCGGTGAGGCAAGGGAAGTCCACTGAGCTCATTGCACCCATTCCACCACTATAGGCATCAAAAAGAGCCCCATTTGTTGCAGAATAAGAAGAGGAGGCACTGTTGGAGCCATGACTCTGAACTTGGTTTGGAGAGGAGAGGATTTGGGCATTCAACTCACATGAGCTGCTAATATCCTGGCTTGGAGAAGAGTGTTTTGGTGAGGACCTGAGGCAGCTCTCGGGGATTATACTGCTCAAGTAACCGGATCTTCTGTCGTCGGAGAATAGGAAGTCATCAGCAATGTCGGTCTCCATCGATGAACTGGAGTTGGGCATGGTGCTAGTGTTGCCACTGGATTGGAAGGAGAAGTGGTGGCTCATGTGGCACTGACTTGGGATACTCTGATTGGTAGTTTGCATGGATGTAGGGACAATGAGGTGGTGTGGTTGGGTTGGAGGTGGTGGCATTGGTGGTGGGATGAAGTTTTGGGAGTGGAAAGGAGTGAGGAAGGAATGGAAAGTGGAGATGGGGGTGTCAGTATAGATGAAGTTGGTCCTGGCTTGGGTGCCTTTCATGGAGAGGGCAGCCCTGTCGTAGGCCAGGGCAGCCTCTTGGGCTGTGTCAAAGGTCCCAAGCCAATGCCTTTCCTTGGTTGTGGGGTCCCTTATCTCAGCAGCATATCTCCCCCAAGGCCTCCTCCTCACACCAAGGAACCTCCCTGGCTCTGTGGGCTTTCTCCTCCCTCTCCTCTCAGTAGGTGAGGTGGCTGTGGCTGGAGATGATGTTGACGGTGATGGAGAGGATGGTGAGTGTGATAGCTTACCTTGACTGAAGCCCATCAGGGGTGGGTTGTGGCCTTGGGCATTCTGTGCAGTGGTGTCTAAGGATTTTGAGGAAGACATTGGTTGGAAAGGAGAGGAGAAGAGAAGAGAGGGAGCTGGAGGAAGGCAGAGGTGGTTGTGAGTGTGGTTGTTTGGGTTTGGAGTGGGGTGGGGATGAAGAGAGGTACAGGGGATTTAAAATGTGTGCTGTTGGATATGTTGGGAGGGAAAAGGACATTGTAGATGGGATAGGGGATGTCATGGATTAATGACCAGCATCACAAATTAAAATAGCTCTTCCATATTCTCTTTTGTTCCTGGTTTTTATTTTTCTATTTAACCTTTTAGTTGTTATGAATGCATAACTGAAGGGAAATAAGCAGTATTACAATGCTCCAAACTTACTAGACTTTGTCAGCTAATCCTGTTCAGTTCTTCAGTTATTCTATTCAAGTAAGCTGTTAATTCCTCTCTTCAAAGTTCTTAAATTAATTTATTGCACATGGACATACCGTGTGTTGGGAGTGTAAAGGAAAGCATAGAATTTTTGTGGATCCTCTGCCGATTCGCTGCTTCGCATTCGTAATCTTGTATCGATGAGTTTCCTGATAATCCATATAATGTCATCGGATACCTTGCAGTACCTAATTTCCTTGATTCATAATCAGATCCAGATTGGATTGCCCTAGCATTATATTTTCTCTGATAAGCTTAATCTATGACCAAGATTCCTACATATATATATATCTGCTGTGTCATCATAATGCATGAATGTGATGTGAATAAAGTTGGAATCAAGCCAAGTAGATTAGGCAGAGATCGATATGTTAATCATATAATTGGCATTCTCATGGCCACGTCGGTTTGTCGACATGTTAATTTAGAACAGATTTACTGGGTCTTATTTTCCTACGTAAGCTTTGCCATGTGCTTCCGCATTTTAAGCGCAATAAAAATGGATCAAGTTGCTCAAGAGCTGGTTGTCTGCTTCAAAATTTTCAAGTGGGGCAGTTAGTATGGTCTTATAATTAATGTGGAAAATTTTTGACCAAATCTAGACATTCTTTCCCATAGCATTGTCTTGCTATGTGGGGGAAATCTATAGCTTAAGTGACTGTCACATGAGGGGATCCGTAGTAGGCCCCATGGGTTTCCTCCCTTTGACCCCCTTAATGGAGCCACCTCCGGTTTGTTTGCTTCATGTGCTTGAAACAAGTGGGCAAGCACAAAGGATTATGAACTTAGATTACAAAAAAAATAAATAAACTTAGATTAGTGCGTGGGTGCGTGCTCGTATAAGTACTAATTATAACAACTCAAGAGGCAATCATATCAAAATTAGCTAAAGAAGACAACTACATCTTTCATGTCTCATCAAAAGTAATTTGGAAAGGCAATGAGGACGTTAAGGGGTCAAAAAGAGAGAAAAAGATCAGCAAATATAACCCCTAATCCAACAACAGAGACTATTTAGTGGGTCACATATAAATTTGATTAGAAGAACAATAACAAGTGGAAACAGGGGAGTTGCCATTGCATCCTTTTTTTTGCTCGACCTTATCAAACTCCAAATTTAATCCAATGGCCCTACTACATCTTTTTTCTTGTTTTTGGCAATCCATAACCAAAGCACCCCAATGCCCCACCAGTCACTACCATAGCCTTAGTCTCATTATAAAAGTACATCATACTAATATATAAGATTAGAAAAGGAAGAAGAAACATCAAGAGGCTCATCTGAGGTTGCGCTACAAATTATGAATAAATTCATTGGATTTTAAATCGTCCGTGACACGACACGGTCGGTCTCGGAATCTATGACCCTTGACTTCTCCACTTAGTATTTCGTTTATTTTGATGCATATGATGAGCTCCTTTTGATCCTCTCCAGTTGTAGAAAAAGGAACAGGCTCCACATTAGCAGATGTTTTTGGGAAGTTGCCCTTCTTGTGTGCCTAGTTTACTAAAGCAGCATTTCAAGCACTGCTTCAACCTTAGCATTGTCTGCCTACTCTTTAACCCTTGAAGCAGAACAAAAGGTTCCTCCACCAGCTATCAGGCTCTAACAGTGCATGAGAAACTACATAGAGGTTAATCATTTCCTTAGGTGTAAATAAGCTTGTATGAAATTTTGAACATCTTCCCTTCTATGAGATACTAATACCTATAACAGGAGAGTCATGCTCATCTAAAAAGGTGTGAGGAAAGGTGGTCTAGGTGGGGATATAATGATACTAAATATTAGAGAAAATAATATGGGTGGAGGGTCTCATTGGAAGGGTGAGAGAGCAATAAAAGTTTAATGGTGAGAGTTTTTCTTTACCAAATTGTAGTAGAAATGGGATGGGCACAACACCCAAAACAAATGCTTTTGTCCACACTATAGGTCGCCCGGGATTTTGGGGATGTCTTTATACTACTTTGACTTTAGGTTATAATAGGGAGGAAGAAGTGGGGGAGAGAGTGATGTCTGGTGATTGCCCACCTTAATCTCCATATTTAATTAACATGATGAAACAAGGACTACAAAGAAGCTAATGATGGACATTATAGCATGTTCATGGCTTCATGCATCTCAAAGTCTCAAAGCGCGTGGGGTTTCCTCCAAGAAGTCTTGGATGGTTTTCCTAAAAACAGATGAATTGCCTGACAAAATGCTAAAGGCCAGGTTATAAATGAACATGAGTTAGTCCAAGTTGAGCTCTATTTGATGAAAAATTATATCTTACATCATGTGCACTACACCAACAATGCACAACAGGGATAAATTGAGACAAGATGAGTGAGGCAACAATCTGAGATGAGTAAATAATGAATGGAGCCCACAGAAGTGAGATGAGATGATTGGCATGGTGCACTGTCATATGATGTATGTGGTGTAGGATATAATTTCTCTTATCTAACCTAACTTGAATCTATCGTTCTCAAGCTAACTGTAAATTTCATTGCCTGCCAAGGACCATATATGTTGCAACATGTAATATTTATATGGTATTCTCATAGTGTATGTGCTAAACATGTGATATTTAAGCAATGAATGATGAATCTCTCTCTCTCTCAAAAATTAAACTTGGCCCAGCCCAAATTAGATGGAGCAGAGTTATGTTTTCAATATCAGAGCAGACTTCAAGGTCCTGAATTAAAGTTAGGATAACTAAGACTTGAGGTGAACTATATGAAGCCTAGCATTACGTCCTGCTAAGGACAAAGAACACCCATTGTTTGGTCAAAATGTAGTGCATGATCAAAGGAACACTAAATTGTTCGGATTTTAGTATTTGTCAGATATCATGTGTCAATTTACGAAGCAGTGACCTTTAACATCACATGTTTAGTGATTTTGACGTTGTCCTACCAAAGAATGAGAAGAAAAATTAATGGATATTGGAGATCAATGTCACATTCATCACCAAACAAATTGAGATAAAGTTTTATGCATCAAAAGCAGCCAATGTAGGCCCAGCAATACTTCAAGTTTCCATGAGCCTACTTTGAACAAAGCTCATTTAGTCCCCTATCAGTTGATGCAACTTTTGTCATTCGATAAACTCGCCTAGGGAATGATAAAGTTATTTATATATGCATATAATCTCGTACTGCTTAATTTTTCTGTCTATTGCCTTCTTTTGAGCAAAAAGTCTTATCAATCTGTAAACATGACATGAGTGAAAATAAGTTGTTCTCATCTAACAAGTTTAAAATCCCAGGAGAAATTCAGGGACATGGAGAATTTGTTCTATCCATTAAGATCTTCTTCTCATATGGATTTAAAGGATGGTAATGGCTTCTAAGAAAGAAAAATTGTTGTCTAACTCATTTAGTCTTGACTGAAATATGTGTATTATTAGGTATCGATTTATTCAATATTCTATTAAGTGAAAACTTTGAGATTGGAGATATGATCACGCGCGATACAGTACCAGCGAAAACTAAACGAACGTTCACGTTAGGCACCACAAAAGGTAATAGTATCAGCATGATCATGTTGTGGTATTTGGCCATATCTATGCTATTCATTTGAAGAATTAATTCATATAACCAATGCATGACACATATTCATCTATTGAGATGGCAACCAGCTGATGAATGCTATCACAAACAATTGAGAGAAATGAAACAATAACCTAGAAGCCTCACAAACTTGCTAAAAATAAGACTAAGCTTAATAAACTTTCGACATCGCTACGTGGTGCTAATCCTGCAGTTTCTTCAAAATTGTTTGTGAGAATGCTAGTTGCATCACATTTTTCCAAGCATATTGGTGCATAGCTGGTGCAAATGCTGCATGTTGTCAGATTAACAACGTGAAACTACTAAAATTATCATGCCTAAAATTAAACTCTCTTGATAACAACAGTTAAGATCGATTCATGATGTGAATTTTCTTAATGGTTCTTCTCATGATAACTGCATCTCTCTCTCTCTCTCTCTTTGGTTCATTTATGTCTCCATATGGCTGGAAGAAGTGTGAAGCCCTCATCCGAAGGAGATGCTGAGGAGATTGAAAGAATGAAACAGTGGAGGATTGAAAGGTATAGTCCCTCATCGAAAAAAAAAAAAAAAAAGAGACGTACAGTGGGGAGACGACTACAGCGGCCTACTGGATCGTACGTAGGTACGTGGGGAGCGGGATCTCGCGAGCGTAGGTTCGATTTCGATCTCCACCGAGGTAGGGCAGGGGTTTCGATTGCGCGTGCTACAGCGAGATACGGCGACCCAGCCTTAATACAATAGATAGAGCAGAGATAGCTCACGTAGAGGGGGAAGGGAGAGAGAGAGAGGGAGGGAGATCTTTGTGGCCGGGTCTCCAGGATTTGACGTGTCAAATTGATGGCAGGAGGAATGGGTGCAGTCTGAGTAGAATATCCTCTCTTCGCTTCCCGAATGAAGTTGAATGAAAGAAAGGTGTCACTGTTCCACTTCAACTCCTAAGGTAAGAGTGTGAGTGAGAACGAACCATCCCAAAAAGTTGGGTTTTGGACCGAAGGGCTTGGGTGACTTTGTAACTTGGGTTTTGCATGAAGGATAGAATTTGACAAATGGAATGGTTATTGACCAAAGAAAATGGTCATTGGTCACCAAATTCTCTCTCTCTCTCTCTCTCTCTCTCTCTCAATTCTTTTACATATTAATTATGATGTAACTAAGGATGCATATTACGTTGGATCAATGTGTTGCTTCCTTCTCTAGCCCAATTTTTTTCAATGATTAAACACGGTCTTCAATATAGATGAGGCATCAAACTGGTAGTTTAATGTAATAAATTGAAGTATTGACCCCCATAGTCTCAGATAATATAAGTATAGTTTGAGATTTTGGCCGAGATGATGTCAATTGATGAGCTGAGATTTTCTGATAGTTAGCACCAATGTAGTAATTGATCTCATTTTACTGCTTAATTGATGTTTTGGTATCTTTGTCATCTATTTTACTGCTTAGTATGTTGATTGAGCTATAGGAGAATATCTTGATTATCTCAAATTTATCTAGCCTACTATCTTAGACTAGACTTGAGGAAATGCAGATACATTGTACATGAGGTATAGGAAGAGGTTGTTATAGACTATTGAAGTCTACTGCATAAACCAAAGGATGTATTTTTAGGGCTATAGATAGGGTGGCAATTGGGTCAGATTAGATCAGGTCAGATCGATGCGTATCGGATCAAAAAATAGTCAACCCAAATCCAATATGTTTATTAAATAGGTAAAAAATTCATATCTAAATTCAACTTATTTATTAAATAGATAATCTGATCCTATTTGCTTATCCTATTTATTAAACAAGTCAAGTTAGATGAAACGGATTAAATAAGTTAAATGGATTTTTAACGAATTAAACAGGTTTAATAGATCAGGTTAAATAGATCAAAAATAGCTTAAGCAAATTTCTAAGCAGGTTAAATAGATCTTAAATGGATTATTTGACTTAACCCAATCTGAATATTAAATAGGTTAAATAGGCTAAATGGGTCAAATATCTGAAACACAAATCTGATCTAAATATTAAACGATTTGAATGAATTGATCTGTTTATGATCAAAATCCATTCAGCCTAAACCCAAACCTACTTATGATGGATCGAACATGGATCAAATTAGTAGGTTGGGTTATATTTTGTCAGCCTTAGCTGCAAAGTGCACCTAAAATTTGAAAATAGATAATAGAGATGATTATATATGTAGTGAATCAAGGCTGCTTTTTTCGAGGAAGATACAATTATTCCTCTTCTTCTATAATTGCCAACAAATTGCTTCTCATACGTTCGAGGATTCTCTTCTTTCTCCAAATTGTCACAAAAAAAGGCTACTATTGGGCATTCGATTGGAACTAAATTGGTTGCGCCATTTATGGGCCTAATTCGATGAATTTAAATTTAAAATAATTTCACTAATAACTTAGAGATTATTTAGCAATTAATCGATAAGATAATAGCCTTTTATTCTTATATCTTAATAGTGAGATTTACTCTCTATATAAGGACTGATTTTTAGGGTTGAGAATCATCCAAAAAGAAAAAAACTAAAATTCTTATACCCTACATAGACTGATAGAGAGATTAATTTTCATATCCGCATTATTATCATTGAGATCTATAGACTCTTATATGGTGGATTATTGGTTTGGTTCATTTATAACCTATCTGTAATGAGTACGGAGATCTAGGACCGCTATTGAGAAGGAGAGGACGTGTAAATCAACCAATTTTGAGCTGAAACTGATCATATAGAATCAAGACGTATCTTTACGACAAGATTGGATATATCTTTCTGCTGTCCCACATTGGCATCAGAGCCCCAAAGGTTGAATCCGTACGTGATCTTTATTTGACTTCTAGTATGTAGTAAAAGTTTCATAGATGAATACTATATTGTCTTTCTCTTCTTATGCATTCCTAGGTTTTTTAAAACCTAGTTAACGACATTTTTCCATATACTTTGAGTTAGGGTAAAATTTTATATGTCTATGCTTTTATATGTATATTCTTTTAATCTAGAAACTCTCATGGCCTTACACCCTCTATGATGGAAGAAATAATGTTTTATAGATTAAAAGATAGATTTTTTATTAGAAAAATCTTCTTATATGGTCATTGTTTTATTTGAATCTTGGTACCATTGGAAAGCTCCTAGGATAGGTTTTCCAATGGTATATTATATGCAATTTTTGGATTTATATAATGAAAATTTTATTTCTCTGAAAATTTTATTTTAAAAATTCATCCAAGAAAAAAGATGATCACATGTGGATATGTGATCGCATCACGCTCTCGGCTTCACGTCTCCTTTTTGTTTTGATCATAACTTTTGGGGTGGGATGGTTGACTAAGGTATTGACCATCTTTTTTCAAGTCCAATAACTTAAAAAGAAAGTTTTATTCTTTTTAGGCTGTATGTGTTAACGCGTTGTGCTAACATCCTGCGACTGCACATCAGATCGATTGTATACCCCAAATAAAAAAAGAGGACTATGTGTGACGGTGTGGATCTATCTAGCACTATGCATGAATGGCCTAGCACATCTATAGAATTTATCTTTAGACTAGATATCCTCATGCACACCCACACTGTATGCTGCATCTGCATGTGACAGCATGCACCCATGCATGATAGTACACTCATCCATATCTGGGAGCTGTGTGTTTCAAAAATACACGCATACTAGGATATTTTTGAACCATGATAATTTTTTTAAAATTATTTTATATATAGTATAATTATTTGGCACTATTTTTAATAAACTAAAAATTTGATTAACCTAATGGAAGCTTATTTATAATATTTTTTTAGCTATTATTAGAAAAATATTTTTTTACTGATTTTTGATATGTTTATGTAAAAAGCATGTTGACTAGCCTGTTATATCTTTTAGTTAAATTTTTTTCAATAAATTAGATTATGACATATTTATTTGGAAATGCATGTTGCATATAAAATTCTTATTGACTTGCTGAATCTAGTGAGAGTCTTTCTTTTAAATAAATTATTGATCATTGTATTCTTTACCGCTACTTAATTAAATATAAATAATTAGATATAAGTTATGTAATATGATTACGAGTATAATGATTTTTCTTTACATGCTTGTAGACTGATTTTTATTTAATTAGAATTTTTGCTGCAAAAGGCTTTGTATATATATATGTGTTTGCGTGCGCGCTAATTTAAAATTATTTCTTCTCTATGCGCTATGATATTTTAGTTTAAAATAGCTTCAAAATAAATAGTTGCTAATCTTAATAAAGGAGAAAAACTTAATTATAACAATTATAATATATGACATCGTAAGTTTCAATATGTACTTGATGAGCAGAAGGTAGTACTTGAAATCTTGATCCAAATCATGGAAGAGCCAATATAGGCTAATGATGCTCAAGATCACAGAGAAATAGAAGCCTACAAGAGTTGGCTTAAGAAAGATCGCATCACTTGCATCACATTGCTAAGCAATATGTAAAACAATATCTTGTGTGAATTTAAGTAGTATGCAATAGCATATGATATGTGGGAAGCTCTCAAAACTAAGTTTGGTGCTATTTTCATTATTAGGTTACACAATTTGATCTTATATTTTGACAGTTACCAAAAGCATGCTAACTAGACTGTGAAACAGCACCTGAAAATAATGTCAAACATGATACATGGGTTAAAATCTGTTAGCAATAATTTAACTGATGAGCTGTAAGTCTATGCTGTAATTCACTCCCTTGCCAACTCGTAGAAACATATGCAAATTAATATGACACGCAATGAGAATGTAAAAATATCTGAGAATATTGTGCACAATTTAGAACTCGAGGAAGAGTGCCTTAAGGCTGCTAAAATCTCTAATGCTTTTGTTGTGGAGACTAATCCATGCAGAGCATTTAGGTCTAAGTGAAAGAAAGCTGACAAAGCACAAGAGAATATGGGATCTACACCTAGAAAGGGGAATAACATCAAAAAAAAGAGAGAAAAGCATGCTAAAAAAAGATAAGACAAAGATACCTTGCTATAATTATGGACAGCCAGGACACTTGTAAGTGCAATGAGCCAAAGAAGGTATATCCTAGTCTTAATAGTCACAATTTTCATACTGATTATGTTGTTGTATCTAGTGTGCTTATTGTTGAATCTCTTTTTGTGTAGGTTGTAAGCTCTGAAGCAACCATCCATGTAGCAAAAGATCGAGTAGGATTTGTGGAGTGCCGCCGGCTACATGCTGGAAGTAAGAAGATATTCATAAGAAATCATTCTAATATTGATGTGTTGGGTATTGACACATACAAACTGATAATAAAAGGAGATCGTACTCTTTATCTCCATGATGCTCTTTATGCTCCAAAGATTCAAAGAAATCTTTTTTCTATCCTTATTATTCTTAAGTTAGGCTTTTGCTTTAGTTTTGAGAATAATTCTACAAAAATTCATCTTCAAAAAGTTTATTATAGTTGTGGCATTATTCTGAATAATTTCATGGCTCTTGATATTGACTATTCAAAAAAGTATTGATAGTTTTTTTTCTTTTCTATCTTTTATGGATAATAGTTATGTCATCTCTTTTAAATGACATGCTAGATATTAGATCATATTGGTCAAGATCGAATGACTAGATTAGTTAGAAAAGGGCTATTCGGTCCACTTGCTAAAATCAATTTGCCTACATGTGAATATTGTTTAGAAAATAACTCAAAAATCTTTGGATAAAATTACTCAAGCAAAATATTCACTGCAATTGATACATTTAGACATTTGTGGCCTAATAAATGTGAGGGCAATGCATGATAGTTTCTATTTCATCACTTTTATAGATGACCACATATGTTTCTATCATATTTATCTAATCTCCATAAATCTAAAGCATTGGATTGCTTTAGATGATATATCAATGAGGTTGAGAATCAGTTAGATAGAAAAATAAAAATTTTAAGAATTGATAGAGGCCGCAAGTATCTATTGGAATAATTTAAGAAATTATGTGAAGAAAAGAGAATAATTAGATAGCTGACGATTTCAGAAACCCCACAGTAAAATGGTGTTGTTGAGAGGAGGAATCATATCTTGCTTGACATGATGATATTAATGATGGTGCAGGCTAATTTAATGATTTTCTATTGGAAAGATACATTATTAACTACCACCTATATTTTAAATCGTGTGCCCTCTAAATTGATACCTTTCATCCTTTATAAACTTTGGACTAGTAGAACATCATATTTGGATAATTTATAGTCCTAGGGCTCGGCAGCTTATATACACAAAATACTTTTCACCAATATAGGAAGTTAGGCCCTAGAGAGAAAAAGTATGTTTATAAGATACTCTGAATATTCAAAGAATTATATGTTTATCAGAGAGTAGCCAAATGAGAGTGTGATTGAAATTGAGCCATGAGATGTTAAATTTCTTGATGAGGATTTTTCTTATAAGAGTGAAGTTTGAAGAAAAATTAAATTTTATGAGGAGGAAGATTCAGTACATGGAACTACTATAAGATTTGGTTGAGGTTGAGGAAGTAACTCTGAGACCTCATGGGGATAGTGAAAGTAACTTATTATTTAGTGAATTAATTCTACAACTCAAGGCTCTTAAGAACCTCAACTATACAGAAGTACACTCATAACCATTTCCCATCATCACTTTGAGGTTGAAGAGGAAGCTTTTATGATTGTTATACATGATGATGATGAGTCAAGAACATATCAAGAGGCTATCTTATCACCTACTTGTAATGGATAGATGTAATGTTAGAAAAGATGGAATCCATGAAGTCCAACCATGTTTGAGATTTCATTGACTTATCTCCAGGGCAAAAAACCAACAAGAACAAATGGATTCTGAAAGTCAAGCACTAGATAAATCGTTCAATTTAAAGGTATAAAGCTCTCCTAGTAGCACAAGGATATACTAAAAAAGAAGGTATTGATTATGAGGAGACCTCTCCAATTGTTAAATTTGCCTCGATTCATCTAATTGGCTATTATCATACATTTAGATTTAAAATTTTACCAAAGAGATGTTAAAATAGTATTTCTCAATAGAGAGATAGATGAGGAGATCTATATGGATCAACCTACTAGCTTCATTGTAGAGGATGAGAAGCATAAAGTTTGTAAGCTCCAATAATCCATCTATAGCTTGAAGCAGTCATCTAAGCAATGATATCTATAAAGCAATCACTGATGATGGGTTGTTAATGATTGAAGAAGATTATTGAGTGTATATTAAATGGCTAAGAAAAATTTTATTATCTTTTCTTTATATGTTGATGATATTTTATTGATCGAAAAACAAAAGAGTGGTTGTCCTCAAAGTTTTAGATGAAAGATATGTGTGAGGAAAATTATGTGATCGGAGTTAAGATCTTTAGGGATCGATCAAAGAAAATTTTGGATTTGTGTTAAGAGACTGACCTAAAGAAGATCGTTAAGCAATTCTAGATGCACAATTACAAATCCAGTGATACTCCTATCGCTAAAGTGAGAGCTTAAGCTTAGAAAAATATTCGAAGACTCTTCAAGAAAAGAAGATAAATCATATTTTCATATGCTAGTATAGTTGGACAGCCTAATGTATACTATGATTTGTACTTGATCTGACATTTACTATGTTGTAGGTCTAGTCAGCCGTTATCAATCGAATCCTGAAATCTAGTCCGCTATCTTAAAGAGACTATAGACTACATGCTGTGCTATCAAGGATCAGATTTATGGTTCGTAGGTTATAATAATGCTGATTGGGTTAGTAACTTAGATGGATGTAAATCAACCTCATGATATGTTTTCTTACTGAACTGTGGTGCCATCTCATGGAGTAGCCAAAAGTAGACTTATGTGACTCGATCCACTATAGAGGTGGAGTTCGTCTATCTAATTGAGAATGTTCCTTTAAGATCTTGGAGTTGTCACTTATACTTTTGATCCTATGACAATCCATTATGGCAATATGGCAGCCCTTGCCTTTGTGAAGGACCCCAAATATCATGGAAAGACCAAATATATTGATAAAAAGTATCACTATGCTCATAAGGCAGTAAAATAGAAGGAAGTAGTCTTGAAACATATTTCTATGAGTTATATAGTTGCTGACCTTCTAACTAAGCCAATTCATAGAAATATATTTTTGATTAATGTTAGATCACTTGGAAACTATAGAGTTTGATTATATAGACAGTTGATCATTTCTATGTTATTGGTACATATAATATTTTTGATTATTCATGTAATAATAAAATTTATTATATATATATATATTTGTTGGTATGAACCAAAATTAGGACATATATATATGCACTTATATCTTTGATTATGATTAGTAGTATGTCACAAGCTGATTGGCCCACTCACATGGACAATCATTTTTTTTGACACTTGTGTAAGTGAGCAAAAATTGAGGTATTAAATAAGTCATCTTAATAGATGCTAAGATGAGATCCTTCTTTTTTAGAAAGACTGTATATGGATAGTCCCATAATTCATGTAAGTCTAATTTTAGAGTAGAATGTGAGATCACTATTTGAAGACTAGAATATCGAGCAAATGGAGAACTCAGGTTAGGCACTCGAAAAGTGACTGAACCGAGATCCATATGGCATATGTGAGAGAATGGCATACGCTCAATTGGTTGAGAGTCCTGCCACAGTATGTATTTCATACTACATGTGCTTTATTGATTATTAAGAAAGTGAATGAATGGATCCCTACTTTATTATTATGTGAGTTCTTATGACTTATATATATTGTCCTCATTGATGCCCTTTGTAACTTTAGACTATGTCATGAAGTGAATGATCAGTATTAGCTATTTTAGTATGTTACTTATGATCATGATTGATTCAATTTTAAGAGACATTGCTGGAAAAGCAATTGATCACAAATGCATTAGAGCAAAGGAAGACAATTTGGATTATGTCAATGTATTATGACTCATTGTCGATAGGTTATGGTGCTTTTGAAGTAGCAACATGATCATGGGTATATCATGTAATATGTTGAGAAGTTAAGTATGGCTCTTTAAGGGATTAGAGATGCTTAGCTTGGTGTAATCAAGTTGGTCTAGGGCATCTTGAGTTGCTTATCTTTACAGGATTGATGTCTTTATACTGGTCTAAGTAGATTTTTAGTATAGAGCTCATAAAGTATAGCTTGACTCAATGATCGCACTATCCATTAGTCTATATGAATAGATTCAATGGTAAAACGGTGATAAGGTATGGTTCTTATGGTATCGGTGCCACAATATACAGGTAGGAGAATGTTGGGCATTCAGTTGGAACCAAATTAGTTACACCCATTTGCGGATCCGATTCGATGAATTTAAATTTAAAATAATCATGCTAACAATTTAGAGATTGATTAGTAACCAACTGATATGATAAGAGCCTTTTATTCTTATTTCTTACTAATGAGATTTACTTTATATAAAGGGACTGATCTCTGGAGTTGAGAATCGTCAAGAAAAAACTAAAATTTATGTATCCCATGTAGAGTAATAGAGAGATTAATTCCCCCACCTCCATTGTTATCATTGGGATCTAGAGGCTCTTGTTGGATAGATTATTAGTTCAATTTATTTGTATTCCTATCTATTATGAGTACAGAAATCTAAGATCGCTGCTGAAAATTAAGAAGAGGGCGTGTGAATCAACCAATTCTGAGATGGAACTATTCATATAGAGTCGTGACGTATCTTCATTGCACAAAATCGGATATATCTTTCTGCTATCCTATAACTATATTAGAAGCACCGCCTTTAAGCTTAAAAGGATATCAAAACACAGTAGTATATGGATTCCGATGTGGCTTGTCAGCCTTGACAGTCAAAGGAGGTCATATAAACCTTTGCACTTGTCATTTTTAATGAAAGTTAAGAGGGCCTAATTATCTTGATCATGTTCATCTTGATATCAATGAATGTAAGTGTTCATAAAAACATCTAAAGATCATGTTCATCTTTATATCATGCAATCCTCAAAATAGCTATGATATCAGATTTTTGAATGAGCTCAATCCAAATTATTTGATGTATCTTGGATTTACAGCAACCTTAGCCCAATATGTGCAAGCCCAAATAAGGAGGCCTATCTTCGGCCTGACAACTGTTTCATGTAAATTTGAGAAATGGGGAGGGAACGTCCATGCACTCACTTTGACTTGGGAACCTCTGACAGGCCAAAATCTGGTGGACTAACGCATCCAAAAACTTTGGACTCCCAAGCCCTTGCTTGAAAACAAGGGGGTGTGTCCACTAAGTAGAGATGACAAATTATGGTCTGATTCATCGATCCAACCTGTAAACAACCAATTTTAAGCAAGTTTAACTTTGAGATAAATAAATTTAGATCATGAATCCACCTATCTAAACTCATTTATTAAATATATGAGGTTTATATTTGGATCTTTGACCTATTTAACCTATTTTGACTTATTTGGAGTTTAATTGGACGGAAAATTCTATGAGATTCATTAGTTAGACCAGTACAATCAATAAAATTATTGGATTAGTTGCTGGTTGGGTCTACATTCATATACTAGATGTACCTTTAGAATTGGACAATCTAAATCCTATAGGAAGAAAAAAAACATGGGATCCGAGACAGCACATTCCAAAGGTATTCTTGGGTATTTATTAATATAGGTCTAGCTCAGCCTACAATCTAATGATTTTGTTGGTTGTACTGATCCAATCTACAAATTCTATAGGATTTTCAGCCCAATCATCTAAACATGTCCTTAATAATTGGGATAGATCATGATATGGACATTTATCCTATTTAAAAATTATTGAAGCTACTAAAAACTTACTTAATCCATTTCATGTAATCCAACCTACTTAACCTGTTTAACTTATTTAGATCCATTTAATTCATTAAAAACTCACTCAATCTATTTAACTTAATTTAACATACTTAGTAAATAGGTTT
Organism: Elaeis guineensis; assembly: GCF_000442705.2. Classification (NCBI taxonomy): domain Eukaryota; kingdom Viridiplantae; phylum Streptophyta; class Magnoliopsida; order Arecales; family Arecaceae; genus Elaeis; species Elaeis guineensis. The sequence continues at coordinate 29,849,871 of NC_025997.2, read as the reverse complement.
TACAGCTCAGATTGGATTACTTATTTAACAAATAAGCTAAATTCAAATCTAAAATTTTGATCTATTAATAAGTAGATCAGATTTAGGTTGTTAAAACTTTGATCCAACCCATATCTAATTCAAACGAGTCCTTTTCTTAAATAATACAAAAAAAATTTATTTACCTAAATATTGTAAATTCTAACTTATTTACCAAAGTAACGCACAAGGGATAAAATGCCATTTTGAATGGCGTTTTCACCCTGCCACGTCACCCATATTTTTCACGCAGACGTCGTCCAAAAAAAAATTAAAAAATATTATTTTAAATGGTATTTTTAAAAACATCATTTAAAATGACATTTCTAAAAATGCCATTTTGAATGGCGTTTTTAAAAACGCCATTCAAAATGGCGTTTCTTAATTTTTTCTCCAAAAAAAGAAAAAAAATCGAAAAAGAATGGAAAAAAATAAATTATAAAATTATAAAATTATAAATAAAAAAAAATTTTAATTTTGAATAAAAGTTAAAATATAAAAATTTAAATTTTTAATTCAAATAAAAAAGATAATTTTAGATGATTTTTTTCTTTTCAAATTTATTTTTTTAAAAAATATCTAAACAAAAATCTTAAAAATTTAAAAAAATAAAAATATCATAGAAAAAGAAAAAAAAGAGAAAAAATGTGAAAGAAATAAAAATTATAAATTTGAATTTAAAAAAATTAAAAATTTTAAATTTAATTCAAAAACATCATTTCAAATTCTTTTCAAAAATGGTCAAAAAAATAAAAAATTAAAAAAACAAAAAGTGCCATTAAAAAAATAAAAATTTAAAAAAATCAAAAAAATAAGAATTATAATTTAAAATTTAAAAGAAAAAATGTTTAAAATTAATTAAAATAAAAAATATAATTTCAAATTACTTTTCCAATTTCAAATTAATTTATTTAAAAAATATTCCAAACAAATAAAAAAAATAGCCTAAAAAATTTCATAAAAATAGAAAAAAATGAAAAAAATAGAAAAATTATATAATTATAAGTATGAATTAAAAAAAATTAAATATTTAATTTGAATTAAATTTTGATAAAAAAATAAATGTCATAAAAAAGTGAAAAAAAGAGAAAAAATATGAAAAAAAATTTGTAAATTAAAATTTAAAAAAAATAAGAATTTTAATTTTAATTCAAATAAAAATATCATTTCAAATTACGTTGTCCATTTCAAAATATTTTTTAAAAAAATTATCTGAAGAAAAGAAAAAATATTATAAGAAAATAAAAAATACCATAAACAAAAAAAAAGAAAAAAGTAGAATTGAAAAAAATAGGAATTGTAATTTTAATTGAAAAATAAAATTTTTAATTTTTAATTTTAAGAAATAAAATTATAATTATAATTGAAATAAAAAATATCATTTTAAATAACTAAAATGACGAAGAGAGAGGGCCCCCTCCTCTCTCTCTCTCTTCCTCTCTCTCTCCCTTTTCCTTGGCCGCCGGCGACTAACGGCCGGTGGCGGGCCCCGATGGTCTCCTCGTCGTGCTTTATCTACGACTGATGAGGACGAACGGATTCGGATACTGCGGGAGATAGAGAGAATAAGTTCTGGAATATTGGTGGTGATTGGTGTTGACCCATATAGCTGTGCACCTTGGTATGGAGCAGCCCCGGCGCCAGCGCCAGATATGAGATATATGCCGTCACCATATGTTTCACATATGCCATCACCGCATATTCTGCAGATGTCATCATTAGATGCTGCACAGATGCCACTGCCTTTTGATCTACAGATGGTAGCATCTTCTTCTTCCTACATCCCCAGATGACATCATCGGATACCAGTTGGCCACATGAGTATGATACTTTCTTTTCAGGTCCATCCGTGTATCCAGATGAGAGGGTTGAACGGGTCTTTCAGTCCGTAAATGATCCGACAGCATCAGTTATTCCTGAGCAGCATGATCAGCAGATCTCCTCCACTGATATAGGAGAGGAGCCATCACAGCAGGAGCAGCCGACGAGGACCTTCCTGAGAAGGTCCAAGCGACCACGGGCACCGCGACGTCCTTGTGGGACTTAGTCTTTGTTATATTTGTAGTTAGTATTTTTTATATTTTTATTGTACTATTTTTTATACATTTGATATTTTTATTCTATTTAATAATATTAAATATTGATTCTCTTTTATATTATTTAATTTCAAATGATCGGATATTATGCTTTGTGCATATGGATACACAAACTCGAATGTGTCTCAGAACATTAGGAGAGAAAAAATTATGCTAAAAGGACTATAAAAATTATAACGTAAATAATAATAACATATCGAATAATTTAATTATGAGATGAATTGGATCGTATTGGTATATTTCGATCTGATATAGGCACGAACAAGTACGTACGGTGCGATATGAAAAAAAAATAATTATTTTTAAATAAAAAAAGTAATTTAATATAATGATTCTTATTTGAATTATATTTTTTATTTTATTTAAAATTAAAATTTTTATTTTTTCAAATTTAAAATTATAATTTTATTATTATTTTTTTATATTTATAGTTTCTTTATGGTACTTTTTATTTTTTAAATTTATTAATTTTTTTGATATTTTTTTTAAAATTTAATTTTAAATGAGAAAAGTAAGTTGAAATGATATTTTTTATTTGAATTAAAATTAGATTTTTTTTTTAAATTCAAAATTATACCTTATATTTTTTTAATATTTCTTTCTCATCTTTTCTTTTTTTATGGTATATTTTATTTCTTTAATTTTTTAAGATTTTCTTTGAAATATTTTTTTAAGAAAAAACTTTAAAAGGAGAAAATAATTTGAAATTATTTAAAATGATGTTTTCTATTTGAATTATAATTAGAATTTTTATTTCTTAAAATTAAAAATTAAAATTTTTTTTTGAATTAGAATAACAATTCTTATTTTTTTTCAATTCTATTTTTTTCTTTTCTTCAGATATTTTTTTAAAAAAATAATTTGAAAGAAACAAAATAATTTGAAATGATATTTTTTTTGAATTAAAGTTAAATTCTTATTTTTTAAATTTTAAATTTATAATTTTTAATTAATATTTTCATTTTTTAAAATTCAAATTTATAATTTTTATTTTTTTGCATTTTTTCTCCTTTTTTTCTTTTTCTATGATATTTTTAAATTTTTAAATTTTTAATATTTTTGTTTAGATATTTTTTAAAAAAATTAATTTGAAAAGAAAAAAATAATTTAAAATTATCTTTTTTATTTTAGTTAAAAATTCAAATTTTTATATTTTAAATTTCATTCAAAATTAAAATTTTTATTTATTTCTAAATTTAAAATTATATATTTTATTTTTTTCCATTCTTTTTCATTTTTTTAGTTATTTAAAATGATATTTTTTATTTCAATTATAATTATAATTTTTATTTCTTAAAATTGAAAATTATAAATTTTATTTTTTTAATTAGAATTACAATTCCTATTTTTTTCAATTCTATTTTTTTCTTTTTTTTCTTTTTTTATGGTATTTTTTATTTTTTTACAACATTTTTTTCTTTTATTCAGATAATTTTTTAAAAAATAATTTGAAATGAAAAATGTAATTTGAAATGATATTTTTTATTTGAATTAAAGTCAAAATTCTTATTTTTTTTAAATTTTAATTTACAAATTTTTTTTCAATTTTTTCCTCTTTTTTCACTTTTTTATGGCATTTATTTTTTTATCAAAATTTAATTCAAATTAAAAATTTAATTTTTTAATTCAAATTTATAATTATATAATTTTTTTTATTTTTTTCATTTTTTTCTATTTTTATGAAATTTTTTTAGGTTATTTTTTTATTTGTTTGGAATATTTTTTAAATAAATTAATTTGAAATTGGAAAAGTAATTTGAAATGATATTTTTTATTTTAATTAATTTTAAAATTTTTATTTTTTTAAATTTAAATTATAATTCTTATTTTTTTTCAATTTTTTAAATTTTAGTTTTTTAATGGCACTTTTTATTTTTTTATTTTTTATTTTTTTGAACATTTTTGTAAAGAATTTGAAATGATATTTTGAATTAAATTTAAAATTTTTTATTTTTTTAAATTCAAATTTATAATTTTTATTTCTTTCGTATTTCTTTCTCTTTTTTTTCTTTTTCTATGATATTTTTATTTTTTTAAATTTTTAAGATTTTTGTTTAGATATTTTTTTAAAAAAATAAATTTGAAAAGAAAAAATTGATCTCAAATTATCTTTTTTATTTGAATTAAAAATTTAAATTTTTATATTTTAAATTTCATTCAAAATTAAAATTTTTATTTATTTATAAATTTAAAATTTTAAAATTTATTTTTTTCTCTTTTTTTTCGATTTTTTTTTTGGTGGAAAAATTAGGAAACGCCATTTTGAATGGCGGTTTTAAAAACGCCATTCAAAATGACATTTTTAAAAACGTCATTTAAAATGGTATTTTTTATTTATTTTTTTTGGACGACATCTGCGTGGAAAATATGGGTGACGTGGCAGGGAGAAAACGCCATTCAAAATAACATTTTACCCCTTTTGTATTACTTTGATAAATAAATTAGAATTTTTATTTTTTAGATAAATATTTTTTTTATATTATTTAGGAAAAAGACTCTAATTCAAACTATATCTGATCCGAACAACCGAATTGTCACCTCGACCACTAAGTTAATGCTTAGGGCATGACGGTTGTCACGTACATTTAACAAACAAAAGAGCGGGAAAGCTGCACTTATATATGCCCAACATGTTGATAATGCCCCTATATTATTGAAGAATATTCTAAACAAATGTAAGTAAAAAAAATCAATCCTTGAAATAAGTTGAATTGACAATGTTTGAGGATGCATTGATGGTTTTGGATAGGGCTGACAAAATATGATCCAACCCACCAATCCAACCCGTATTCGACCTGCCATAAACAGATTTGGGTTTAGACTAAACGGATTCGGATCATAAACGGATCGATCCATTTAACCCATTTAATAATTGGATCGAATATGACTTTTAAATATCTAATCCGTTTAACCCTTTTAACCCATTTAATATTTAGATTGGGTTGAATCAGATAACCCATTTAACATGTTTCTATTTCTGACCCATTTAACCCGACTTGTTTAATTTGTTTAATCCATTTAAGATCCGTTTAACCTATTTAAAATCTATTTAACATGTTTCTGACCTATTTAACTTGATTTTAATCCGTTTAATCTGTTTAACCTGTTTAACTTAATTTGATCTATTTAATAAATGGGTTAAATGGGTCGAGTTTATGTTTGAATTTTTAATCCGTTTAATAAATAGGTCGGATTTGGGTTGACTATTTTCTGATCCGATCCATTTATGACCCGACCCGTTTATGACCGATCCGATCCATTTGCCACCCCTAGTTTTGGGTGTGGTCCTACATCTATGTATAATTGACCGACCCATTTATGATCGATCCGATCCATTTGCCACCCCTAATTTTGGGTGTGATCCTACATCAATGTATAATTGAACTCCCGATTTAGCTATTGCACTCTTGTTTATCTCCAAGCCGAACTTGAACTAATTATGGTATATTTTTATCATAGAAGGCGGTATATGTGGAGTGCTTGTGGCAAATGAAGTTTAAGCTATGTTAGTACCATGCACACGACTCTCTTCTGCCATTGCTGACTACGCATTCAAGTTCAAGCAATTGGACTTCTTAGCAACTTCTCCCATCAACTTAAGATAAGCCAAAAAAAAAAAAAAAAAAAAAAACAAAAAAAACAAAACAAAAAGATCTTTACAAGAGAAAGAATAAGGATCAATTCCACGTTGAGAAACTCATCCCATACCCAAATACCACCCATGCTAGCAAACACTTTGGATAAGAAAGCTGGAAATCCAAAGGGATAAGCATTATTTTGGATGGGTAATTTAGAATGTTGGTTGCGGTATAGAAAGCCAAAGATTCGGCTTTTAAGATCATTGATTTATGTAACTATTGGAAATATTTACTACAAAATAGTTACAATTTGATGGAAAATTAAAGGGTTTGCAGGCCATAGTAAGATTTAATATGGATTGGTTAGTTATATGACCTGATAAGAGAACCATAAGAGAAAGGCACTAGCTCGATCAAAGAGAGAAATGTGCTAAATTAATCAAAGAGAGGAGTAATTAGCACACACTTGTAACTGAAATTGCCATAATTTTTTTTAATTTCTTTGTTAGTATTGGTGTTGGGCATTTTGGAGAACTACATGAGGATGATGAAACTATAGATACATATTTGCTTTTTGGAATACTATAGATATAGATTTGACAAGCTTAAGCTTTGCAAGCCAAGGTTGTCTCACGTGGGTCAGCTCAAGAAATACTTGGGCTTTTAATACATGTATTTTAGCATAATGGGCTGGTTGGTTAAGTGCCTAATATATTCTCTAACACATCCCCTTATATTACTGCACTTGTTGCTTTCTAAGGTTATGCCATTAATTATCGGATAGCAGGATCAATACCTAAGATTTCATTCCAAAAATCTATGCTGTCCCTTTTAATTTGTTAGTTTTTTAACGAAGGGTGATCAGAGATTCTGAGCCCCCCGAACCCTACTATACCCATGCCCAACTCTCCACCTAAATTGAAACACAAGTCTCTGATCGAACTGATGCTCGTAAAACGTGTAATACCTTGATTTAAAATGATTGATCTTGAACTGGGCCTGGTCCACTTGATTGGCCCAGCTACTAAGAAAAAAGGGCCCATAAAGCATTGACATAGATTTTAAAGCATGAATCAGCAGAGAGAGAGAGAGAGAGAAGATTTTCGATGAAAGTCTTCTTCTCTCTAAATTCATTGGATGAAGTCCAACTTTGAGCCGAATTTCATTATCCTCCCAGCTCAATTTAAAAGCCTATTCCTCCTTCTTTCAATCCCATACCAAAAATCCTATACTGCATGGGAAAAATGGGGTTGATTGCTGAGTTTTCACCTGATGATTTTTATCATCATAATGATTCAAACACTACTGAAAATGAGGTAACGTCCCCTCAATCTCTCAAATTATTTTTGTTCATGTTCTTTATGTCTATGGATCAAGAATTTTAGCCATCTAGCTTGATCGAAGAGAGAAATGTGCTAACTTAATCAAAAAGAGAAATAATTAGCATGCACTTGTAACCGAAATTGTCATAATTTTTTAATATCTTTATTAGTATTGGTGCAGGACATTTTGGAGAACTCCATGACGGTAATGAAATCTATAGATACATATTTGTTTTTTGGAGTGCTTAAGCTTAGCAAGCCAAGGTTGTCTCAAGTGGATCAGCCCAAGAAATACTTAGGCTTTCAATACATGGATTTTAGTACAATGGCCTAGTTGGTTAAGTATCTACTATATTCTCTGCCAGAGCAGGTATATGTGATATTAACATGTCCCCTTATGTTACTCCACTTGTTGCTTTCTAAGATTATGCCATTAATTATCAGATAGCAGGATCAGTACCCAAGATTTCATTCTAAAAGTCTATGCTATCACTTCTAATTTGTTAGTTTTTTAACAAAGGATGATCAGAGATTTTGACCCCCCGAACCCTGCTATATCCATGCACAACTCTCCACCTAGATTGAAACACAAGTCCTTGATCGAACTGATGCTCGTAGAACTTGCAATACCCTGATCTAAAAGGACTGATCTTGAACTGGGTCTAGTCCAATTGACCGGCCCAACCACGAAGGAAAAAGGGCCCAAAAAACATTGACATAGATTTTAAAGCATGAATCAGCAGAGAGAGAGAAGATTCCCGATAGGAGTATTCTTCTCTCTAAATTCATTGGATGAAGTCCAACTTTGAGCCAAATTCCATTATCCTCCCGACTCAATTTAAAAGCCTAGTCCTCCTCCCTTCGATCCCATACCAAAAATCCTACACTAGACAAGAAAAATGGTGGTGATTGTCTGTTTTCACCTGATGACTTTTACCATCATAATGATTCGAACACTATTGAAAATGAGGTAATGTTCCCTCAATCTCTCAAATTATTTTTGTTCATATTCTTTATGTCTATGGATCAAGAATTTTAGCCATCTAGCTCGATCAAAGAGAGAAATGAGAGAGGAGTAATTGGCATGCACTTGTAATTGAAATTACCATAATTTTTTAATATCTTTATTAGTATTGGTGCAGGATATTTTGGAGAACTCCATGAGGATGATGAAATCTATGGATACATATTTGCTTTTCGGAATGCTTAAGCTTAGCAAGCCAAGGTTGTCTCACGTGGGTCAGCACAAGAAATACTTGGGCTTTCAATATATGGATTTTTGCACAATGGCCCGATTGGTTAAGTGCCTAATATATTCTTTACTAAAGCAGGTATATTTGATATTAACATGTCCCTTTATGTTACTCCACTTGTTGCTTTCTAAGGTTATGCCATTAATTATCAGATAGCAGGATCAATTCCCAAGATTTTATTCCAAAAGTCTATGCTGTCCCTTCTAATTTGTTAGTTTTTTAATGAAGGGTGATCAAAGATTCTGACCCCCCCGAACCCCACTATACTCATGCCCAACTCTCCACCTAGATTGAAACACAAGTCCCTCGTTGAACTGATGCTTGTAGAACTTACAACACCCTGATCTAAAAGGACTGATCTTGAACTGGGCCTGATCCACTTGACCAGCCCAGCCACTAAGGAAAAAGGGCCTAGAAAGTATTGACATAGATTTTAAAGCATGAATCAGTAGAGAGAGAGGGAAAGAAAGAAGATTCCCGATGGGAGTCTTCTTCTCTCTAAATTTATTGGATGAAGTCCAACTTTGAGCCAAATTCCATTATCCTTTCGGCTCAATTTAAAAGCCTATTCCTCCTCCCTTCGATCCCATACCAAAGATCCTACACTAGACGGAAAAAATGGTGGTGATTGTCGAGTTTTCACCTGATGATTTTTACCATCATAATGATTCAAACACTATTGAAAATGAGGTAATATTCCCTCAATCTCTCAAATTATTTTTGTTCATGTTCTTTATTTCTATGGATCAAGAATTTTAGCCATCTAGCTCAATCAAAGAGAGAAATATGCTAACTTAATCAAAGAGAAGAGTAATTGGCACGCACTTGTAACTGAAATTGCCATAATTTTTTAATATCTTTATTAGTATTGGTGTAGGGCATTTTGGAGAACTCTAGGAGGTTGATGAATCTATGGATACATATTTGCTTTTTGGAGTGATTAAGCTTAGCAAGTCGAGGTTGTCTCACGTGGGTCAGCCCAAGAAATACTTAGGCTTTCAATACATGGATTTCAGCACAATGGCCCAATTGGTTAAGTGCTAATATGTTCTCTACCAGAGCAGATATATTTGATATTAACATGTCCCCTTATGTTACTCCACTTGTTGCTTTCTAAGGTTATGCCATAAATTATCAGATAGAAGGATCAGTGCCCAAGATTTCATTACAAAAGTTTATGCTGTCACTTTTAATTTGTTAGTTTTTTAACGAATGATGATCAGAGATTCTGACCCCCCCAACCCCACTATATCCATGCCCGACTCTCCACCTAGATTGAAACACAAGTCTCTGATCGAACTGATGCTCGTAGAACCTGCAATACCCTAACCTAAAAGGATTGATATTGAACTGGGCCTGATCCACTTGACTGGCCTAGCCACTAAGGAAAAAGGGCCCAGAAAGCATTGACATAGATTTTAAAACATAAATCAGCAGAGAGAGAAAGAGAGAAGATTTCTAATGGAAGTCTTCTTCTCTCTAAATTCACTGGATGAAGTCCAACATTGAGTTGAATTTCATTATCCTCCCGACTCAATTTAAAAGCCTATCCCTTCTCCCTTCGATCCCATACCAAAGATCTTACACTAGATGAAAAAAATGGTGGTGATTGCCGAGTTTTCACCTGATGATTTTTACCATCACAATGATTCGTATACTATTGAAAATGAGGTAAGGTTCCCTCAATCTCTCAAATTATTTTTATTCATGTTCTTTATGACTATGGATCAAGAATTTTAGCCATCTATCCCCAGATTTCCCTTGAAAAATTAAGCCTCCAAAGTTTTCGTCTTCTCATTATTTTTTTTGGCCGTTCACTATCATTGATTTATCGAGTGAGCAACCCCAACAATGCCACCATGGCTAGTGGCTCGTATCCCTAGCCACGGCCATCTCCAATTGATGCCCACTCTTATTTCGAGAAAGAACGGCAATCCAAAGTGCCCTCTTTTCACTACAATAGAAAAAAATATTTATGATGCAAAAAAAATATTGTAAATACTAATTTTTTATCGTAAATACTTATTTACGATAAAAATTTTATTGCTAATACTACATCACTAAAAATATGATCACAGATAATATTTTGCAATGAAAATAAAATTTTCATTGCTAATAATCATATTTTTGCGATGAACTTTTTGTATCACAAATTTTTTTTATTTTTTAGATTATTTATGATGAAATAAATTTCATCATAAATAATTTATTTTTTATTATAAATAAGATTATTTATGATAAAAAAAATTATCACTAATAATTTACTAAGTAAATTTAATATTTCTTTTAAAAAATAAAATAAATTATTTTTTTGTGATAAAAAATTTCACCATAAATAGTTCCATCATCAAAAAAATTATTAGCAACAGAAATGGCATTTCCATTGCTAATAATTCCTACCAAAAAAAATTTTTTCCTTTCAAAATTTTTTCCTCTAAAAAAATAAACAAAAAAAATTCAAAACAAAATAATTTGCAATGTAACTAAAATTTTCATCACTAATAAAAGTATTAGCAATAAAAAAGATATTTACATCATAAATAATTAAATATTTATAATAAAAAAATATTTACATTATAAATAATTTGGTATTTATTTATTTATTTTTAATTTTTAATCTTTATCGATTAGTTATGATGGAAATTTTGCATCATAAATAATTTAATATTTATGATATAAAATTTATTTCCATCATAAATATAAGTTATTTGCTATGGTAAATTCATAGCAAATACTTCCATCGTAAAAATCTTATTTTCTTGTAGTATAATTTTTTTTATTTTTTTCTAAATATGATATAATTTTAAAATTAAAAATCTATCTTCACCATTTATTATCTAAAAAATTATCATTAAAGTATCATCATAAAAGATCATCTCGATCTGATAGCCCTATCTATATCGATCAATAAAATTTAATTTCAACGATCATAAATGATCGCATGATGATCTGATAGATAGAAACCATCGATGGATCCAAAAATTTACAATGATGATCTCAATGATATTTATAGTATACTATCAAAATTTTATTTCAATCAGATATGATTATCATGATCAATTTAGCACGGGATGATTGGAGCCATTAAATAAAAAATAAGTGATCAAAAGATCAAATGGTGTCTGATTATAAGGTAATTTTTTTAGATAAATAATTTTTACTACTACTTTGATCATTTGTATGGTGGTGATTATAAAATTTAAACCATATATATATAAATCATCCAAAACTATATGTCTCTTGATACTCATTCTTAAAATCCTTAAGCAATTATATTTATACTTTTGTAAGATCTATTTAACGTGGATGGTTCATATACATGCGGTTTATATTTTACGATCATCAATATACAGATGATTAAAGTAGTAGTAAAGATTATTGTTTAAAAAATTACCTTATAATTGGATGCCATTTGACCTTTTGATCATTCATTTTTTATTTAACTAACGGTCCAAATCATTCCATGTTAAATTGACTACGATAATGATGTCCGATTGAAGTAAAATTTTGATAGTGTGCTATAAATATCATCAAAATCATCATTATAAATTTTTAGATCCATCGATGATCTTTATCTATCAGATCATTATACGATCATCCATGATCATCAAAATCAAATTTTGTTGATCGACATAACTAGGGCTATCGGATTGAGACAGTCTTTTATGATGATACTCTAATAATAATTATTTAGATAACGAAAGGTGAAGATAAATTTAAAATTTTAAAATTATACTATATTTTAAAAAAATAAAAAAAATTATATTCGATTATAAAATATATTTATGATCGATTTTTCAATTGTAAAATTAATATTAAAAAAATTTATGATCAAAAAATTGATCGTAAAATACTTAAATTATTTTTTTAGTTTATAAAATATTTACATCATAAATAATCTGATATTTATTTTTTTAAAAAAAATTATTTTCATCGATTATTTGTGACAGAATTTTGCATCACAAATAATTCAATATTTTTGACACAAAGTCCATTTTGCATCGCAAATATGAATTATTTGTGACGTACATTTTTTGCATCACCAATAATCTAATATTTATTTTTTTAAAAAAATTTAATTTTTATTGATTATTTGTGATAAAAATTTTGCATCATAATAATTCAATATTTATGATGCAAAATCAATTTTACATCATAAATACTAATTATTTATGATAAATAAATTTACATCATAAATAATTTGATATTTATTTTTTAAATTTTTTTATTTTATTGATTATTTATGATAAAAATTTTATATGATAAATAATTTAATATTTATAACACAAAATTCATTATGTGTCATAAATATGAATTATTTACGATGCAAAATTTTATGTCAAAATAATCTAATATTTATTTTTTAAAAAATTTTGATTTTCATCGATTTATTATGATGAAAATTTTGTATCACAAATAATTCAATATTTATGACACAAAATTAGATTTTACATTATAAATACTAGTTATTAGCGATGCAAAAATTTACATCATAAATAATCTACTATTTATTTTTTTAAAAAAAAATTTGATTTTTGATGATTATTTGCAACAAAAATTTTGTATCATAAACAACCAAATATTTATGATGGAAACTCGATTTTACATCATAAATAACTGGTATTTATGATGCAAAAAATTTATGTCGTAAATAATTGATGAATTTTTTTAATATTTATGATTTTTTTTTGATTATTTGTAACAAAAATTTACATCATAAATATTTTAATATTTACAATGTAAACTATATTTTACGTCAAAAATAAAAATTATTTGTGATGAAAAAAAATTTTATCATAAATAATTTATTATTTCAGATGAAACTACTTTTGCATCGTAAATAGTATTATTTACGATAAAAATATTTACATTGCAAATAATTTCATCGTAAAAATCTTATTTTCTTATAGTATTTGCCAAGGAACCAAGGAAAACAAAAAAAAGAAGAATGAAAGAAAAAAAAAGAAAAGGAAAAGAAAGAAAGAAAAGAAAACCAAAAAAGAGAGTAGTGTTTCTCTCTCCTCTCCTCTTCACTCCTCTCTCTGGCTTCTTTTCTAGTTTCTTTTTTTTTTCTAATCTCTCTAAAATAGTTTCTCTCTCTACAACTCTCTCTAGAATTATTTCTCTATGAAGTTTCTCTCTCCTATATTTTTTGAATCCTTGAGAAGACTATTAATGAGTTTGAACGATCCTAGTGAAGGAATTTTGATCCGTCATCGTCAAACAGTGTGCCGGCATTAATCCTAATCAAACAAAATTCTTTTAAATTTGATTATCCTTGATTTCTATTGGACTACATAATTGATTGAATCATCTTGATTGGATTGATTGTGATGCCAGACAACATCACTTGATTAACCTTGTTTCACCGATATTTTCTCCCTACTTGATCTATGAATCTAATAAAAGATCCCAAGTCCTATTGCTTTGAATTTGAGTTGATTCTAATAGGAGATTTTGAACTGTTCAATCCATCGAACAACGTGCCCATATCATCCAAGCTTTCATCGAGCATTGCAAGATCTAATTTTTATTAATCTCTATTAAATTATTATATTTTAAGTGATCCTGATTAGATAAAGCTACTTGATCAAATTGATCCCTGACTGTAAATTAGTGTATCAATCTCCACTTTGATTTTTGTTGAATAGTAATAGCTTTGATCAGTATTGATCTCTGTTGAACTATCTATTTTCTATTCTAATCATGATCAGATAAAATTATCTTGATTGGACTGATTAGGACATTGGATGCTATCACTTTGTCAGCCTTGTTAAGGTATCGAAACATAAAATTTTTATTCTTAAATTTTATGATCAAATTTTGATAAAAAAATATATTTTAAATAATAGATTTCAAAGAATAATCTCAGGATTGATTAAATCTATCCATTCATTATTTCTATAAAGATAAGTAATGAACTATCTTTTCGAGATATTTCATAATTTATTTTGGAAGTAAATAATTAATTTTTAATTTATGTGTGATTTATGAAATTATATTTGAATGGAGAGTAATTTATAAATATTAAGATTTTTTGAAAAAAATTTGTTTATTATTTGCTATGGAATATATATATGTTGAATCGAGTTATTATACATATATTATCTTGTAAAAGTAATTTTGTATACATTGGATTTGAGCTCTCAGTCTAACTATATTTTTTTGGATACCGTAAATGAGATTATGCATTGATTATTTGAGCCCTACCAATAAGAGTTGTATATTGATTCTCTAGACTTTGTCAATGAGGGTTATGCATTGGCATTCTGATTGAGCTCACAATTTCTATTATGACCTCATCATAGGATATAAATATAGTCATGATTAAGATTATTGAGTTATATATTGTTAAATTCAATCAAATTTATGATTATGTATACATATAAATATTTGAAAGTATTTGGTTTATATTATTTATGGTATACATTTTTATATTTATTCATGATAATTATATTTGAACATTAAATCTTATAATAACATTTGAAATCTCTAGTTGAGATATTTATTACTTACTGGACTATCGAGCTCATTATCATTTTTTTATTTTTAAATTTTGATACTTAGTTGTGGATGTGGATGTTATTTGGAAGTGAGACTAGAAGTGAGATTTGGCCCCATCAACTCCTTGAACTTAGACCTATCATTGTTATTTTAATTTTTTTGGTGGAGATTTATTTGATGTAAGACTTTTAAATTTGGATATCTTTTGGATTGATAAATAAATTAGATTTTGATGTTTAGTGATTTAAATTAATTTTACTATAATGTATTGATATCTGTTTGGAATATCTTACATACTAATAGAGAGAGTTTTCCATAAGTACGTGGCGGTTGTTATGATCCTTGGCTCACATTCTCGAGTCGAGGCATGATAATTAATATGATATTAGAGTATAAGTGGATAAGTCATGAGTCATAGAATTAGATGAAGGTAAGTATATGTGGATAGATAGTAGGGATATTGCAATATAGATCTGTGATTGATTATAGTATAAGTTATCTTAATGAAATTTTTAAGTTTTGTGATTATGTAAGAAATGATCACCACTACATTGTGATAAAATTGATTCACAAGATTTGACATATGACTGAAGGCAGGATAATTTGTGGAATCATGTTATAATAATTGGATTTTGGTCTAAATTAAATATAAGAGGATTGACCATGAAATATTATCGTGCGATGTGATTATGTGTTCTTTTTTAGCCATGTAAGTTGATTTGGAAACCCAAATTTGGTATGAGAGTATACTATAATATTGCTTAGTTTCAAAATTTATTATTTCATGGTAATAATGTGTCAAATATTTCGATTAAGAATTTTTTTTATAATATTTGATTGGAACATTCTACATGGTTGAATTTGGAATGTGGATCATGCATGAAGCTTGCATGTAAAAAACAATTAATTTCATTTTGAGACATTGTTAATAGGTCTATTTTCTTGTTGAAGGAATTGATTTAATTTTGAAGTTTGAGAGTATCTATTTTGGTGAAATCATTAACAATTTTATTACCATATTTAGATGCAAATAATAGTCTTATTTATATCTATTGGAGACTATATGGTGTGTATGAAGCTTCAATTCAAAGTTTGGATTTATAAATTAATCTAGGGATCTTATGCTGTCAATGTTGTTGAGGTTACTAGTGAGATCCTTGATTGTCATCCTCGATCAAGATAAAGATCTCATCTCATTTGTAACTATCAAGGTTATGGGATGTAAGGGAAACTTTATTTTAAAACTTAGGGTTTATGAACTAATTTGGCATTCTTTTGATATTGTTATTGAGGTCCTTGATAAAATTTGATATTGCATGGAGATTTGATTTTAAGGTGCTTGCATGATCATTATAGAAGGTTTGATAAATATTAAAGATCTCGATGAAAAAATTCTAGAGAAGATAATTGAATCAGTTTTACTTATATATTTTGATTTAAATTGTAACTTGACAGAGCATTAAAAGATTTTTCTTATTGAATTTGCTTACAAAATTTTGATTTAAAATTATCTAATTGAATTAACAAGAGAATTAAAATTTAATTCATATTGAATTATAGTAAATCTATATGATGGTTTTGAATATGTTAATAGATCCAATGGTTCATTTAGATAGATGTGCTTGATGTTTATTGGGGATGAGATTTAAAAGTCTCTTTAGCTTTACTTGGAATTTGAAATATTAGATCATTTTCTTTGACAATATAGAGTAATATTTTGTTGAAAGCCAATTAGTGAATCCAATGTATTTTGGTGGTTTAAATCAAAGAGTGCAGCAAAAGTGTGATGGATTGGATGATTTTAAGCTAATCAGTAATATTGAATTAAAAAGTTTATGATAGATGATTTGAATTAATTTTCTTTACAAGAAAATTTATTGATAATGAAAAAGATAATGTTTTGGATTTTGAATTATTTGGAATGTTGCTATATGATTTTCACAAGTAGCTCTCGTATCTACTATGCTAAGAAAATTTTTAGCATTTTGAGTTTAGGACTAGTGGACTATCGATTCTTGATTTTGGATCTAGAATATTTTGACATAGATTTCTTCTTCTAGAATTTAAGCTTATGCTTCTTATCTATAAGAAAGCATGTGAGATCATATATCGATCTTAGATTTTAAACTCAAACATTCATCTACTAAAAGTATATTAAAATTTGTTTATGATCTTGTGATAGATCGATTAAATTAGGAGAAGTTGATGTTTTTGACAAGAAACTTGATATCTTTATTTAAAATAAAAATATTGATTTTGACTATAAGAAATGAATGGTTCTGATTAAAATTAACTCTAGAGATATTGACTTTTTTCTTATAAAATGATTTAATGATAAAAGTACATCAAGTATTAGAATATCAAAAAAATTGAGTATAAGATTAAAACTATGAAATCCCTAGTCTTTTAAAAGTATAGATAAGAAATTTTGAGGATGAAATTCTTTTTTAAAGGAGAAGAATATAATATCTTGACCCAAAAGGGTTGAACTGCCTAATCCACTTGATGGGCCCAACCACTAAGAAAAAAAGGGCCCAAAAAGCATTGACATGCATTTTAAAGCATGAATCAGCCAAAAAAGAGGGAAAGAAGGAAGACTGTCGATGGGAGTCTTCTTCTCATCGAATTCACCATACAAAGTCGAACTTTGAGCCAGATTCTAACACCCTTTTAGCATATTTTAAGAGCCCACTCTCCCTCCCTCCAATCTCATATCAATGATCCTATGTTAGACAAGAAAAATGTTGGTGATTGTCGGGTTTTTGCTCGATGACTTTTCCCATCACAAAGATCCGAGCACCACTAGAGATGAGGTAAGGATCCCTCAATATCTCAAATAAATTTGATTCATATCCTCTATGATTGTGGGTCAAAAATTTTGGCTGCCTATACCTAGATTTTTCTGAAAAAATTGAGCCTCCAATGTTCCCCTACTTTTCATATTTCTCTTTGATTTTTTCAGCTATTCATCGTCACCGATTTGTCGAGTGAGGAACCCCATTAGTGCCGCTATGGCTTGTGGCTCGCACCCCCAGCCATGGCCATCTCCATTTAATGCCCATCCATGTTTTGGAAAAGAAGGGTGACCCAAGGTGTTCTATTTTGCCAAAGAACTGAGGAAAAAAGGAAAAGAAAAAAAGAAGGAAGAAAGAACAAAAAGGGAAAGAAAAAGAAAGAAAGAAAAGGAAATAGAGAGAGAGAGGTGTTTCTCTCTCCTATCCTCTTCACTCCTCTCTCTCTAGCTTCAGTATCTATTTTCTCTCTCCTTCCCAATTTTTTTTTCTAAAATAGTTTCTCTCTATATATCTTTCTCTCTCTAAATTATTTTTTCTTTATGAAATTTTCTGCTCTTGCGATTTTCTAGATTCTTGA
Organism: Elaeis guineensis; assembly: GCF_000442705.2. Taxonomy (NCBI): domain Eukaryota; kingdom Viridiplantae; phylum Streptophyta; class Magnoliopsida; order Arecales; family Arecaceae; genus Elaeis; species Elaeis guineensis. Next base: position 29,831,728 of record NC_025997.2, on the reverse strand, counting down.
GAAGATTGTTAATGACCTTAAATGACCCAAGTGAAGGATTCTAGTCTATCATCATTGGCCAATATACCGGCACCAATCCTGGTCGGACTAGATTCTTTTAGATTTATTTATTTATGATTTTGTTGGACTATATGTGCACTAGTTCTATTATAATTTGATTAAATCATCTTGATTGGACCGATTGAGATACCAAAGAATATCTCATAATCAACCTTTTTTCACCTTTTTAATACTCTCTCCTCTAGCATTCTCTCTCTACTTGATCTATGAACTCAATGAAGGATCCTAAGCCTCGTTGCTTTGAATCTGAGTTGATTCCAATAGAGAGTTTTGAACTGCTCTGTCAATTGGACAACATACCTACACCATTTGAGCTTTGATCAAGCATTGTAAGATTCAATTTTTGTTAATCTCTATTAAATTATTATATTTTAAGTGACATTGATAAGATGAAGCTACTTAATCAAATTCACTTTTGACTGCCAATTGGTGTACCAACCTCCACTTTGACTTTTATCAGGCACTAATAGCTTTGATCATCATTGATCTCTATTGTACTATTTATTTTCTATTCCAATTATAATCAGATAAAATTATCTTGATTAGACCAACTAGGACATTAGATACTATCACTTTGCCAGTATTATAAAGGTATCGAAATGTAGAATTTTTATTTTTAAATTTTATAGTTAAATTTTGATAAAAAAATATATTTTGAATAATAGGTTCCACAGGACCCACTTAGGATTGCTTGCTCCTTTGCTTTTGCCACTGATGGCATACTTCACTAAATCAGTCTAAATGGTGGTTATTGTAGTGAATCCCTTCTTTTTGTCCAATTCCAACCTCGCATTCAATCTGTCCCTTCGTTATTTCTACAAAGATAAATAATAAACCATCTTTTCAAGATATTTCATAATTTATTTAAAAATAAATAATTAATTTTTAATTTATATATGATTTATGAAATTATATCCGAATGAAGGATAATTTGTAAATATTGAGATTTTTCTAAAAAATTATGGTTTATTGTTTTGCTATGGAATATGCATATGTTAAACAGAATTATTATACATGTATTATCTTATAAAATTATTTTTGTGTGCATTGGATTTGAGCTCTCAATCTAAGTATGTTTCTTTGGACCCCACCAATGAGGATGATACATTAGTTCTTTGGATCCTGCTAATGAAGGTTGTGCATTAATTCTCTAGATCCTGTCAATGAAAGTTATGCATTGGTATTTTGATTGAGCTCACTATTTTCATTCTAGCCTCGCGATAGGGTATAAGTATGGCATAGTTAAGGTTGTTGAGTTATATATTGCTTGATTTGAATCAGATTTATGATTATGTATATATATGAACATTTGAAAATATTTGATTACATAATTTAGTATAGAATATATTTTTATATTTATTCATGATAATTATTTTTGAATATTAAATCTTATGATAATATCTGAAATATCTAGTTGAGATATTCATTACTTATTGTGCTATCAAGCTTATTATCTTTTCTTTATTTTTAGATTTTGATATTGTCACACCCCAAATTCGGGACATAATACGATCATGCTATCGAGGGATGGAGCCTACGATAACACGAAGTCAATCAATCATAATTAGCTAAAATCCATCAAATAAAATATTCAATTCTATTATTCATCAAATAATTAAATCAATATTATTTCGGAGCATCTCAATCTAAGAGCAAGTACCAACCTCAAATCTCAACATTCGTAAATAAATAGCTACAAATCCATAATCATAAAATAAACTAAACTTTCGCTATCAAATTTCTAAACTTGCTTCATAGATCTTCAAGTCTGGATTCTCTTCATCGATCCTAATCTTTTTCTTCTGTAAAAAAAAAAATAAAAAAAAATATGAGCTACACTAGTCCAGTAAGTAGAACGTACGTTTTCTTATCAGGTCAAGCATAATTTTTTTCATGATAATATAATATTTAAAAAATAATAGATAATATAAAATAAAGTATTTCATAGAATATATAATAAAATAAGTCATAAACCAATCACGCATGCATAGATCATGAACATTTCATAAATATAAATCATAAATCATTTTTATCATATATTCGTATAATGTTTCAAAATATTGCTCACAGATATTCGTGCTAAGGTCATTATTATATCCGTGACAGGATCATATTTCTTAATCGACAGAGTTTTTATTTCATGTACCAACTTAATACCCGTTGGTAGAGCCATGTTTCGTGTGAATGCTAGCTCCGGATGTCGATCTTTTCGAAAAAATTTGTTCACAGCTATCTGAGAGCCTTTGAAATTCTTATATCTTTTTCTTAAAATATACATATATATAGGTAGAAAAATAATAAAATTCATTCTTCATAATCATGCTGCTTTTATAAAACATATTCATGGAATCAATGCTCATAATAAAACATACTTTTTTACGTCACATATGCTGATTTTTATTTTATAAAAAATATAATTTCATCAACAATAATTTTTTGCATAAAAAATATGATTATTTAAAAATAAATAAGCAGCATAAGATCCACTTATCTCGTTCATCTTAGATCTTTAGACTTCGTTAGAAGAATCTGCTAATCCTATTTAAAATATCAAATCATCATCAATTTCTATTTCATGAATATAATAAGATTAAATCATAAAAAAAGAGGACTATTGATCGAATGTGTCGGACCATCCAGATATCAGGATAATTCAGGATTTTTGATCTGAGGGTCAGATTTAAGTGACTTGATCAAAAAATTGTAGAGCACAGATCAGATCAAAGTCAAGATCAATCAATAGGATTCATTAATAATAGATTTGAAAGATATTTGATATAGCCAAATGAGGTTGACATATAGCACGGATATCAAAGTGGCTTCGAATCATCTTGTTAGAGTCAACATGAGTCTCTAGAAGATGAAAACATGACTCAATACAGGATTCATAGACCTTAGAGAGAGAAAATAGAGAAAGAAAATGAAGAAAAAATCTTTATATCCTTCAGAAGAGGCAATTATGATCGAGATCATCAGAGTCATATCAAGGTAACTCAATGTGGATTAACCGTGATCAGATGCTATAAATTTCGAATAAGGATCGGACTGGGATCCAACCTACTATATAAATTTTGAAGCGATTATAGATTATCTTATTTTTATCTCAAGTTTGTCTTAGGATTCGTGATGCAGTTAGAGAGAGAAAGTGAGAGAGAGGAGAGAGAATAAATTCTTTTCTCTCTCTTTTTCTTTTTTTCTTTTCCTTTTCTTTTCTTTTTCTTCTTCCTTCTTTTCTTTTCTTCTTTCTCTTCCTAGCCAAACAGAGGAGGGACACGAGGGGGGGCTTGATGGCTCGTGCTTCGATGAGGTGCGACGGCATGGCCAGAGATCCGGTAGTGATGACTGACAGCAGTGGATCCAAAGATGGCTGGCGGCGAAGTTCGGTCGGTAAGAAATTTGAAAAAGAATGGAAAAACAGGGGACCACTTCATTTTCTTGAATTTCTCCAATCATTGGCCGATCATCGACGGCCATAATCTTCAAAAAAGATAGATAGAGAGGTGGAGGTCCAAACCTAAAGGTGTGGCACCATGGGCGGCGGCATTGGTGGTCAAAAAAGGGAGGGAGATGGCTTGGCTGAACATAGCAAAATAGGATCTTATTCTTTTATGAATTTTTCGATGAACTCGACGGCTGGCGAGGGTGCGTGAAGCTATGGAAAGGAGAGAAAGGAAGAGAGGAAGGAGGATCGGGGCTTACCTCCGACTTCGGTGAGATCTTTGGTGAGAATTTGAGACGAACAAGATGAGGACATCTGCGGCTTCAATGAAAAAAATCGAGAAAATTAACAGGAAAGATCCGGTGCTCGTCATGGCCAACCTTAGAGGAGAGGAGTGAAAATTTTTATAGGATGGAGGGGAGGTCGAATCCTCCCCGAATTTGACTTCCTCTCTAATTTGCTCTCAAGGAAGAAGACTCCCAGCGGGAGTCTTCAAGGTTCTTTCTTTTTCTTTTTTTTTTCTATGGGCTAGATGGGCCACAATTGAGTGAGCTTGCTTTTTAGAACAGGATATTACATTCTACCCCCCTTAAAAAAAAAATTTATCCTCGAAACTTGGCATACTTGAGGTTTTGAATATTAAAATATATAACCTTCGTATTGTCCTTAAGTTTTCAAATTATTTACATCTCAAAGTACTTGTTCAATGAGTTTTCAACATAAATAATTATACAATATTTCGAAACTAAATTATTTCTCTTTGTAAGATAATGATTTTTTTTGATCTCTTAATCTTAAATTGACATTTCATAATTTCGTATCTATGAAATTATTTACTTTTGATTAATTTTTCATGAGAATTATAATCGACCCTATTTATTCTTTATAAACATAAAAAAAGCCTAGAATATTAGATGCTCAAAATTCTTCTAACCATTGCTGTAATAAAAAAATCAATTATTGAAAATAGTATTGCAATATCTAAACAAGTCTAAGAATCAATAATTTTGTTCTTTCATTTATTAATAGTGGTCTCTTTTACAAAAATCAAATCTCCTTTCATATCTCTTACTGTATTAGTATTCTTAAATAATTTTAGTATAATTCAACCACCATATTTCTATTATACATTTTGATAAGAACCCATCAAATTCTCCAAGGCTATCGGATGAATCCCAGCAAAAGATCCAACCTTTCAATTTTTTTTAGATAGAACTAGAATAAAATTTTAAGTTTTTTTATCTTTACTATTTTTTGAGTATATATATTAAAATTAAATTTTGATCTATTTTCTATATTTAAAATCATTACATAAGCTTTCACCACTCATCTAAAATTCAATATATCTTGAATTAATTTGGAGTAAGCTAACTCTAGATTTTCTGACAACTGGAACAATTCAAAACTAACCTTTTTTATAAAATGATTAACCCAAACCTCCAACAAATTAGAAGGTCTCAAGTTAATACCATTGTAAGTAGAATCAATTTGGTTACCTCTTATGGATAGCTTCTTTCATTATGACTCTTACATCATTAAATAAATCGATATAAAATTTTGTCGCTTATTTATTAAAAATTCATATAAGTCTTTCAAAAATTTGATAATAGCAAGATACCTTAGATCACCTCCAAAATCTAAATTTTGACTTGAAATAATCAATGTACTCCATTATCTTCGACAGACTTAAGAAAGATCAAGTAATCTAATATAAAAGATGACAATACAAATTATTAAAGATTTCACTTATATGTGCATATCATCCAATCCACAAACAAATAAATAAATAAATAAATAAATATTTTTTATTTTTCTACAAATTTTATACATGATCCTCTTATAGGCTCAGTATTCAAAAAATATTTGTTTCTTATATGAGATATTTTCTTTTTAAGCCATATCCTAAACAAATTTATTTTAATAAATCTAAAATTATAATGATCAAATAATTAACATTAAAATTTGGAAAGCCATCATGATCTTCACTCATATCAAGTTTAGAACTTCAAAATCATCTAAATAATAATTGAACAAGTATACTCAATACAACATATCAATATATCTTATTTTATTCCAGAGTCAATATCTCTCATACTTAAGTCAAGCCTTATTTATTGAAATCCAAGATATAATTTATCCAATTCTTTAATACACTTTGTATGCCATTTTATGCAAAAATTTCATTATAATGCCTATTGATCCGAAATCCAGACTTTGAATTCTTTTTGTTACTTCTATTATATTTCTTGAGATCATAACCTTTATACTTAAATCTCACTTAAGTCATAGTCCCTATTGATCATAACCTAAGCTTTGATATTACTTATATCATATCCTAGTTACTTAATCCACAGTCTCAAGTAATCATAATCTAGGCTCTGGTATCATAAAGTATCACACCCCAAATCTGAAACATAACACGGTCATGCTATCGAGAGATGGGGCCTATGATAATATGAAGCCAATCAATCATAATCAGCTAAAATCCATCAAATAAAATATTCAATTCTATTATTCATCAAATAATTAAAGCAATATTATTTCAGAGCATCTCAATCTAAGAGCAAGTACCAACCCCAAATCTCAACATTCGTAAATAAATAACTACAAATCTATAATCATAAAATAAACTAAACTTTCGCTACCAAATTTTCAAACTTGCTTCATAGATCTCCAAGCCTGGATTTTCTTCATCGATCCTAACCTTTTTTCTCTATAAAAAAAATATATGAGCTACACTAGCCCAATAAGTAGAACTTGCGCTTTCTTATCGGATCAAGCATAAGTTTTTTTATGATAATATAATATTTAAAAAATAATAGATAATACAAAATAAAATATTTCATAGAACGTATATTAAAATAAGTTATAAATCAATCATGCATGCATAAATCATGAATATTTTATAAACATGAATCATAAATCATTCTTGTCATGTATTTGTGTCATGTTTCAAAATATTACTGACAGATATTCATGTTAAGATCACTATTATACCCATGACAGGACTATGTTTCTTAATTGACAGAGTTCTTATTTCATGTACCAACTTTATACTCGTTGGCAGGACGATGTTTCGTGTAGATACTATCTCCGGATGTTGACATTTCTGAAGAAATTCGTTCATAGCTATCTGAGAGCCTTTGAAATCCTTATATCTTTTTTTTTAAAATATACATATACATAGGTGAAAAAATAATAAAATTCATGTTTCATAATCATGCTATTTTTATAAAACACATTCATGGAATCGATACTCATAATAAAATATACTTTTTTACATCACATAAGCTGATCTTTATTTTATAAAAAATATGATTTCATCAACAATAATTTTTTACATAAAAAATATAATTATTTAAAAATAAATAAGGAGCATAAGATCCACTTATCTTGTTCATCTTAGATTTTCAGACTTCATTAGAAGAATTAGCTAATCCTATTTAAAATATCAAATCATCATCAATTTCTATTCTATGAATATAATAAGATTAAATCATAAGAAAAGAGGACTGTTGATCGGATGTGTCGAACCATTCAGATACCAAGGCAATTCAGGGTCTCTGACCTGAGGGTCAGATTTAAGTGACTTGATCAAGAAATTGTAGAGCACAGATCAGATCAAAGTCAAGATCAATCAATAGGATTCATTAATAATAGATTTGAAAGATACTTGATATCGCCAAATGAGGTTGACATATAGCACAGATAGCAAAGCGGCTTCGGATCATCTTGTTAGAATCAACATGAGTCCCTAGAAGATGAAAATATGACTCGATACAGGATTCATAGATCTTAAAGAGAGAAAGTCGATCATAAGAGAGAAAGTAGAGAGAAAAAGTGGAGAGAGAATCTTCGTATCCTTCAAAAGAGGCAATCATGATCGAGATCATCAGAAATCATATCAAGATAACTCAATATGGATTAACTGTGATCAAATGCTATAAATTTTGAATAAGAGTCACGCTGGGATCCAACCTACTGTAAGATTTTGAAGCGATTCTAGATTATCTTATTTTTATCTCAAGTTTGTCTTAGGATCCGTGATGCAGTTAGAGAGAGAAAAAGAGAGAGAGGAGAGGAGAGAGATAAAATCTTTTTCTCTCTCTTTTTCTTTTTTTTCTTTGCCTTTTCTTTGCTTTTTCTTCTTCTTTCTTTTCTTTTCTTCTTTCTCTTCCTGGTCGAACAGAGGAGGGACACGGAGGGGGGGGACTTAGTGGCTCGTGCTCCAATGAGATGCGGTAGCATGGCCAGAGGTTCGGCAGTGACGACTGATGGTGGTGGAGCCAAAAATGGCCGGCAGTGAGGTTCGACCGGCAAGAAATTTGAAAAAAAATAGAAAAACAGGGGATTGCCCCCTTTTCTTGAATTTCTCCAATCATTGGCCGATCACCGATGGTCATGATCTTCGGAGAAGATAGATAGAGAGGTGGGGGTCCAAACCTAAGGATGTTGCACCATGGGCAGCAGCACTGGTGGCCGAAAAAAGGGAGGAAGATGGCTCGATCGAACAGAGCAAAACAGGATCTTATTCTTTTGTGGATTTTCCAACAAACTCAACGGCCGGCGAGGATGCGTGAAGCCATGGGAAGGAGGGGAAGGAAGAAAGGAAGGAGGGTCGGGGCTTACCTCCAACTCTGGTGAGGTCTTCGGTGAGAATTTGAGACGAACAAGATGAGGGCATCCGTAGCTTCAATGGAAAAAATAGAGAAAAATAAGAGAGGAGATCCGATGCTCGTCGTGGCCAACCTTAGAGGAGAGAAGAGAAAATTTTTATAGGGTGAAGAGAAAATAACCTTATTGTTATTTTAAATTTTTAGTAAAGATTTATTTGATGTAAGACTTTTAAATTTGGATATCTTTTGGATTGATACATAAATTGAATTTTGACTTTTAGTGATTTAAATTAATTCGAGTGTAATATATACATTGATATCTATTTGGAATGTTTTGTATACTTGTGGAGAGAGTTTTATGAGTATGTAGTGGCTATCATGACTCTTGGCTCTCATTCTTAGATGGGGCACAATAGAACTAGGATACTAAAAAATAAGGGATTGAAAAAGGTTTGATACTCTTCTAAATTGAACTCCCGTCCCTTATCTAAAGTGGCAAGATGTAGTATCATTCAAATTAATGTTTGGCGCTCACTTATAGTTAGTAGTTACAAATCTAAGTTTAACCCCTTGGCACTTAAAATAATGACATCAAGATGCATGCATGATGGCTAGATTCACTCTTTTCAGCCAGTGTGTGTTTGTAACAAGGATTAATTGACCTAAGCACTCGGGATGCGAAGCCTACTAGGTATTTTAAATCCCTTGTCATCCTTAGGGCACATTTGATAGCTTTTGTTTTCTAATTATGTTGTCAAAAATATAAAAGAAAAAATGGAGGAAACCAAACGTCATGTATGATGAAATCATTTTCTTTCTCTAAATTGTTTATAAAAATCTTTAAAGCTATTGATAGCTGAGGTTTATTTCATAAAAAAATGAAAATAAATAATAATAGAAGTTATGTACATCAACCTCTATAAGGTAAAGGGAAAAAAAAGACATGGAATCAACAATAATAACACATAGGAAGTTTCTCGGTCATAGGTCCAATTCTTAACTCAAAGAGTTCAAGATTAATTGTTTAGTAGTTTGGTGTTTTTTTTTTTTTATAAAAAAGTTTAGTAAAATCATTGATTCAGGAAAATGGCCAGTCTAGATGCTCCTAATGGGCCTCCCTGAGTACGTTTCTTTGGTGGAGTAATTCTTTGTGCACTGTACCCATGCAGCAAAAATACATCGTCCCATCTTATTGAATCATGTAGTCACTGCTTTCCAATACACATTTAGCCTGTGATTTCATTTTTTCGTTTGAAATTTTAAATGACGAAAATATCTCTCATCTTTTGAAAAAATTATGACATCTTATGGCGATATTATGATATCCTGCGGTCAAATTATGACTTCTTGCATAACAGGAAGTCATAATTTTTCTTCAAAAATTATAAAGAAAGAAAGATATTTTCGTCATTAAAAATTTATGAAATTTTTAAATGATAAAGATATTTCTCCCTTCCTTATGACATCTTATGGCTAAATTATAACTTGCTGTTATACAGAAAGTCATAATTTGACCACAAGATATCATAATATGGTCATAAGATGTTATAATTTTTTCAAATGAAGAGGGATATTTTTATCATTCAAAATTTTAAACGAAAAAGTGAAACCGCAAATATTAAATACATATTGAAAAGTGGTGGCTACGTAGCCCAATCAAGTGGGATGATATATTTTTGCTGCACCGTGTGTGGTGCATAAAGACTTAATTTTTGTTTTCTACCCTACCTTTGCAGTGCTTGGCTTTATATAGATATTGCCATGTTATCATTTCTCTGCTACGAGGATTATTGCATGAACCTTAGATATCATAGTTTTCTGGCGGACATTTCACCCTTTCGGTCTTGTTAGTCTATATTTCCAACTCGCTGGTCCAAAAATTTTAAAAGTTAATGGAAGAAAGTAAGCAAAATGTTTGATCATACTGTTTGCTGTTCATAGAATAGCTGTATCTGTGGATTTTATAATGTGACAGGAAGTCTTATTCTTGGGGGAATTATATTCCAAAAGATGACGAAATATGCTTCCGGGTGCCTGTCCTTCATAAGTGCACTTCATCCTTCGATGCACCTATATGTTTGAACAATGGAGTTACATAAATTGCTATAAAAATTAATATACAAATTCATGATGTTATACTAGTATAGAGACTACTCCACTGGTGGTCAGTGTATATGGGTCAGAACCGTTATAACAATGTTATATGGAGCACACAACAACTGGCTATTGGAATTTGCAACGCTAACGTATAATTTATTTGAATTCCTGTGCACTAGCATGTAGCTAAAAATTTAAGTGTATCATATTAAACATCAAAAAAAAGAACTTGGTTTAAGTCTCTTCCACCCCTCTCATCGATCACACCTTAATGATGTTGGATCTATGTGGGATATACATAGGATATATGTCCAGTTTGAATGATTATCTGCTTATTGTGATCAAAACTTTTATCACCTTAAAGCCACTTTGCTCTAGCAAAATTTGCTTTCCAAGTTTCCACAAAGCTTTCCACCTTCACATTCTTTCTTAGATCTCTACATGATTTCACCTTCACTGTCATTTTTTAGAAAAAAAATGACGATGGCAATGAATTATTGCCATCCTCGTGATTGGAAGTAGAAAAGCATTGCTTTGAATTAATGATAGCCAATTCAATAATAATGATTACAGTGATTAATGCAGTTATATATTTAGTAGTATTTGGTAGCCATTTTGGTATTCTTAGAATAGAAATATCGATTTCTCAAAATACCTATTCACTATCCCTATTTCAATTTTGTATTTGATTGAAAATTTGTGAGGTCCATCTAAATTATACATTGTTAGTTTCTAAATTAGAATAAGATGAAACTATTTCTCATCATTTCCCTGAAATAAGCTATTTCATGGTGAAATATAAAATAGCTTAAACCAATTGGAAGGAAATAAGATGCAATTAATGCACCTTTGATTGGAATTATAAAATCCACGGACCCTACTGTCATTTCATAGTATGTTTGGAGAAATAAGGTGGAATAAATCTTTGTTCCACTTTATTCTCGGCAACCAAATGCTACCTTGGAGTATAAATTGTCAAGAACGTTAGAGCAAGGAGGAAGAAAGAATGTATATTACAGGACACAATGACTTGTAATCACAAAAGATTGCTTTATAAATGTGGACAGATACTTTTTTACTCGTACATAAAACCTCCATTCAGGGTTGCTGAGAGAAAAGTAAGCAATTCTTATATGGTGATCTTGTATTTTGAGTATTATTAAATTTTTTTTGAGTGTTATAATTACTATGATGATCTTGCAGTGGCAAAATCAATAATAATGCATGGCCACCAAGTGTGAAAACAACGAGGGCCAAAGCCTCCATCTTAATTGCATGTTCCAAACATGATAATTGAATGCAGATCTAAGTTTTTCTTATTTGTTTTGTCACTTTGCTGAGTTTTTTGATAAAGTATTTTTATATACTCATATCTATATTAAAAAATGGTCTATTATTAGTTTTTTTGATAAGATTTGTACACCATTTAGTTCCACTCCAAAGTTTCCATACGGACGGATCATAGCATCAACATCATGTACATGGACCACTTTCACCAATTATTTTTTGGAGATAATGTTAATCAAACCTAGATAGACCATCAAAATGTGCATGAGGCTGATCTTATTTGGAGCCAACTAGACTAATACATATCTTTGCGGTCAAGGGCTCATGATTCGACATATGAGGTATTGTCCGTTCTGATTCTTCCTATATAAGTCAAAGTCTCTCTTAATTCACAATTAATATAGGACTAATGATGTCTTTCCTTCTATATTATAATATAACTCTTCAATCAAGAAAAAATTTATGTACGGACGAGAGGTGTTCTTCTCTTTATTTTTACCATAGCCTCTAGTAAAGGAGGAGTCTATATATTGACGAGAGATGCCCTTCTCCTTTTTTTTTAACAACAAATTGATGTATAGACAGGAAGAGCTCTATAGTTGCAGGGGTGATCCCCTACCTAATGCGCTATTATTGCAGTCAAGGGCTCATGGCTCGATACATGAGATATTTCCACTTTGGCTCATTGGTCTTACGATTTTGCCCTTCAAAAAATACCTCATGTGGATGGATATCCCTTTCTGTATAAATTAGAGTCCTCATTAATTCATAATCAATACGAAACTAATGAAGCCCTTCCTTCTACATGACAACACACCTCATCTCTAATTTGATTTTAAAAATTAAGATCTCAATAGTCTTGGTGGGTAGGTGAGATCAAGATGAACAGAGATCTCACGTATAAAGGTTAAAAAATTGCAAAGAACTCAATATTTTTTAAAATCTAGGATATTGAAAACTCGACCAATATGGTAAATTCAAGGCTGATAACTTTATTGGACCATTGAGTTTAAAGTTCATTAATAAAAAACTAAATTATGAAATAAAAAGAAAGTGATTGCAAAATATCCATATATATATATATATATATATATATATATATATATATATATATATATATATATATATATACATCTTATTGGGAGGTGGTATGTCATCCTGGCTGAAGACAAAAACCAACGAAGTATACGGGGTTGTCACTACAGTACTATCAGTGATGAATGAGCATAACCCTAGTAGTAGATACATCATCCCAAAATAGTGAAATTTGAGGGAGGGGGGGTCGTGAAGCTATATCAGAAGAGGTAATTCAGTACATAATGAAGCAGCAAAAGATCCTGGTAACTTTAAACTCAGTCAACCCTTACTTTTTGATTGATCCTTCAGGATGGAGCTTCCCAACGGCAAATCCTTTGGTCACTGGTCTTTATTTCAGCCAATCCCAGCTTCGATCGCCAATCCACTATCCACCGACTTCTGCTTCAGTTACACACCCTGGCCACCAGTATCAGAGCGGCTCTCATCTCCACTTGCCATGCCTCTTATCAATCCAAAGCTCAGCAGCCAGGGCAAATCCCTTCTGAGAAGTTCCGCACCTCTTTTCAAACTCCAAGCGGTCCAACTGGCTCCGAAGCTAATAAGGTAAGTATAACTGTTGCATCTTAGAATTCTGGCCCCAAATCTCGCCATGCCCCGACCGAATCGATTGAAACAAACCAAAAATTTCACAACTAAATGGGTCTCACCTTTATCCATAAATAGAGGTATGAAAGGAACCCCCAAGGTACGCACTCCATCTCTCTCACATACTCTTTCTCTCTATTCTCTGAGATCTGACTTAAGTGTCGGAGGATTTCATCGGAGCCAACTCTAGTCAAGATTTATCTTGCAAGTCACTTCTCTGGAAGGATGCGCCTAACTTCAATCACTCCGATCGAGAGTCAAATTTCGACAACAACAAATTGGTGCCAGAGGAAGTGCTTTGCCATTTTTTGAAAAAGAGTGTGCTATTCATCACCATGCCACCATGGAGAGCTTCTTCAAGGCGTTCTGGGTGCTCCACCACCATTGCTCCTCGTGCGGTCAAAAATCTGAATGAGAACCATGCTCCGGCATCCTAACCAATGCCACCACCACAACTGCCATAGTCGGCTCCTAGAGTGAGTTAGGATCAGTTTGCCATGTTGATCGATCAAGTACAGCATTAAAGTGTGGTCGACATCATACGGCAGCAGAAATCGGTGCAGGCGGTGCCCCCGCAACATCCTCCTCAATCTCCACCCCAAAGCTCAAATCGAGGAAGACAAACTAGATTGAGCCATCCCTGGAACCCCAAACACAAAAGGCATTCACCCACTCCTCACTCTGGGAAAGTCTCCACCCTAAGGAAATCACCTGCCCACCTCGCAAAAACCCACACGGTCATGATGCTGACATGGATCGAAAGTTTCAAGAGATCAATCATAGGATTGAGGCTCTGCAACACTAGACCATGGGTAGAATGACCAAGCCAATTTTGCATTGATCCACCCTTTATTGGGAAAATCATGTAGGAACCGTTATCCGCAGGCTTCAAGATGCCTCAACTAAAGGCTTATGATGGGTCTACAACCCAATTGATCACATAGAGAGCTTCAAAGCTCTCATGTTCCTGCATGATGCCAGCGATGCTATCCTGTGACGGGCCTTCCCTTCCACCTTTAGGAGAGTGGCCCAAGATTGGTATTCTAGCCTGCAGTCTGGCTCCATCCATTTTTTCGATCAGATGAGTCAGATGTTCATCACTCACTTCATGACCAGCAAAAGGCAGCGTTGGCTATCAGCGCCACTAGAACACATCAAGCTGAAGTAAGGAAAGTCCATCCAGAAGTATAGGGTCCATTTCAAAGTAGCTGTTCTAGAAGTCCACGATCTAGATCAGTTGGTCGCCATGATTGCTTTTCAAGGAGGATTCCAGAAGAACTCCCTCCTTTACTCCCTGGAGAAGAGGTATCCACGTGATTTTGCAAAAATATTAGAGTGGATGAAAAAATATGCTCGAGTAGATGAGGCCTTCGAGAAGCATGGGACCTCAGCCGAAGCGCCAGCTGAGGGAAGCAAAGATCCCAAATAGTTGGTTGCCTCGGAAGATCCAGTCAAAAACTATCTGAGGTTAAGAACCCCTCCTCACCATCAATCTCAGACACCACCATGGGCTTGAAGACCTAAAAGCCCACCTCGACAACATCACCTGTCTTTAAGGCAACAGTCCCTATAGAGGAGGTTCACTAACTATACCCCTCTGAATGCCTCAAGAGCTCAAGTGCTCATGAAAATCTACGAGTAGCTCCCCAGGCTACTGATGATGAGGTCTAAAAATTTGACCGAATAAAGTATTGCCTCTACCATCGCGATCACAATTACAATACTGAAGACTGTATTTAGCTCCATGATGAGATTGAGGAGCTCATTCAAAGAGAAAAGTCAGATACACTCTACCTCCGCTAGATAGGTGCATCGATGGAGTCCGAGCTTGATTGTTCAGTCTGGGGCATAAACTAATGACTTTGTTCAGCCGTGGGGAGAAAGGAGTGCTACTAGCTTCAGCGGATGAGGCTGAATCAGGGGAGCCAAAATGACTTCGGCTTGGGCAGAAGGAGCCATTGGGAGAGGCACCTGCCTATGGCTGGCTTCGGAGAGCCTGTGCTTCTTCTAAGCCCCAGCGCGGCTGATGAGAATGCCTTCCTCTTCTTCAGCACATTCTTTCTCAATGACTCAAGTTCTTTGGGCTTCACATTTGCAACAAACCAAGAGCAATTAACAAAAAAAAAAGAGACAAAGAAGAGGGGGAGGAAGAAAAAAGAAGGAAAGAGAAAAAAGAAGATAAACATCGAAAAAGCAACTAAACTAACCTTTGAGATTGGTCGGACTAAGGCCAGTATTGAAGAAGGTCTGCTCCCACAGCAATTGGTTTAGAGGAGGAATCTTGTACTCCCATAAAATTTTGGTGCAAAGTAGATCCTCTTCTTCTAGCTTCGGGATCTAAAAAACAGAATCTCTTGACCAACTATAGTAAGAAATTCTCAGGCCCTTGATAAAAGGGTTTGAAACAAACAAAAATCTATCCTTCCACCAATGGATTGAAGAAGAGCCCCTCTTAGTTAGGATGGGGACATCTCTCAAAGGAGAAATATACCGTCAGCCTCCAGTTCGTCTCTTGATTGTATAGAAGGATCGAAAGAGCGAAATGGATAGTTGGATGTTAAACAAGATGTAAAGGGCAACGAAGCCAATAATAAAGTGGAAAGAGTTCAGACGATAGAATAAAGGAAGATATTAAAGAAGCAAAAAAGCTGTACAATGAAAATGATGAATGGAAAGTCTAAGTCCAGTCTAAAATGCTTCTTTGTACAGGTCGACCCGTCCAAAGGGAGGATCTTCGATCCTACCACTTGACCCCAGAAGCTCCAACTCAAATAAAGCTGAAACCGCATATTAGGCCCAAATTAGACTCAAATCTATCGAGTCCAACACGGATCCAATCATGTCAGGCATGAAGGACAGTTTGGTCTCATGCCTGACACTCGAATCCATAGAATTTTTTTCAAAGAAGAAGACCCAGACGACCAATCTTCACCAAGACTCTTGGATCCAACCATTAGAGAATTAAAAATGGTCGGAAGAAGAAGGAATAAAAAGAAACATAAAGGGAATCAAGAAAGAGGATAGATAAAGGAAAAGATTGAAAAGCCAGTAGAAGAAAAATAAAAACAGAAGGAAGATCGAGAAATCAACAACAAGGGAGGGAGACCAACCTATACAAAAAGCAGGAGTTTGTACTGAAGAAGGTCATCGGAAAGAAAGCACCAACAACCCTAAAAAATTGGAGGAGGCCAAAGGGAGAGTTTCTTAGAGGAGAAGTCGGAAACCTAGCCTAGAGGAAGAAAGGAGTGATTTGGAAGCATGAGAAAGAATAAGAGAGGCCATGATCCCCTTCTTATAGGCACGCAGGAGCAGTACGGTACAGATACCAAATCGCCTTTAATCAATGGATGATCGACACTTGGCACATTCGCATTGGCTAGTAGAAACCGATAGTCGGTTCATTTATAAATCACGTCCAAAATGAAGTACGCTATCCCTCAAGTTTTGCAAACCACCCCGTCTCTCCCACTCATGATTACCCTATGCCGCAACCCTTCATTTCATCCAAGAGTCATAGATGTGGTTTTAGCTAACCAAAGATGCATGGCCTATGTCTTCGGCAAAGCAAAATTTATGTACTCCCTTCGTCTGAACCAACTCTGATCTGAATTCGAGAGTAGGGGGCATATATTGGGAGATGGTATATCATCCTAATCGAAGACATAAACTGATAAAGTATACTGGATTGTCATCATAGTGCAGTCGGAGATGAATGAGCATAATCTTAGTGGTAGATACATCATCCCAGAATAGTGAAACTTGAGGAAGGAGGGCTTGTGAAGCTACATCAGAAGAGGTCATTCAGTACATAATGAAGCAGCAGAAGATCCTGATAACTTTAGACTCAATCGACCCTTGCTTTCTGATTGATCCCTCAGGATGGAGCTTTTTAATGAAAAATTCTAGCTTCGGTTGTCGGTCCTTGTTTCAGTCAATTTCAACTCTAATTGCTAGTCCACTATCTGCTAAGATACGCACTCCATCTTTCTAGCACGCTTTTTCTCTCTATTTTCTGAGATCTGACTTGAACATCGGAAGGTCCTCGTCGGAGCTAACTCCGATCAAGGCTTGTCTTGTAGGTCACTTCTTTAGAAGAACGTGCCTCAACTCTAGCCACTCCGATGGAGAGTCGGATTTCAATAGCAACATATCTTATTGAATAATATCTTGGTATATAATTTTTTTTAATATCAAACAAGCTATTAGTGGATTGAGATATTAGAGATTAAGATCTATTATATATCATGTTGGGGGTGTATCATGATGTTAGGTAAGATCTCAATTAAGATGAAAAATATGCACATCTATCCGATGGTTTATATAAAAATTAGACATAATAATTATGCAATGTTAGATAATTATTGGCTTCTAACCATCATGATGATAATATACTCCAAGTTTTTGAAAATTTTGAATTATTCTCCATTTTTTCTTGGCTAAGTGATTCTTTGAATAGTTCACCCAAAATAAATTGATCTAGAACTATTTGTTTCTTCTTGAATTATACATGAATTTTATAATTTGTTCACAATCATGACTAATTTAAAGAATTTCTACATTATAAATCAAAAATACTTTTAAGTAAATAAATATAGAAATATCTTAAGAAAGTTATACATACATACATACTTACATATATATATATATATATATTGCTACTAAAGGATAGAAAATGGTTGGGTTGGATCAGGGCATGCCCAACCTGACCTGATTTCATATTTGGGTCATAATTTGGAATAGGATTTAACTTATTGGTTGATCGAGTTGAGTCGAGTCTATGAAAAATCAAACTAAAATGATTAGGCTCAAATGGTGATTGGATAGATCAAGTTTGTAGTTTGTATGAAGTACATAACTTTTTTATAGCTCAAATATAGTAACTGATAATTAAATATAAATTACTTAAAAATAAATAAAATTAAAAAAATCATATTTAAACTTAAATTTCATTCAAAAACTTTTAATTTCATTGGAGTAATTGATCATTTTTAAGTTTATAGACCATATTTTTCAAAATATATATACTTAGAATATTATAAATAATAATTTACCAAATAAATAATATAATATAAATGGTTACATATAATAAAGTGAACATACATGTGAAATGAAGTTGTTGTGATGAAAAAAGATGATGAGTTTAAAATGAGTTCATTCAACAAATTGAGAGAGATATTTCAAATTAAGGAGGTTTATATGGTTTGGATTTTTGGGATGGACTAGTCAGGCTTGGTTCAATTTGGATTTCTTTTTTTAACCTAAATTAATCCTGGATGATATATTGTTGGGTTGGGTTAAATGGTCAAAGGATATAAGATTCAGACCCCAACCTAGAATTTAGGTGTCCAATTTTTTTTTATCTCGGGTCTTCAAATATGGATTAGATTGACTCTAACTGCGTCAGAACTAGGTCAGGTCATGGGTGTGGACCGGACTGATTGGTCGCCTTAATTCAGCTACGAACAACGCAGAATGATTTTCTTAATGAACTCAAAGCCTTGGAAATATCCCCACACGGTATCTCCCGGAATCCATTGATCCTGCGGCCCGGAAAGCAGCCAACGACCGCATCTGATCATTCACCGCTGCTCCGGGTCTTTACTGCTGTCTAACCTAACGCAGCAGCCAGCCTCCGCAGCCAATCATTATCAAACACGTCACAGCCTTCTAACCTACCCACCAACACCAGCTGATCTTAGTCAAAGGCCGAGACCAGATCGGAGACAGTGGCTTTCCCAGTCAAAACCAATTCTTCCCCCGCTGACCGGCTGCTCCCGGTAACCGATTCCCACCTCCACTTCTGCAATCCCCCCGCGACCGTCACCGGCGTTTCCCAGTCCGACACCCACATACTCCCCCACTCCGGGACATCAATGCGGACCGAGACTCGATCTTCACCGTCCATTCTCCATCATCCGTCCACAATCTCCTCCTCCCGAACCGCCAGGTCCATCCCCAGACGGGAAAACCGAGCACCACCTCCCACGCGTCGCGTCCCGATTGGTCGTCGTGGAGCGTTGAGCACTCCGTGTCCGTACCCATCGCGCCAAAGCCACCGCTCGGCCATTCTTGGGTACCTCAGTTCAAAATTACCAAACTACCCCCTCGTTCGCATCGCCGACAGTCTCCCGTCTCCGAGGACGCACCGGATCCGCTGCAACCCTGATGGAGATCCGTGGACGCCGTGAACCTATGATCATTCGCCACGTGTCCCGTTCGCTCATGCATCACGCCGTAGGTTCCCTTCCCATCGGTTCTCCGCGAGGCGAATGATCCCTGACAGCATCCACCAGCGAAGAATTAAACGCCGCGTCAGCACCGGGCAATACCGTCCAATTAAAAAACCGGACATAGGGGCTTAAGAATAATTTCATAAATGTTGTTTGTGGGGAGGAGCTGTCGGTAAAACGGGAAGGGATTAATTTAATCCGAGGACTAGCTTTAAGTTTTTCTACGGGGTATTACGGTTCGAGAGGGGCCAATTAATAAATACGAACTTTCCTCATGCTTGGTGGGTATAAAAACCAAGAGACGAGAAGGGCCGAGCGAGAGAGCGAGAAAAGATCAGAGCGCTTTGAAAACGGAGGAGGAAGGAAAAGAAAGCAGCTGATAGTCGAGACAGAGAGAGTGGAAAAACTAAAAAAAGAAAAAAGAAAAAAAGAAAATAAAAAAGAAAGAGTAAAAAGGGAGGAAAAAAGAGATAAGAAGGGGAAAATCGGCGAACACGGTCGAAGACGAGGGGAATTGATCCTTCCAATCTCTCTCCATTCGGCCAATCCTGCTCGATCGGAGGCTTCCAGAACCTTCGGGAGCCTTCTAGAAAGCCAGCACGCACGGCCGCCCGCGATTCCCGGGATGGAGCTGCACGGACGGAGCACCGCAACGGAAGGCGCCCATCCGGATCCCGACACTGGTTTGGAAGGTAGTTGCTGCTTATTTTTTCAGATTCTTTTCTCTTTTTTGGGATATTTTTGGGGTGGAAATTTGGGGCAGTAGTTAGGGTTTTAGAGTTTGCTTGTGCAATTGAGCTGATGGGAGATGGTGGTTTCTTTTCTTGGCCGCTGCGGTAGAATCCATGTGGAGGTTGGGATTGGGCGGCGGCGGCGGCGATTCGCCGTACCCGGAGCGCCCCGGCGAGCCCGACTGCGCCTACTACATGCGCACCGGATCGTGCGGCTATGGCGAGAGGTGCCGCTACAATCATCCCCGCGATCGCGGAGCGGTAAGGTTCTTTTGATCTTTTTTTTGCAATTGATTCAACTAGGGCTTCGATTTATATAAGCTATTTTGCTTGTAATGTGTGTGGTGTTATTGCTTTCGAGTCAAGTTGGAAGTGTGTTAAGTTCTTTGATAGAGTTATGGAGTAGTTAAATGTGAATTTAATGAAGAAAGTTTGCATTTTTGGGCTATTGAATCAGGCAAGATGTGAAATTTCTATGCTTGATAGCTTTTGCTGATAATTGGACAATTAGATCATCTTTCATTGAATTTATGGTATTTATGGATACCTTATCTAGCGAAGCGGAGCTGGAAGGACTGCAGCAGGAGAGTATCCAGAGCGCGTGGGCCAACCTGTGTGTGAGGTACGATGCTTAGTTTGGCATGTGGTCTTGTTTAATCGTGGAACTCGGTATATTGAAACGAATTGAAATTGGACCATTGTCATGGTGGAAATGGTGGTTCAATGGATAAGAAAAACTTTGTTTTGTTTTCAGTTATGACACGCCCAATGTTTTGCAGTATTACATGAGGACTGGAACTTGCAAATTTGGTTCTACGTGCAAGTACCACCACCCGAGACAAGGAGGTGGATCTGTGCGGCCAGTGTTGTTAAATTATTCTGGATACCCGCTGCGGCCGGTTGGTGATTGTTTTTTTTTTTGTTATAGATTTGTGTTGACTTCTTTGTTTTGTGGGTGCTATCTTGTTAGTTTGATGTAGTTTGTTTTGGCATTGCTGATCATAGTAGTGGGATTACAAAATGCAGGGTGAAAAGGAGTGCTCCTACTATATGAAAACAGGACAGTGCAAGTTTGGATCAACCTGTAAATTCCATCACCCACAACCTGGTGGTGCCTCGGTGCCTTCCCCTGCACCTACATTTTATCCGACGGTGCAGCCTCCTACAGTTCCTTCACCTCATCCGTATCCACCTTTAGCCAGTTGGCAAGTGGGAAGGCCTTCAGTGTTGCCTGGGTCATACATGCCAGGGTCTTATGGCCCCATGCTTCTTTCTCCTGGAGTTGTTCCAGTTCAGGGTTGGGGTCCTTATCCGGTTTGTAAAATTCTTTTGGCGCATAAGTTTGCTGCTTATTTTTATGTGTAGCAACAAGAGAGTGAAGTTGAGATCTCTTAGTCTGTGCTGTTTTATATGAGCAGGCTCCTGTAAGTCCAGTAGTCTCTCCTGGTGGGCAACAAACTGTTCAAGCAGGACATTTGTATGGGTTATCCAGCCAAGTAACTGCTTCAGTCCCTTCTTACCAGGGACCTTATACTCCAGTATCTTCCTCAGCTGGGCCTTCAAGTGGTAGTCAGAGGGAACACACATTTCCAGAGCGACCTGGCCAACCTGAATGCCAGTTCTACATGAGGACAGGGGATTGTAAATTTGGATCCACGTGTAGATATCATCATCCACGAGACTGGAGCATGCCAAAAACGAACTGTGCTCTAAGCCCTCTAGGTCTTCCACTTCGTCCGGTATGCATTGCCACCTTTTGTTAGTCTCTTCTATAATATAAAATGTGGGCTGATTCCCTAATCTATTTTTGATTATCTAGCAATGGAACTATTATCTTAAACATTAAAGTTCCACTGGATGTGTAGGTTGATGTGATATTTGCATTTTGTAACATTGCTTAAACTGAAAGTTGTAGCACAATCTCTAACTTGTGTTAAATCTTGAGCGTGCTGAAAATTTGTTATTCTTTTAGTATTCTGCCTAAAGTCCTGGTTGTGAAAAATAAGTTGATTTCCTTGTGGAACTAATTAACTTTAGAACATTTTAAACATATTATGATCTAAGGGTGTGCTATCAGGTATTACAAATCAGAGACCTAGTTGGAGGAAATGGTTGAGGCACATATGTCCATTTGTACCGTGAATCCTGTCACTTCTATGATTGATAGTTTTCTTGTTTTGAAGAATTATGAATCGCATTATCTTTTTGTTATACAAAGAGTTCTCCACAGCTACCTCTAACTAATAAACTCACATTTGGGAAAGGATACCTATATGTTGGAGAAGGTAAGCACAAATTTGTGAAAAGAGACATAATTTGGAGAATTGCTGTCTTTTAGTAGAGCGGTATATCTCACACCGTGTGAGAGATGCACGGGCTTGACTTAAAAGTGATGAGTGGGAATTTAGATGAGCATGATGGTATATATCAGATGTTCTAAATCATATTATATTGAATTATTTAAACAAAAAGTCTGGACAGGGAGATGACTCTGTGAATGATTTGGCTTTAAAAATGCCTAAGCAGGGATTATCAAATAACTTGTGTAAGATGGCCGGTTGGAAAAGAAACCCTCTTTGTGTTCAGAAGTTCAAGATGAAAAGCATAAGGACTAGGTAGATGAAAAGGTGTGTAAAGGAATTGTTGGTTTTTTCTGGATCTTGATTAATAATGGTGAACTTTTATATGAGATGCTGGACTTCAATTAATTACTAATAGTCTAGAAATGAGGCGTGTTGTTTATTTGTAGATACAGGGAATTCAGCATGTGAAGAAAGAGATTAAAAATGATAGAGAAAGTTTGAATTTAAGGGATTTAATTTGCACTTTTGGTGAATCAATTTTGGCATCTTATTAAGGATTATGCAACAAAAAATTTATGGATTTTATCATGATCGAACATCATTAATAGGAGTAAACCATTCTTGTTGCTCTCATTTATAAAACAGACAAATAAATTGCGACAGCTAAGACCCTTTAATTTGTAAATGTATTTCTTCAAATCATAGCATTTTTTTTCAGTGAATGTTTATTATCACTGTCATTTTTACTTCCTGGAACCATCAATATTCAAAACAAGAAAGGATTAGTTTGTTGAATGAAGTGACTACATTGTAAACTCGAAGCACCTTAGTTTGTTATGACTAGGATGATTTTGAGGAAGTTGAGCAGGTTGAATAAAATACTTGTTGTGAGTGCCAATTCTATGCTTGTTAAATGATCTTATAGACAGGCATGAGCATGCGAAACCATCTTTTTTTTCGAGATTAGCCTAATGGTAGTTACTTGTTAAACTAGCATCAAGATTACAGAAAATTGTAGAGAATATATTTCCAACCATGTCCTCATCAATTTGGTTTATACTTCCTCTTTGGTTGAAGGGAACCAACCTCCATTCCCAACCTTTGTGAAACAAGAAAAAAGGATCTCATGTAAAACTTCAATAAATTAAAAGTAAATGATTAATTTATGTGGGGTGATGTAATGGGGAAAATCCATTTGAACTTGAAGCATATTAGGAAGCTGAATCTTATTATCACCCTTCATGATAAAAGAATAATGATCATTGAAGATCACTTTGATGTATCAAACAAGACATGAAGATGTGAATTGCCAATCTTTAAGCTGGGATTTTCTCTTGTTAAGCGGCGAGTTCTGACTGCATAAAGGAGGAAAAAGAAAGATAACCCAGTGTGCTCAAGTAATCCCAAGAAAGTTGAATTCTTATGGCATGCCTGACTGGATGACTATAAAATACTGAATGGGAAATATGTTATCATAATAATACTTGTGCACAAAAAAAAAAAAAGAGAATTCCAAGTGATGTTAACATGCTTGAGTCAATGATACGTCTATATTATAAAGCATAGAGACATTAAAACTTAAATATTAGGGCTGTCAGATGAGTTATTTCTTTGTGAACAGCTTATGCTTCACTCAGAATTTGGCTTGCTTAATTTTGAAATAGGAATAAATATATGATAAATATATATTGCATATTAACTAAATTTTATTGTTAGTTGTAGTTATTAAAAATAATATAGTTTATACATCAAATTTAATGGTAGAAATCAGCTCAATATACATATGAACATATCTGTGTATCTATGTATGTATGTGTTTTTGTATCTGTGATAATCTTGAAAGATGCCATGCTTTCATTAGATCTCTTAAATGAGCTGTTTGTGAGCTGCCCAAGTGTAGCTAGGAATTAAATGAGCTGGCTTGAGCTCATCTTTACAAAATGAGCTAAGCTTGAGCTAGGCCCAGCTTTCGCAAGCTTGGCTTGTTTATAGAGCTATTAGAATTTCTTTGTACATCTTGTAAACTAGTTATGCATACATCATACATGATTGTTTCAATGAATGATAGCATCACATATTGCATTAACTCAACTCAACTAAGCCTTAATCCAAGCTAGTGGGGTTTGGCTACATGAATCTTTTCCTCCATTCCGCTCGATTTATGACTATACTTTCTGAGAAAGCACCATACATGGCATGACATAGAAAAATATGTTTTCAAGAGTTATTCATTTCTATACAAGAGGAGGAAGCAATTTTTAGATCCAATAAAGAAGATGGCCCTATCAATGAAAAAATAGGGCATATAATCCTATAATGAAAGCAATTTTTGGAACCAGTAAAGAAGATGGCCTTATCAATGGAAAAATGAGCCATATAATCCCATAAAGACTTCTAACATGAGCCATGTGAGTCGGAATAGTAAGATGGTAAAAATCAAGGTTTTAGTACCAGTTTCAGTACCCATATAGGCAACCCAACTGGCATAGGTTTTATTGAGTGTCAGTGCGGTACATTGCTATGGCACTCGGTACAGGGCATGTGTTTTGTTGGCCCTCAGTGCAGTACATTGCTATGACACTCGGGGCATGTGCTGCCTACTGATTTCTCAATACAAAATGGTAAGCCTGATACTGAGTGGTACTTAAAACCTCGATCTCCCTTGATTCCAGTAGAACGATGTGGATCAAATGAACAATCCCCAAGTAATGGAACAAAGTATGATTTTCTGCAAGCAGATGCCATGCAAACATGAGCAAATTATGGAGCATTATTATTTTCAAAAAAACCTATGGAGCATGTACAAACTATGCACTTAATATCAGCCCATTTTCAAAAGAATAAATAAGATATTTTTTAA
Source organism: Elaeis guineensis (assembly GCF_000442705.2). Lineage (NCBI taxonomy): Eukaryota > Viridiplantae > Streptophyta > Magnoliopsida > Arecales > Arecaceae > Elaeis > Elaeis guineensis. Next base: position 29,806,422 of record NC_025997.2, on the reverse strand, counting down.
CATAAGTGCTTGTACCAATTCTGGTTTGTGCTATATGGCTCCAACTGCTGCACCTTCTTTGTAATCTCTTCAGTGTCCTGCTACCATACTGGCTTCCTATATGGGCTTTTCATTCTCATATTTTTACTTCCTCGACTCCCACACCAGAATATGCTTTTGCACTTCTGGTTTTGATAATGGAGCTTTATCTAATGCAACTTCTTGAAGCTTCATATTCCAAGTAGCTATTTTCAGTGGATTAAGCTGCTGTTGTATTATCAGTTGATTTTTCTTGTAAAATGCATGAACTTCAGAAAGCTTCTCTCATCTGCATGATTCACTATCCCTCACCATTTGCTTCTGTCATATCTGAGCTTTCTTGTCCTGTTTCCCATGTAATAAATGGTACTGTGATGCATTGTTATGTCACAAAACCTATGAATTCTTGTTTCCTTGCTTGAAAAATCCTGGATTTACGACATACTTATTTACCTAAACCTTTCATTATGTTAATAATTTGCTCAATATCCTACTTGACAACTCACCTTTATCGGTGAATGGACTTCACATTGTTGATTGTGTCTGAAATGGCATGCTTTTCAAGCCTGAAAAGAATAAATTTTCAGAAAAATTAGATAATTTTATTTGATAAAATATAGTGATTCTTAGGCTCGGTTTGGCATTGTGTATGGAGCATCAAAAGCATTTTTTAGAGGGTCAGACGCTGTTAATGAGATACATGTGCTTGTTACAAGTGAAGAAAAGTTGGTTGTCATGTTACATGTCCAAAACATCTTATATTGTTCCACTAGTACTTACACCCATAAATCAACTTCTTGCCACATCAGCCAGTTGAGGCTAATGCCGACCAATTACTCCTGCGGCACATCAGAGCATAGGGTTCCAGCTTCATTGACTAAACTGCTATTTCATTATGACATCATCTGCATCTGGTTCAATCTTCTTTTTTTTTTTAGTTTACAATCTCTGCCTTCCAGAGGTGTTAACCTTAATTTTACAATCAGTGGCCAGAGCTCTCTTTTGGAACTCTGATTGATGATTACCTGATTACTTGGTCACTCTTCATAAATGAGTCTATATGTGCACCATTTGCTTATTTGCACTTTTGGCATCAATTATGGCGTGTGATTTTGAATTTAAAAATCCTTGAAGTTTCCTATGAGATGAATAAAGAGATAATGCCTCATCTAAGAAGTAAATTATTTATGTCCTACATTCCAATGATGAGCTCTGAGCATGCAACTAGAATATTTGTCAGGTCATAAAAAATTGATGCCGTCTTAACCAACTAAAACTCAACTAATTGATGTGGCAAGTCAGCACCGTGCAACTGAAAATTTCATGTCTGTTTGAATGTTTGTTTTCTGTTTTTCTAACTGATTGATGTAAAATACACTGTTGAAGAGAGTTGTATATATGACAAAACCACTTTTCTTGCCAAAAATTATGTTCCCGCATAGATCAACAAGTTGAATCAGGTCATCTACTTGGTTAAAGGTGCTGGACTGGGGACATCGGTCATTTGGGCTTGCCCAATTGGCCTGAAGGATCAGTTTAAGAATTGTGATTTCGTATTCTTGAGTCTAAAAGATAGGCTTTAACATGAACTTTGGTATTTGGAACCTAGGTTTCATGTTAACGTTGAGATCAGCTATATTGGGGTGCAAAAGGTTTTATCTAATTTGCAACCAGCTCTTTGAAGAGAACCCTTAATTCTCTCCTCTCTTCAGTTCTCCCTAGCCAGCCACTGCCCTAGCTTGCTCTCCTCTCTTCTATGTTTTATCTCAAGGCTACTAGATAGGGAGCAGACTGGTTGACAATGAAGTGCCGAATCCTTTCCCACTCTCTCTTTTCTTTTGTACATGAATATTATGTAGCAAAGAAAATCTAGAAATCCAAATTTGTTTTTAAAATTTTGGTCCATCATTAAAATTTCACAGCAAGTTTTAAGGCTTGTGGAAATTTCAGATTATTAATAAGCAGATAATTTTGGGATCCTTAGGATAGTATGTTTGTCTTTGATTTTGGAGTGCTCTCTCCCCACGCTCCTGCCCTATCTCTTTCCTTTTTCTCCATAGATTCTTGTTTTGGACAGTAACAATGTTCATATGCATGGGCTAGCCAGCTTGAGTCTGGTTTCAGGTCAGCCCCAGGCCATGTTGAAGCCCAAGATTGGAGACTGGATGATTGGAAGACAAGTATGAACATTATGATTGCAGGTCTGATAGGCCTAGAATCGAGCTAAAGTGGATGCTTATAGTTCTGGGTCACTTAAGTCCCTTCATCTGAGGCATCTTTATGTGGGTTGCAATGCTTTTATCTTTGGGAATCATTCTTTATCTGTTCATTCTGTCTTTTCATGATATATATATATTTTTTTATAGAAAAAGTTGAAGTGATTAGGGAGACTATTTCTGTAGATTATGTCGCATGAAGTATTTAGTGTGAAAGAAGATCCCCCTTTTCATGTTGCAGAAAGTAAATTGCTGAACAAAGTTATCAAATTTATAGAATATCCAGAGCTTTTATTGAAAGAACAATGATGAACAAATTCCATAGCAAAACACAGTTTACTTATATACCATTTTTTTACTATGGCAGTACAGGTGATCCCAGCTACAGATTATTTCCATTAGTTATATCTGCCCCCACAAATTAAGTCATTTTTTGAGTTTCTGATACAGAATAATGCACTTGAGCAAGTTTCTACTTGAAAATCAGAACTAGCTTATTGTTTAGTGGACATGAATCTGAGTAATAGCTTCTAGTTATTGTGTTCGTTTGGAAGTTATATCCTTGTTTGGGCATTATGGAAGACAAAATTTCTCACAATAATAGACAGGATGCAAGCCTTGGGTCTGTGAATGAGATATTTTTCAATTTTCTTCTTGTATGAAGAAGAACACCTGTCTAATTCTTATTATTTTCTGCTTTTGTTTCTTATTGTTTCCTATCTTTTAATTTTATGTAGTTTATTTCAAGATTTGAAGTTTTTGTTCAAAAGTATAAATTGTCCACTTCTGTTAGTTTCATGTGATTTTAGGGTGCTACAGATGGAAATCGCTAAAAAAAAAAAAGAATTGAAAGATTGTAGATACAGCACATATAATTAGGCAGAAACATGATATGTAAAATGAAAAATATACTAGAAATGTTTCGGCATCGGCTGTATCAATTGTGTAGCTTAAGAAACTTTGGTGTGATACTGTTTGATGTATGAGTGTTTCATATGGTAGTGAATGCAAGTGAATTTAAACTAATGGTAAATTTTGTAGAAGCTCTATCTCCGCAAAAAAAGAAATCAATAACATAGAGCAAGCTTTTGTTAGATTGCCTCCAAATATGATGAAATCTGGGTTTTCCACTTGGCCATTTATTTCTCATGAAGCCTGAGAAACAGGCCATAACAGGCCTATAGCATTCATACAACTGTTTCAACATCTGTCGTGGTTTGGTAGGACCAATGCCTTAAATTGTATGTTGGGAAACATTGTAATCCGTGAGCTGTGATTTCCTTTCTTCTGAATACATCATAATATATGTCCAATATCCTTGTATGCCAGCAACCATCTAGTCCATTTTAGTAAAGAGAGTACCAGAAGTTGTGTAGTTCCACAGCAGAATCTGTTACTTGGTACATGAGCAACGAGAGCTCGGAGAGGAGCTTTAGAAAATAAGCCTAGTCATTGTACTTCCAAACTTCTAATGTCATGCTAGAGAATTCTCTTAGGCAAAAGAACATTCTCTGTAATTTCGCATCAACCTTGTCTGTTTTGATGCTTACATTTCCCTCTCAGCATAACACTATTATTTTCCATTGGCAGGATCTTCAGTTTGAAGAATGAAAAGAAAAAGTAATGAGGAATGCGAAAATAAATTGTCAACGAACCATCTTATAAACTATAAAGTCCTGTATCAATACATTCCTTATTTACCTTTCCAAATAAAAAGGTTCCTTTATGTATAACTACTATGAAATATTCTGTTCACATTTTAGTGTTTATTGGTTCCGGAATTCAGTTTGTTATGACAATAGACTAATCATTCTTTCTTTTGAAAGGTATTAGCTGAGAGTTGTAACAGTTTCATACTTGTAATGGATATCTTGTTGTTATGACAGGGGGCTCAGCCTTGTGCATACTATGCTCAACATGGAGTGTGCAAGTTTGGGCCAACATGCAAATTCGATCATCCAATGGGAACTTTGAGCTACAGTCCTTCTGCTTCTTCTCTTTCTGATATGCCCGTTGCTCCCTACCCAATTGGATTCTCTGTGGCAACATTGGCTCCATCCTCATCATCTTCAGATCTACGGCCTGAATTCATTTCTAGCAAGGAGTCTTTTCCTACCCGAATGCCATCATCTGAGAACATATCTAGTGGTTCTGTTGGTTCAATTTTTTCAAGGGGGAGTTTCCTCCCCCACTCCCTCATTCAACCACAAGCTTCTACATCAAGTAGCAGCAGCAGCATAGGTCATGGTGGTGAGATATCTAGTTCAAGCTGAGAAAAATCTGAAGCATATTCTTTTCAAATTTTTCTTCTAGACAAGTTTGGAACTTCCAACAGGTTTTACATTGTTCTTGACACGAGTGGAGATGCTTCAGACTGTCTCCATTTCTATTCTTGTTTCTATCATCTCTCCCTGGTCTATCCCACGTTCTGATAGTCCTTATGTTCATACAATCTTTATCGGCCCAACTTTTGCCACTCAAATAAGCTATAGTCAACATAGAAGAGGCATAGCAACGCACGAGGGTCTTCCACCTCTCTTTCCAATAACTGCAACAGGAAGCCCTTTGATAAATTAAAAGCCAACTGTGTCTGCCTGCTGGTGTCCATGCATGATTTGATCTTTTCGAAATGAGAAAGGATCTACATGTCATGGCTTCTCTACATTCCCTAGTTAGCAGTTTTAGCTTCATTGGCCTCTGGTTGTATAATTCTACACGGAGCAGCCTACCAGTTTCTGGCTTTCAAGCATGTTTGCACATGTAAGGCTGCCATGTTTTTGCTTCTCCCAGTTGTCCAGGTTCTTATCTTTGTATCTTTTCATATTATTTTGAGCAGAACTTTATAGACTCAAATGTAATATATGATTTGCTGTCCACCTGACGCAAGGGACGGTGTTATCATGAGAAATTCTGAATGCTTAATTTAATCAGCGGAGGAAAATCCTATCCATTTCTGTGGTGGTTGGATTTGTAAATTAGTTAGGTCCATGAAGGTCAAATTTCAGAGAAGTCGGTATGAATTTGGGTTTGTCACTTGCTTTTATTTTCAGGATTTCTTTGGGCTGGGGCATGTTATTTAATAATAAATAGCTTCACAACATAATTTCATCTTTTAATCATTGTCCAGATAAATTAATATAACTTTTATATAGTGTTTTTTTCAGTTTCATAATTAAATAGTTGGCATCTTTTGTTGTTGCATTTATTATGATAAAAGTATCTTAATCAATAGGAGCAATGGACCATAACCTTTTCAGAGTCGGGTAATAAATTCCTTCAAGTTTGGTGGCCTCTTTTGTTTTGTTGATGAAGTAAATTTGGTACATTTGGCCAAGATATGGTAATTTTATTGGACTGAAATGCAGAATGGGAATATGTAATGCATGTTCTAGATGCAGCTCTGGTACATAATTCATGTATGTTTCTAAGTTGTCATTGAATTATTAGAATCAAAACTTAATTACTTTGAAATCAAGGTTGGACGGTTGCATTATCATGTACCATCTTCATTCATTTTGCCCATGTTCTGTTCTAGTTTAGTTGTATTGTTCTGGTCATCTATGATCATCCATTGGTGATTAATTACCTCTAATTCCTGTAGTTATATGTCTAGAAGGTTTTGAAAACCCCCCAACCTAAGTGTCCTTTGGAAAGTGGGAGAGGGAACTGCTCGTCTTTGAGCTATTACGTCAATTTTCATGCGACTCCTTGGCATTTTATTGAGCAGGCGGTGGGCACTGAAATGAGTGATCGGGAGACGGAGGCGAAGGTGGGAGTTGGAAGCGAGGGTGGTCAGTCATTGTCAGGCTCCGACGAGAGATCGATCATAGGCTACGGTGGCCTAGGGCCCCACTTGACAACCATCATGGACATCACATAAGATTTCAAAAGAGGAGATGGAGAAGCTACTGAGGTATTTCACCAAGGTGTTGGAATTTTCCAAAGATAAGATGGAAGAAGGGAGACAGAAATTGAAGTAGGCGGCCATGATCACCCGAAGTTTGGGATACAGGGTACCCATCAAGTGGATTGTCAAAGACTTAATGGAAAGGAGAAACTGCAACACGATGTGGAAGCTTACTCTCTGATTGAAGACCACCAGTTATTTCGAATCTGGATGAGGTTTGACCATGATGCCATCATCAGTGGAGGTCCTTGGTTCATTGTTGGCCAACTACTAGCCTCAGAAACCTGGATATCTGATCGTGTATCAGGAGCGAATGTGGTCAAGAGAACGGTAGCATAGATGAGAATGCTAAGGTTGCCGATCAAGTGGAGAAGTATGGAGATAATTCCGGGCATATAGCTGCTGAGATTGGGAAACCAATTGCTATGGACCACTTCATTGACCAACTCCAAAAGCTGGGGTACATTAGGATTCAGGTTGAGATCGACTCAATGGAGCTGTTGAAGTCGGGAGTGCCGATAAAGGGGAGGAATAGGGTTATCTGGCAACCTTTGTTTACTCAAACATATTGGTGATGTGCTATCAATATGGCTGAATAGAGAACACGGTGAGGGATGTCAATTCCCACTGTTTGATCCTAACTTGGAAGAGAGTGATTGTCCACTGCAACTGGAGAACTTTATAGATGTGAAGCTGGAGTTAGGGCACCACATTGGCAATGATGATGGATGCCATGGGTGACCTGAGATTGATGATAGCATCGATGTGAATCAGGAATCTGTGGCAAGCCCTCATCTTGGCTTGTGTGTGATCACTTCAAAGTCGCAACAACCTAAGACATCCTGGGGTAGAACGAATCCGGATTCATCAGATCCCAACTCATCTTCATCCAGGTTAAGTTCACTATAGCAGCTATCAAATTCACTTGAATCGCTACCTGACTCAGACGAGTTGCAAAAACCAACTAAGGTTCTTGTTGCCGCTTGATTCAGTCGAGATCAGAGAGAAGGTGGCTGAACCTCGTGCAGGAATACTGGCGCTGGAGTGACCTGCAAAACAAGTCCAAACGAAGATTTTCACTCCGATGAGAATCCTCCGACGTTCAATCAAGTTCAAAAAACAATAAGAGCAGCAACGAGTTCTCTGAGAGGGATTGCTTACCTTGATCCTCGAGACTTTGGTTGCTTATATAGAATATTATCGAACAGCTAGTCAAACAACTATGAGATCGTACGATCTTGAGATTGCAGGATCATTGAACATGTCATTACATATGAATATTTTAGCCTTTGATTGTTCTCACGAAATCAGGGGAGACAATTACCTTTGAATCTATTCACTCAGGGTGGACAGCTATTGCATATGTTAAGAAATGAGTCGGCCGAGGTAACAGGGATAGCTCACGTGTACACGTGTCAGGAATAGCTCACGTGTACACGTGTCAGGAAAGCCAGTACACGTGTCAGAATAGCTACGTTACGTGTCAGGAAGATCATGCGGCAGGCTATAAATTAGTAGCTCGGCTCTGCATACCTCTACTTTACTCTTAGGTTAGAAGCCACTGCAATAGCTTGACGATCTGAGAAATTTCATGATAACCTGTTGATCCGAGGTACTCGTGGTACCATCGTAACACTACCAAATTGTACCTCGGATCGAGGGATGCATGCGCTGACGCTTTCGTTTCGGCCCTCAGCATTTAAAGATGATGCCGTCAGCCTAACAAGTGGAAGCATGCGGCAAATGATTGTGACTAATGGGACCATATAATCAGTGGTTTTCTCGAGAGTTGAATTTCTTCAGATGATGGCTTTTTGTCTTCACCCCTGTCTTCTTTTAAATCTGCCCTTTAGGTGTATGGGGAAGACAACTGCAAGACTTCTTCGCTCCAAACTTTTACTACAACTCTCAACGATTCTCGGAGACAAGATGGATCCAAAGCGTTTAAGAAAGCTCGAGTTGGTGCTGGTTAGAAAAAGGCAGGCCAAAGTTTCATCTGCCAGTCCTTCGATCCCGTCGGGTGGTGATGTGAGGATTTCGACCATTGACTCGACTGTTGCGGCCATGAGGGATGAAAATCCTCCCTCAATCGATGAGCCGATGGTTGCCCTTTCAGAAGTCATGGTGAAATCTCCACCGAAAGGGGTTTTGATAGAAGAAAGATCAATGGAGAAGGCACAATCGACGGGCTCGACTGACCGCCCTGAGGTGGTCCCGACGATGGCCAAGGAGGTAGAGGACGCAGATGGTCATTTCGAGGAGGCTCTAGTGATGACAGAAATTGGGGAGCCTTCGGAATGGGCATTCTCACTTCAATGCCTCCCCCCGACCGTAACTCAGATGGGGACCTCGCAGCTGGCGCCTTCTGCTCCATCCGCAGTAGAGAATCTCAAGTCCATAATGAAACTTTTGGAAAACTTTCTCTCTCCTATCGAGAAGCAGTACATGGATGAGCAAGGGGCCCAACAATGGATAACGGGTGCTCTGAGATCTCTTGCTCAGGTAGAGTGTCTTTAGATATCTTCTTTTAATTTTTCATGACTTGTATCACCTAACGATTGCATACAAATTTATATAGATTGAATATTATTTAGCCAGTTTCGTTGGCTCTACCTCAGAAGCTTCCATGTTAGAGCTTGCTGCAGTGAGAGAGGAGACAGACTCATTAAAATATCGCTTGGAGCAGGCAGAGTCAACTAATTTCGAGTTAGTCAAAGAAACCAACTCTTTTGAAGAGACTCTTTGAGAAACTCGAGAAATGATTGACCATCGGGATGATGAGTTGAGGAAAGCCGAGAAGAGGATTGAAAATCTTGAGCGACAGAGATATAGGGCTGAAAGAAAGATCGAAGACCTCAAGAGATAGAGGTCTGAGACGGAAAGGGACTGTCGCCGAACCCGCGACGATGTAGAGCACCTGAGGAGGACACTCGGGGGAAAAAGAAGTCGATATTATATCCCCTTCGAAGTTCATTCTCAAAGAAGTCCTAGCAGAAGCTCAGCTAAAAGGGTCAGGATCTCAAAAAGAGCAAGACGCAGGTAGAGAACACCTTTGAGGGGTGAAGATTCTGCTTCCAGAGAGGTCCAAGCATCCCTAGAGCCGCTTGCCAAGCTTCATGTAGTTTCGTCAGAAGTGGAGCATTTGAAGAAGAAGCAGAAGGAGAGAAGGGAGAGCCAAAATCTTCTCTGGCACCGGCTCGTAGATCAGGAGCTTTTGATTATAAATGTCAAAAAAAAGGAAAGTCGGCTGGCGAAAAAGGCAGCTGAGATCATAAATCAGGCTTGCAAGATGGCGTTCTCCATGGGCTTCGAAAGGTGCAACATAATGGCTCAGACACATCTTTCTACTGATAGTGCCGAGCTTCTATGAGTCAATTTCTTAAATAAAAGCTTGAAGGTAGTGACGGCGGATAGCACAGAGAGATTTGCAAGAACGTCTCGTTATTTCACTGAAGCAAATAAAATCGACAATGTCGTCCAGACTGAAGAGGCTACCGACATTAAGGAAGGCTGTTTCGGAGCAAATCCTGATGGCGTTCTAAGGCAATGACTTGTATTTCTTTTCTTTTTCTTTTTTTTTTGTAATGTGAACTTTGTAATCATTTTGATGCGAATGAATAGAGTTCATTTTGTTGCTAGTGCTCATAGTGTTGAGCTGAGTTAGCCAAACATTGATCTATATTAACTAATAACTTTGTCGTAATCATAAAATATGATCTGAGCTATAATTCAGCAAATAAATGATCCGAGCAAACATTCTAAGTAGTGCACAGCTCGAGCCACAATCTGAGCTATAGTTCGAGCAATATAGCTCGTATGTGTTGTGCAGACGTTAAAAGAGTTGGAATTCAAATCACCTTCATGTGGCAGGTACCGTCGCACGTTCTCGCATGCCTCTTCGAAAGTGGCACAGAGTATGATTCGCTTGTCGTTGGCATTAACTACCATATCAGCGGTATGAGTTACGTCCTGTCAAGGGCTGCCACTCATCGAGCGCCCGCTTTCGATCTATCGATTCACGCCTAGAATAATCAATGCTCTGAAAGAAAGCATCGCTTAGTGATAATTTGAACTTTGGAGCTAGTTAAAACCTCAGACAAGATTGGACATAGGCTTTTAGGGTTTATTCTTGTCTCCTTTCATCGCAAGTCTTCCTCTTCTTCTAACCGTGGCTTCCAAACTTCTTCCTACAAGGGAGATCGCCTCTGGAGACTCTGATTTTGCTCCACTAGGATTTCGATCTGAGCTGACAGAAAGGAACGTGATACTGCTTCACGAATAGTTTCAAATCCCCCCAGAGTTCTAGCTGAAAATCCAAGGCCGGATGATCAAGTTTGCTGCCCTCTCCCAGGCTGGATGAGTCTTTACGAAGAATGTTTTCAGGCTAGGCTGAGGCTTTCTCTCCACCCCTTCTTCATGGCTCTCCTTTAACACCTCAAAATGTCTCTCTATTCTATAGTCCTGAACTCTTAGCGACATATCAGTAGATTCACATAGCGTGCATGCTGGCTGGGATCGATCCTAGCATTGCACTTTTCCTCTCCTTCTTCAGCCCCAAGAGGCATCTAGATTCGTATAGGTGGTGATATGTGTCAACATGAAAGAAGAAGAATGTCGTCCGTTGATATAGGACACGCCTACCGTTGTCTACGGTTGGAAGGAATGGTTCCTCTTCATCTTTCAGACGTTTGGTGAGGATTGGAGGTTCGTCGCCTGGGGCGAATCTCAAGAGGCCATGCTAAAGGAGCCTCTTTTGAATCAGAGCCAAAGGGAGCAGGCGAGGGTCCTACATAACTTCAAGATTTCGATACTGAAAGAGCTTTTATCCCACAAATGCTGTTCAACATCGGTATCAGCCAGGCAGTCCCTTAAGGTATGCATGGGTCACTTGTCTCAAGACCCCATATTGTTTAATTTTGTTTTACTCCTACGCTAACCATTTAGTTGCCTTGGTTGCAGAAATAGTTGTGGAGACGGGCCCGAATGAGATGAAAAAATTGGAGAAGAAGGCCCATAAAAAGAAGGTAGCTGAGCTTGCGGGTGGTCGGAGCACCCATCTCAGGATTATGCACCCCCCGTGCTGCCAACCCCTGGGTGTGAAGACCTTAAGCCTCCTTATGCTGATGACTTCAGAATCGTGCGGGTCCATCCTGACTCAACTTCATTGGCTTCTGATGGGGATCGAAGAAGCCAAACCAGTTGAGCCATAGAAGAGGCAGTTCTGAGCCTACCGGCCCTGGAGGAGGCAATTCCGAACTCGTCAGCTCCTCTCGTCACTACATTCTCTCTGAAAAATGAGTCGACCAATGAGGCTGGAATTTTTGGGGTCACGCCAGTAATACTGAAGCTCGAGGCTTCGATCTTAGAGGACTATCGACTGGCGCATGAGCTATTCACCGGATGCTCCTCCCAACTGATGCAACCAAGCTGCTGGCCGAGCTATGCAGGGAGGTGCGAGAAAGGCCGTGGAGAGCTTCATCCAGGTGAGTTTGAATTTCTATGGATTTATTTACTTTAAACATTTACTTATCATGTGCACTAAAAAGAGATTTTTCTTGATAGCTCATTCATTATCTAAATAGGTATAGAGAGCTATCACGACCTTTTGATTGGGGTGAGGAAGTACCAAGCCGACATCGAGACACTCAAAGGCACTAGGGACAAAACCATGAGGGAGGTTGAAGAGACCTCTATAAGGGCTAACGCTGCTGAAAGGAGAGCTGAAGATGCTGAAGCGACGTTAAGAGGAGCTATCGAGGAGAATTCTTGACTGTTAGAAAAAATTAAGGAGCTTGAAGTTCAATTAGAGGTGGCAGATAAGAAGGCAGTAGAGGCCGCTTCCAGGGCCATTACAGACTTCTGAGTGTCAATGGAATACGAGGATGAGAAGATCGAGTTCTCTGCTGATGCCTATGCCGGTGGGAAGCAGCTGGTTCGGGACAGGGTTGCGGTAAGTATCCAGAGCTAAATCTAAATTTTTTGGATAAATTTGGGAACCTACTACAGTTGATGTACCTACGACGAACACTCCAGCTCCGGGTGCCACTTCTTAAGCTTTTACCTTTCTCCATTTTTTTGCTTTATACCTAGACCTTCCAAGGTTGCTATAAAAACTCTTATTATAAATATTTTACAGAGAATGAATGAATAAAATCTGTTCTTCTTTTTACTTTCTGCCTTTCTTTCTTTCTTTCTTTGGTTGTGATAACACCACTTGCATCCACCTTTGTCAACGATCAAGGCCAGAGTAAAGGAGTAGAGGGCTCTGGTGAGAGCGGCCTGGGAGAGGGCAAGAACCTAACACACTGTCCATCTTCCTCCCATAGGGTGTCCTCCAACTCTCAAGTCCCACTGCCTTCTAAGAGTGGACGTACCCCCAGTCTGGACCGATTCCATCTGGTGTCCGAACATGCTATGCCGAGGAGTCCAAGCCTCTATGAAGTTTGAGCAGGCTATCGACGTCGCTGCTAGTGGCTTTATCCTCGACTTCGAGGACTGTAAGTCTGCCTGCTACAGATAATGCCATATTTGGAGCTCCAATTCTTTCAACTTGAAAATAATGACGAGGAGGCTTCCTCATTAGATGAGGATTGAACTTTTCATCCTTGAGCAAGGGACTGAGGACAGCATCCACTATCTAGTCGTTGCCATCATCCACGATGATGAGAGCTTCGAACCAGGTTCACTGACCAGCAGGATCTGCTTCTAGACCGACGTGACCTTTATGGCTTTCTTTTATTTTGTTGCACTTTCTTCCATTTTTTTTTGTAAGGTGGCACTAAGGATGCCATTTTTATTTTTGTAAATATCAAAATGAATAAAAAATTATCTTTTGTAAGCTTGCATATTTTAATCTAACATGTAGAGGCTGACCTCGACCTAAGGCACTTAGAATTTTTTCGATCTGGGTCAATCCAGACCTTAGAAATTTAAATGAACTCGTTCCGATTCGAGACAAAATTACCTCGAACGAACTTTGCTGAAAGTGGTTCTGGCCAGAGGGCTGTTGGTTCTACTTGGTAAGCGACATCTTAGCTTTGCTCTACAAACAGCAACTTGGCTTTACCCGTAGGCAGCAAGTTGGCTCTACTCTACGTGGCAACTTGACTCTACCCTATAGAGAAGAGATAGCGTGTGCTCGGCTCATCTTGTGAGCGGAGTAGTGTGTGCACTTCTCATTTTTATGCGAGAAGCAGCATATGCCCGTAGGCAGTGTGTGCACTTTTTATCTTCACATGAGAGGCAGCGTGCGCTCGTAGGCAGTGTATGCACTTCTCATTTTTATGCGAGAGGCAGCGTGTGTCCGTAGATAGCATATGCACCCTCATCTTCATGCGAGAGACAGCGTGTGCTTATATGCAGCGTGTGCACTTCTCGTCTTCATATGAGAGGCAGCGTGTGTACTTCTTATTTTTATGTGAGAGATAGCGTGTATCCGTAGGCAGCATATGCACTCCTTATCTTCATGTGAGAGATAGCGTATGCTTATAGGTAGCATGTGCTCTTCTCATTTTTATGCAATAGATATTGTGTGCCATAGCCAGTGTGTACATTTCTCATCTTCACATGAGAGGCAGCGTATGCTCGTAGGCAGTGTGTGCACTTCTCATTTTTATCCGAGAGATAGCATGTACTCGTAAGCAGTGTGTGCACTTCTCATGATCGCAGACTGAGGGTCTTATAAGTTAGTCCACCGAAAGTATCTTGGGGTCGCCCTCTGCTTCTCACATGATTTGGGCTCTGATGGGGTTTTGTAAGTTAGCCCCACCTCCAAGTCACCGAGGACTAGTCATTGATCATCGAGGGTCCTTATGGTTAACCCTTATCTATTACATATAGTTTCGATCAGAGAAATTCTTCACAGCAAAAGAAGTTTACGCCATTCATGATGCTTAAGCAAGCAGGGCTTAGTGAATCCGAGCATTTATATTGGTTTATAATGACATAATATTACAATATCACTGATGATATATACGTAGATTGGTCGAGTTCCATGGTCTAGAGAGTGGAGTCCCGTCGAGTTGCTTGAGTCAATAGATCCTCGGATGTACTACCTCGTCCACCTAATAAGGATCTTTCTAGTTGGATGATAGCTTTTCCTGCTCAATGAGCTATGAAACTTCGACTCGCTATAATATTAGATCACTAATTCAGAATTTCTTGATTTTGATCTAGGCGTTGTAGTATTTGGCGACCCTTTAACGATAGGCAGCCATTCTGACAGTGGTATGCTCCTTATTTTTTTCAATCAAGTCAAGGTTAGTTCAGAGCCATATAGAGTTGGTATCTTCATTATATTCTCAACTTTGAGGGAGGAGAGCCAAATTCCATAGGGATGACTGCTTCAGTCCTGAATGCAAGGTTGAAAGGAGTCTTGTCTGTTGGAAGCCTCTGAGTGGTTCAATAGGCCCCTAGTATATGATGAAGCTCGTCTATTCAGGACCCTCTAGTTCGATCTATTCTGGCTTTCAAGCCTTACAGGAGAGTTCTATTGGTCACCTTCACCTCTCCATTCACCTGAGGATGGCCAACTGAGATAAAGCGATACTCTATTTCATATTCTCTACAGAATTTATGAAGTCGTTCATCACTAAACTACCTGTCGTTATCTGTGATCGTACTCGAAGAACATCATAACGGTAGATGATTGATTTCTAAACAAAATCTTTCACTTTCATTTTGAATATACGAGCTAGGGGCTCAACTTCAATCCACTTCATGAAATAGTCGATGGCCATTAGCAGGAACTTGCACTGACCGAACGTGAGGGGGAAAGGACCAAGGATATTCATCCTCCACTGAACGAATGGCCTGGGACGCTGATGGTGTTAAATGTGTGTCCTAGAAGTCAATTTTGACTGATGCATATATTTTTTTAAGATATATTTTATACTTGACGGACAGTTTTTTATTACCAATCATATAGTATGTATCCCTAATTTATCCTAAAAATTAACAAGGATAATTTTATATATTCTCAAGGTATTGAGAATTTGAAACATACATCATTAGTGATTAATTTTTAAATATTTTTTATCGTAGTATCGTTATGGAGGATAGTGATCAATCCATCTAAGATCGATGTACGGATCACCTCTCTTCTGGATAGATGGATTTCGAGTCTGCAATGTGGAGACACTGAGATGAGAGTGCAGGTAATTGTTAGAGAATAACTTGCACTGAGCGTGATCGATACAAAAAATTATTTGGATATCTACTTACTCGTCAGTGATTTTTTCGATGCTGTAGTAGTGTGACTGATCCTTTGACCTACGGTGTATTGGTTATTTATAGCGAGGCTACTTAATTTGACTGTACGTTCTCTTGATCCCTAGCCATTTGAGTTCTTGCTGTGTATGTTGGCTATTGTAGGTTTAGGTTCACTGTTTTGAGTAGGATACACCTAGATAAAATTTATCGATCTTGATAGAAAAGTAGTCCTATGTGATTCGCAAGACTAAGTTCAAAAAATCTCTAGTCAAAGCAAGTATGAATACTGAAAAAAATTTTCACAGATTCACAAATGAACTTAGGGCGAGCCAATCTAGTATATGACTGACGATGGGTCTGACAAATTTTTCATGACCTCCATCTAGTCGAAACTTATGATAGAGGGACTGTATCATACAGTAACTACATTTAGGAGTTCATTCTTTTGTTCTGCTGGATTGCCACTATATGTTGCTAGGCGTCACTGGTGGATCATGAGAATTTACTAAGATCATTTTCAGATCAATGATCCTTATTGGGACGAGTTGAAATTATTTCAATCTATCGAAAAGAGTTTCGATGATACTGTGACAGAGATCACGGTATGTCTCACTACTAGATAGAATAGAATCTGAGGGGTCACACACAAAAGGAGTATGATCTGATCAATGATTTGGATCATATTTGAA
This sequence comes from Elaeis guineensis, assembly GCF_000442705.2. Lineage (NCBI taxonomy): Eukaryota > Viridiplantae > Streptophyta > Magnoliopsida > Arecales > Arecaceae > Elaeis > Elaeis guineensis. The sequence continues at coordinate 29,790,382 of NC_025997.2, read as the reverse complement.
TTATCAATTAAATTGATAGTTTAAATTTGAAAACTGCTAATTTATAAGTGTTACAGTTTTGACAGCTGCTAATTGTTAGCATAGAGACTTAATTATAAATATTATAATTTAATTAGAGTCGATTAAATTATGAATCAAGTCTTAATTAATTTAAATCAAATTTTATTTAATTAAGCTTGATTTAATTTAATGCTAATTAGATTCAATTATCCAAATCAGATTTGAATTTCAATCATGATTGGATCAGTTTTGACAGCCTTTCGAATTTGATTCGATTCGAACTTGATTTGAACTTGATTTGGATCTAGTTTGAACCAGATTAAACTTAACCTTTAGAGTCCAAATCCTTTGAGCTTCTCTCTCCTAATCTCATGTAGAAAGGAGGGAGGGCATGCGTGGAGATGCCCCCCTTTGCTTCTTGTGCACGTGAAAGGAAAGGGCGCCAATAGTTGGTGCCCCACTCATCTGGGATTCTATCTCTTGATGATTTATTTCTTTTTTCTTTTGAATTTGATTCAAATTAAGATCAGATCCTTATCTAATATGGATGTGGGATTTTATTTATGTGAGACAAAAATTAAGAAGAGAAGGAGATGCGCTCTTGTGTGAATGAATAGAAAAGGGATGCCAATAGTTGGCGCCCCTCATCTATTAGTCATCCTTCCTTATCTTGGTCTCTCTTTCTATTTGAATTTGATTCAAATTAAGAAAGAGATAATATCTGAAAAGGAAGGGTGTTGGACCTATTTTTGTGCGACAAAAATATGGAGAAAGGGGTGAGGCGTGCGCGAATAAAAGAGGAGTTTTCTTTCTTGCCAAAGGGCACCTTCTTAATGCCTCCCTTCCTCTTTTCTTCTTCTACACGCCCCATGATCTGATGAGATCAGATCTAAAAGAGAGATTTTGGAGAGAGGAAGAGAAGAAGAAAGGTTCTTCTTCTCTTCATGATGGTCTGGTTCAGAGCCCTTTAGATCTGCGCGAACCTTTCATCTTCTTCGAGTTCTAGAAGAGGATTTAGATCCAAAGCTGAGAAGCGAGGCCTGCTAGGTGCTAGCACACGGTAGTCTTGGTGCTTTGATCAGATATCTTCATGTGGATACCAACAGAGGTCGGAAGCTTGCGTAGCTACGACTTGAACCCTGGATATCTGCAGGATCCGAAAGTATGGAGATTAGATCTTTGATTTTTTTTCTGATGATTTTTATTTTTGATTTCAAATTTTAGATCATGGTGATATGTTCGCATCAAGATCTAGTATGTGATTTACAGATGAGATCTGGTGCATTTTAAATTAAAAGATTTTAATTTAATTTACTTTCACTGCACATAAATATTTATGAAAAAATTTAAACTACACATATGAAACCACGCTTTCTAACAATGGTATCAGAGCCACAGGTTCTGATACGAACATAAAATTTCTTAGATCTAAAATTTGATTTACAGAAATTAGATCTAAAGATTAGTTAGATGCTAGACATCGTTCTGAAATAAGGTTGTTTTGGCATAATCCTATTATGCTAAAAGGTTATCTTAGAACGGTGTAGAACATTAATTAATGGTAGATCTTAAATTTTTGCATGTTGTAATGTGATTACAGGATTGTTTTGGATCTAAAATTATTTCAGATTTGAAAAAAATCATGAGTAATTCAGATCTGAAATTAGTTTCAGATCTGAATACGTTAATTAGGGTTTAATTTGGATCTAGTATGGTTGCTAAAATTATTTCATATATGCGATATATGCTTGTATGCATAGATTTAAATTATTATTTATATATTTGACATGTGAAAGATAATTAGATTCAAATTTTAATTGATTACATACATGATATGTTAGATTAATCTTTTAGTAGCTTAGTAATCGAATTGGGATAATCACCATGGCCATCTAATCATAAGAGGAAGAAGTGATTAAAATCCCTCTATCGCTCATTCAACGGGTTCTCTTATGACGTGTAGGGATGCTGATTGTAATATTTCCTATGAAGATGAACAGCAAAAGAAAAATTATATGTAATACATATTTTAGATTTAGATTTATTTATGCATGTATTAAGATATGTGTTTTAGATCAGTAAATGATATATGTGATATATAGTTTTTGACACATGATCTGAAACATATAAATTACAAAATTTTAGATCCAAAAATCTTAAATTCTGTTTACATAAAACTATAAAACTGTAACTGGCACACCTGTGGAGTCGACTCGATTCTTATTTGGGTTGACTTGAGTGCTTGGCGAGTGGATTTATTTTTGTTGGAGTCAACTCGAGATCCTGATGGATTAGCTTATTTGCTGATGAGCTGAGTCAATAGTACAAGCTAGATTTATCAATTTCTTTTTGTCTCAATGTTGAGTCATCTCACTATGACAAGTCGACTCAAGTACCAAAGTGAGTCGACTTGATTCTGCAAACAATAAAATTATATGAGATACAATACAAATAGTTTAGATCAGAAATTATTTTGACATCTAAACTAAAATCTATATTCATAATGCCCCTAATTAAAAATTAAAATTTAAAATTAAAAGATCTAAAATTATGAATTTAAGATCTAAATTTCAATGCATAAAATATGGATTTTGGTATGTGTTGAACAAATTAGGTCTAGAGACTAAACTATAATTAGGGTTATTGATTAGATCAGGCTAGAATCCTTTCTGATTTTGGGTAGTTGATCGAATCTAATCAAAAGTTGGTTAGGATTAGGTCAAAGGGGCTCAAAATTGAGTTTAGTTGTAGTTGATCAAATTGATTCACATGTGATATGAATTGATTAAATCAAGACCAAATTTAGCTCAATGGTTCAAGCCCGAGTCTATAGGTTAATTGGATTGATTCTAATCAACCAATTTGATGTCCAAGATAAGTCTTAGATGGTGATTCTTTAATTGGTTCTGTTGTCTGATCTGGCTAATTTGTTGGTATCTAAGGAAAGCAATGGAGAAACCCCCACTCATCTTTACTTACCTGATCATTTTGAAAAATTATATTTTATATTAGATTTCTTGTTGACTCGAGTTCACCCATACTGATTAGATTGGTCAGATATGAGATGATGTGCTAATTTAAATCAGATTAATCATCTACATCAAATGTATGTAACTATTAGAAAAGATCTAAACCTAAATCTCCTCACTAAATATTAAGTCTATTGGTCTTTTACTGTTGTAGAGATGTGGGTGCCTTTTTCGGTATTGATCGTTCTCGAATGGTTACAGTGGTCCGGTTGCATCGGAAAGGCACAACCACTCTATTGGTATTAGATGTCCGAGGTAAAGATGGGGTTGGACCCAATAACTGTTAGGTGAGGGATCCAATGATGGCTTTGTACTCATTAGTGAATGGTAGGTCAAACTTAACTAAAAAATATGTCAAGAACTATTAGGTGAGGCCATAGGACTTAAAAACTAAGTCACTGCAATATGCTTGGAGAAGCATATGGATAAAGAGTTGTCCACGCATTGATGCATGTGTCATCAATAACTGTTAGATGAGGTGCCGTATATCGAAGGGACCACAGCACCCACTAGAACTACTTATCACATTAGAATTTTTGTTTCTCCACTCGAGGAGTGTGAGAGACTGAAAAAATTAGTGAGAGCCTTTGTTTATTTTTAAAGTCTCTAGAACAAACATTTACAAGTGCAATCATCTAATTAAATTTTTACTCTTTGTGGTTAATTATTTTAGCTTCCAACTCTCTGCTCGAATCCTAGATATCAACCACTGAACCAAAACTAATTACATATTCTAGCTCAGAAATCTAAGAATAGTTCTTGGCCTTTAGAAATTAAACCATGTTTTTGACCAAGTTAACCCAATGTCATTAGCTTGCTCAATCCATAGTCAACGAGCTATATTTGATAAATGGTTGGATATTGACAATTAGATTAGATGCTATAAATTAGAATCCATGATTGATGAACTTCAATGTATGCATAAGGACATATAGACTGCCAATGATATGCTGATTCATCTGCAACAGTTGTGAGATGATCAGAGTCACACAGAACATGAGATGCGTGATGGACAGTTTGTCCATGATCACTATTTGACAATGATCAAGGATATTGAAGAGCTTGAGAAGTTCGACATGATCATGCATAAGGAGTTACTAATAAATTTGATCCTGCAAATTTTTGATTTATATGGGTAATTTGTGAAACTATTATATGAATAAATATTTTAGCACCTTAACTGAATTGGTCAATATATTGGTAACTAAAGGGACCTTGAAAGGTTCAGAGATACATATTTGGAAAGCCTGAAGAAACATAGACACACCTTTGGAAGATATGTCGAGTTATTAAAATTTGATCTTACGATTTTTTCTTCTTCTAGTTGAGTATTAGACTCTAGTGTATTGAGAAAAGTAAGAGGGCTGAGGAAAGGTGAAGCGACTCTTTTGAGTCGGTAATGGGGCAAAAATTATATTGTAGCCCTGGGCACCTAACCTCGATGATTACTATTTGGATTTAGTTCTCTATCATTTGCATGATGATGCATTTGTGAACTTATTTGAGTAAACAGTGAATGCCATTACATTTGAGAGATCAAGAAATCAAATAATCTGAAGTGTATAGGTGGTTCCTTAGGTTAGGTCATATAGGAGAAGAAATGATTTACTAATTGAAAAAATATGAGTTTTAGAGCTTATTGACTGTTGAGTCATATCTAGTCTGTGAATCATCTCTTTGAGGATTAATGATCAAGCTATCTTTTATGGGATAAAGGGATAGGACCGTTGAGATATTTATTCTAGTACATATTTGATGTGTGCAGCCCATTTAATGAGCCAGATGAGGAAGGTTATCTTTACTTCATTACCTTTATTCGTGATCAGTCATGATATAGGTATGTATATGAAATACAAATCTGAAATCTTTAAAAGATTCAAAGACTTTAGATGTAAAGTAGAAAAGAAATCAAAAAAACTCTAAAGATACTTTGATTAAATCGAGGACGTAATACCAAATAAAAAATTTTACGATTATCTTGAAAAAATGGCATAGTTTTATAATGGAATCCTCCTAGTGCACTTCAGCTCAACGGAATATCTGTGAGGAAGAATGACACTATATGAGATATGATCCGGTCTATTATGAACTTTACTGATTTAACCTTTATTTTTTTAGGGACAAGCTTTAATTTTTGAAATTTAAATTAGATTCCTTCTAAAGTTGGTTTCACTATACCATATGAAATATGGTATGGCAGACAAGTTAGAAAATAGGTCTATTAGAGCTTGTTTGTGGGATATCCTAAAAGATTTGGGATGTCACTTTCTCTTCCCAGTGGTTCACAATGTGATGGTGAGCAATCATGCTGTTTTCTTAAAAACAGTGAGAGGATGAATTCAAAGAGAGAGTCTTTAAGGAATAACGAGTCATTGAATTGTAGAACTTTTTATGATGAGCCAGTATATGTAGTATCTCCTCCACCTCGTAGATCTAGTAGGATCTTCTATCCTTCTAAAAGGTATTTCATATTCTTACAGAGGAATAAGAGAAAATATTTTTTAAAGAAGATTGAAAACATAAAGATGATCACAAAAATCTACAACAAGACAATGTTGAATGTCGATATTGAAAAATAGATGTGTAGATAGCCCTACTAAATAGATATCTTGAGAAGATATTTATATATAGTGGCTTATAAATTTCACTTTCAGTGACAGAGATCACACTGCAAAGATCATTCATGGATTTAAGCAAAAATCTCAGAGTTGGAATAGTTGTTTTAATGATGTAATCAAATTATTTGATTTTATCAAAAATGAGGAAGAATCATGTGTTTACATGAAGGTCAGTGGAAGGGTTCCATACTGACATCGGTTATGATGTAGTTGCATATAGAATTTTTATCAAAAATTTAGTACAAACATCTTATATTATGAAATAAAAATCTATAGAGATAGATCTAAAAGGATGTTTGATTTTTACAAATAGGTACATAGAAGAGATGCTGAAAGGGTTCCACATTGAAACCTCCAAAAGAGATCTGTTATCCTCTTGGGCATTGGTGTATGCCATGCTATGTACTCGATTTGGTATATCTTGCTGTGAGAGTCACGAGCAGATATTAGTTGAATCCAGACTGAGAGTATTGGATTATTGTAAAAATATTTCTAAGTACTTGAGAAGTGCTAAGGGTTTATTTCTGATCTTTGGAGAAGGGTTAGAGCTAAGAGTGATAGGATATTCTGATGCTGATGGTAGAATATCCACATCAGTATGTATTCTTGAGTTATGTTGGTTCGGTATGTTGAAAAAATTTCAAGCAATCGACTAATAAAAGTTGAGTATGCTGTAAATATGCAGGATGCATTGTGATTCTTATGATAGTTGCGGAGTTGGATGTTATACCATCGGATGCTATGATATTGTATTGCAAAGATAATGGTCCATAGTCCTTGCTAAAGGAGTCAAGGTCTCACCAGAAGTCTAAGCACATAGAGCAGGGATATGCATGATTGTCTCGAGTAAAAATACATAGAGATATAGAGAGTAAACTCTACATAGAATGTGGTAGGCCCAAATCACTTAGCCAGCTAAAGATCGAAGCCTATCTTCAGAAGACAGGGCTCAAGTATATGGCAGATAGGCTTTAGTGCAAGTGAGAGTTTGTTAGATGTGTGGCTTAGAAGCCAATCTTGATAGATGCATACATTTCTTTAAGATATATTTTTATACTTGATAGACAGTTTTTTATTACCAATCATGTAGTATGTATCTATAATTTATCCTAAAAATTGACAAAGATGATTTTGTATATTCTCAAGATATTAAAAATTTGAGACATATATCATTAGTGGTTAATTTTTAAATACTTCCAATTATAGGATCATCACAGAGAATAGCAATCAATCCATTTAAGATCGGTGCACGGATCACCTTTCTTCTGGGTAGATAGGTCTCGAGTCTGCTATGTGAGGATACTAGGGTGAGAGTGCAGGTGGTTGTTAGAGAATAATTTGCACTGAGCATAACCAACATAAGAAATCATTTGGATGTCTACTCACTCGTCAGTGATTTTCTCGATGCTGCAGTAGTATGACTAGTCTTTTGACCTACGGTGTGTTGGCTATTTGCAGCAAGGCTACTTAGTTTGACTGTATATTTTTTTGATCCTTAGCCATTCGGATTCTTGCTATGTATGTTGGCTATTGTAGGTTCAGATTCGTTGTTTTGAATAGGATACACCTAGATGGAATCTATCGATCTTGATAAAAAAAGAGTAGTCCTATGCGATTCGTAAGACTGAATTTTGGAAGTCTCTGATCAGAGCAAGTGTGAATACTGAAAAAATTTTTTTACAGATTCATAAATGAACTCGAGTCAAGTTAATCTGGCATATAACTGATGATCAGATTGATGAGTTCTTCATGACCTTCGTCTAGTCGGGACTCTTGATAGAGGGACTGTATCATACGGTAATTGCATCTAAAGATTTATTCTTTTATTCTACTGGGTTGCCACTATATACTGTTAGGCATACTGGTGGATCATGAGAACTCACTAGGATCATTTTCGGATCAACGATCTTTGTTGAGGTGAGTTGAAATCGTTCCAGTCCATCGAAAGGAGTTTGATGATATTATGGTGGAGATCATGGTATGTCTCACTATCAGATAGAATAGAATATGAGGAGTCACACACAAAAGGAGCATGACCTGATCAATAGTTTGGATCATATTCGAATTATCAAATGGATTGATAATTTGAATTTTGAAAACTACTAATTTGTAAGTGTTACAGTTTTGATAGCTGCTAATTGTTAGTACGGGGACTTAATTATAAATATTATAATTTAATTGGGATCGATTAAATTATGAATCAAATTTTAATTAATTTAAATCAAATTTAATTTAATTGAATTTGATTTAATTTAATACTAATTAGGTATAATTATCCAAATCAGATTTGGATTTCAATCCTGATTGGATAAGTTTTGATAGCCTTTCAAATTCGATTCGATTTGGACTTGATTTGAGCTTGATTTGGATCTAGTTTGAATTAGATTGAATCTAATCCTTAGAGTTTAGATTCTCTGGGCTTCTCTCCCCTGATCTCATGCAGAAAGGAGGGAGGGCGTGCGTGGAGACGCATCCCCTTTGCTTCTTGTGTGCGTGAAAAGAAAGGGCGCCAATAGTTGGTGCCCCACTTATCTGAAATTCTATCTCTTCATGATTTATTTCTTTTTTTTTGAATTTGATTCAAGTTAGGATCAGATCCTTATCTAATATGGGTGTGGGATTTTATTTTTGTGCAACAAAAATTAAGAAGAGAAGGGGACGTGCTCTTGTGTGCATGAATAGAAAAGAGATGCCAATAGTTGGTGCCCCTCATCCCTTAGTCATCCTTCTTTATCTTGGTCTTTCTTTTTATTTAAATTCAATTCAAACTAAGAAAATGATAATGTCTAATAAGGAAGGGTGTGGGACCTATTTTTGTGTGACAAAAATATGGACAAAGGGTGAGGCATGCATGAATAAAAGTGGAGTTTTCTTTCTTGCTGAAGGACACCTTCTTAATGCCTCCCTTCCTCTTTTCTTCTTCTACATGCCCCATGATCTGATGAGATCAGATTTTAAAAAGAGATTTTAGAGAGAGGAAGAGAAGAAAAAAGGTTCTTCTTCTCTTCATGATAGTTTAGTTCGGAGCCCGTTAGATCTACACGAAAGGGTTCGCGCATCCTTCATCTTCTTCGAGTTCTAAAAGAGGATTCAGATCCAAAGATGAGGAGTGAGGCTTGTAAGGTGTTAGCACACCGATGGTCTCGATGCTCCGATCAGACATCTCCATGTGGATACCAACAGAAGCTGGGTACTTGAGTGGCTACTACTTGAACCCTTGACATCTGTAGGATCCGAAGGTATGGAGATCAGATCTCTGATTTTTCTTTTGATAACTTTTGTTTTTGATTTTAGATTTCAGATCATAGTGACATGTTCGTATCAAGATCTAGCATGTGATTTACAAATGAGATCCGGTGCATTTTAAGTTAAAAGATTTTAATTTAATTTACTTTCGTTGCACATAAATTATTTATAAAATATTTTTAAACTACGTGCATGAAACTACCATTTTCTAACAGATGGGAGTTAGGAGTGCTGCCGATTGATGCTAAATATTAGAGATCCTCTGGCACCAATCATATTTTCTGACGAAGGCACCTGCATCCTGCTGCATAGTGGGCCAGTAGTAGCCTTGTCAAAAGATTTTGTAAGAGAGGGACCTATCCCCCAAGTGGCTTCCACAGATTTCTTCATGGATCTTCCGTAGTGCATAATCTACCTCGGATGGAGGCAAATATTTTCAAAGAGGTAGGAAGAATGACCATTTGTATAGCTTGTTATCGTACAAGACATAGCGGACGATCTGTTTTCTTATCTTTCGGACCTCCTTACGGTCAGTGAGTATCTCGCCTAACCTAAAGTACTTGAGCAGGGGATCAATCTAGTAGGGTTCCTCATCAACTTGCTAGACAATGAGAGGCTCCTCAAGGGTCAAGGCTTTGAGCACCTCAAAGTAGGTCCCGCTCTCCAAATCAGTGGGCAATAAGGCTACTAGCTTTGATAGTGCATCTGCCCTGACGTTGTCTGCTCTAGAGACCTGTTGAATGTCAAAGCTTAAGAAAGTCGAGGTTAAGTCTTTTACCTTCTGGAGATACTTCTTCATATACTCCTTTCGTGCCTCATATTTGCCCTTTATGTGCCCCACCACCAGCTGGGAGTCATTGAAGATCTTGAGGTGCTGGGCTTCAGCTTCTCTCGCCATCTTGAGACCAGTAAGCAGAGCTCATATTCTATCTCACTATTGGTGGCTGAAAATTCAAAGCGCAATCCATATCCCGCAACATCGCCTTCAGAATCGATCAAGATCAGCCCGGCCCTAGCTCCAGAAGCATTCGATGAGCCATCGACGTGCAGCGTTCATAACTCCTCAAGGTCAGATCCTACATTTGCCCCCTTACCCCTTGAGCTTTCATCAGTTTCAAGCACTCGCCAGCTCTTGAGCCTTCTCCATCTTGTGATCTCTGTCTGTTTGGGATGGTACATTTGAGAATAAAGTCCATCAGTATCTAGGCCTTGATAGTAGGTCTTGGATGGTACTGCACGTCCAGCTCGACAAGCTCCAGTGCCCACTTTACAATCCACCCTGAGGTATCTGGGCAGTGGAGAACGGCCTTGATTGACTGATCCGTGAGCAGCACCACTGTGTGAGCCTAAAAATAAGGCCATAGTTTTTTCGCTGTGACAACCAATGCAAAAATTAGCTTCTCGAGCTTAGAGTATCTGGTCTTCACATCGTGAAGGACTTCGTTGGTGTAGTATATGGGCTTCTGAACCCATCATTCTTCCCAGACAAGCACTGAGCTGATTGCTACTAGAGAAACGGTGATATACAACAATAATTCCTCATCAGACTGAGATTTCGAGAGCAGTGGTGGAGAGTTGAGGTGCTGTTTCAACTCCTCAAATGCCTTCTAGCATTCGACAGTCCACTGAAAGTCTTTCGACTGTCTGAGGGTCTGAAAAAAAGGAAGGCACCTCTCGACCGACCTAGAGACAAAGCGGTTGAGTGAGGCGATCTTACCGATAAGATGCTGCACTTCTCCGATGGTCCTTGGTGGCATCATTTCAAGAACCGCTTTGATCTTCTTGGGATTTATTTCAATGCCTCTTCGTGAGATCATAAATCTAAAAAATTTATCGGTAGTGACTCCGAAGGTATATTTCACTAGATTCAGCTTCATCCTGAACCGATAGAGAGTGTCAAAGATCTTCTGGAGGTCGACAACATAGTTTGGGATAGCTCGACTCTTGACAAGCATGTCATCTATGTATACCTCCATGTTGCGGCCTAGCTAATTTTTAAAAATTTTATCCACCAACTGCTGATAAGTAGCCCCTGTATTCTTTAAGCCAAAGGACATCATCCTGTAACAAAAAAGCCCAGATCAGTAATAAAGGTTGTTTTCTCCTCATCTTTAGATGCCATCCGGATTTAATTAAATCAATAAAAGCATCCATGAAACTGAGGAGCTCATGTCCAGAAGTGACGTCCACCAGCAGGTCGATCCAAAGAAGTAGACAGCTATCTTTGGAACAAACTTTATTCAAGTCAATGAAATCGATGCACATGTGCCACTTTCCATTTGCCTTCTTGACCAGCACTACATTTGCCAGCCAATCTGGATACATAACCTCCCTGATGAAGCCAGTTTTGAGAAGCTTGTCTACCTCCTCGACTATAGCTCTCTGGCGCTCCAAGGCAAAACTTCGCTTCTTTTGCTTCATCGGATGATAAATTGGGTCCACCTTGAGGTGATGCAATACCACCTCTGGGTCAATATCAGGCATGTCTGCAGTCGATCAGGTAAAGAGATCTATATTTTTTTGTAAAAGAGCAGTTAGCCGACCTTTTGTTACCTCATCTAGGCACGAACCAATCTTTACCGTCTGATCGGGATCCTCTCTCCTTAGAGGGACATCCAGGAGGTCTTCAATGAGTTGGGCACACTCCTCGATCAAATCATCACGAGCGTCCAACTTAATAGGAAGTTCAGGTTGGACTTCTGCCTGAGATGGCTGGCCTTCTACTTGAAGTTTGACAGTAAAACACTATCAAGCCAAGCTTGGTTGTCCCTGATTTGCCCTACTCTATTTGGGCTTGGAAACCTCACCATCAAGTGGTAGTTCGATGCCATGGCCTTTAGAGTCCATAAGCTTAGATGGCCAAGGATTGTATTGTAAACTGAAGGGAGCTTGACTACCAGAAAGTTGACTTGGATCGTCGTCTGCTTTGGTGCAGCACCCACTATGACGAGCAGCCTAATCATTCCCTCTGGGATCACCGAACTTCTAGAAAAATCCTAAATCAGAGTGTTGAATCTAGTTAGCTGGCCTAGGGTGAATACCATTTGGATAAAGACACAAAAATATAAAATATCGACTGAGCTTTCATTATCAATAAAAATAGTGTACATTAAAATCAGCAATGTTTGCTGTTACAACTACTGCATCACTGTGCAAGGCAAGTACACCTTCAGCATCCCGTTCGGTGAAGACAATGGCATCCTTGTCCTTATCTTTAAGTCTTGGACTCTTCACCTTTAGAGGCCCCACCGACTCAGATAACCCGCCAGTTATCATATGGATTTCTCCTTGGATGGGTCAATCTTCCACTATCGTCTGTTCTCCTACTTTCTGTCTCTCTTGTTGCGCTGGAAGTTCTTCACTCTCACCTTGAAGAGCGCTCTTTATTGTACCTTGGTGCAACAAAACTCGCAGGAGCTTCCTCTGCAAAAGCCTCCTTCATGTGGGCATACTTCTCTACACGGACAAGTATGTCCGAAAAGTCTCAGGGATAAGCTTTAGTCAATGATTTTTTCAAGTTATTCTTTAGTAGGCCATCCATCATCATGGCCATCACAGTCGACTGGTCCAGATTACAGACTTCCAGGGTTGTCGCAAGGAAATGGTCGACGTAGGTGCAGATCGACTCACCCTCCTTCTGTCTGATAGAGTGGAGGTAGTCAGACCCCTTTTGTTACCATCGGCCACTGACAAAGTGGCTGACAAAGGACCAACACAGATCTTCAAAGGAGTGGATGGAAGTTGATTTCAAACTTGAGTACCACTGTCGAGCCACCCTTTTAAGAGTCGGAGGGAGCGCTCAATAAAGGATCGCATCAGATGCTCCTTGGAGGAGCATTACCACCTGAATGTTTTCAAGTGGTCGATGGGGTCAGTGGTCCCATCGTAGACCTCTAGTTAAGGTAGCTTGAAGTACTGAGGGAGTGGCTCCTGCACCATCCTTGGGATGAAAGGTGGCTCATTATTAAATCCCTTGTAGGGTTGCACCGATGAGTAGTTATTATTGAGTGTATTTTCAATTTTCTTTTCCATCTATTTGCTGAGTGCCTGGAACCATCTTTTGATATCGAGATCTCGGATGGTGCAGGCCTTGGAATGCTGTGGAGAGTGGCGACTGGAGGTTGAATCATCCCCCAATCACGAACTAGAAAATCTTCGTCTAGTTAGCTGCTGGGCCTTTGAACGGCTCTGATGAGTGTGTCTCTTCTTCGGGCTCTGAGGAGGCATATGCGGCTTTGGTCGTGGTGGAGGTTGAGGAGCCGAGTGTGGAACTAAATTCGATGGGGGCACCATCACAGGAGGCATCGATGGTGCCGTTAAGAAGGCCACTGGTTGCACCACTAAAGGAAGTGTAGGGACAGCTTGAGCAGATTATGGCACTGTTGGAGAAGGCGCTAGAGCAGTCTGGACCACCTAAATGGTAGTTGTCAAGTTTTGAACCTACTGGAAGAGTAGGTTGAATTGATCTGTCGTGACCATAGCTAGATAAGTTGGCGGAGGAGTTTTAACTATCGGTTGCTACACCCAACTATTGGCTTGGCTCTCTGCCTAACGAGAGGCAGTGGCTTTGGAGAGCCGAGATGATGCTTGCTTGGGTGGCATGATCAAGATAGGCCCTTCCTCTATCTATTGCCGCTCAATTCGATCAAGATTGGACAGAAGGTGGCTGAGCCTTGCATAAAGATGCCGGCGCTGGAGTGACTTGCAAAATAATCTAAATCAGAGGTTTCGCTCTGACGAGGATCCTTTGATACTCAAGTCAGATTCAGAGAATAATAGAAGCAACAATGAGTTCTCTGAGAGTGATTGCTTACCTTGGTCTTCAGGGCTTTGATTGTTTATATAGAATATTGTCAAACGGTTGGTCGAACAGCTGTGAGATCGTATGGTCTTAAGATTACAGGGCCGTTGAATATACCATTATAGACGAAATATTTAGCCTTTGATCGTTCCCATGAAATCAAGAGAAATAGTTACCTCTGAACGTATCCACTCGGGAGGACAGCTATCGCACACGTTAAGAAATGAGTCGGCCAAGGTAATGGGGACAGCTCACGTGCACACATGCCAAGAAGACCATGTGACAAGCTATAAATTAGTAGCTTGGCTCTACTGATGTATTGCATTTTTATAGTAATTATTATTATTAGTTTTTAATGATTTTGATGAAATTGGTATAATAATTAACTAAATAAATGTAAGAACCTGATATGTTTTATGTCAATTGTAGGTAATTGAGCCAGGTCACACCTAATTGGGCTTAACCATATTTTAAAGATCAAATTAAGTGAAATTGGTTGAGTCCGATTCAGCAGGATTTGTCATCCGGAGTCATTAGATCTTGCATCAAAATCAGAGTCCATCTCAAAGCAGAATAACCAAATCAAGATATCAATGGACCTCACACCTTATCCTTTTTGGCATCATCAGCCAGAAAAGAAACTAGAGGTGCAGAAAATAAGTCAAGCAGTTAATCTCTCCCATCTAGTCAACCAATCTAAATTCTGGATATTTTGTGTGAGGATCCCTAAAAGACAAGCTACAGGACTCCAAATTGAGCAAGATTAGATCCTACAGAATTTTGAGAGAAGCAAAAAAGGAACATAATTTATAGAATTGAATTTGGATTCCAGATGAGGTGGCTACAGTAGGTTAAAGTTGGTAACAATGTTGGACACAACAAGAAACACCCGATACACCCAGATTCTTCTTAGTGTTTCTTGGCACAAAGATCTGATATGGCAACCAATTTTGGGTGGCAAAGAGCTATCTTGGAAAGAATTAAATGAAAAAAAATCAGAGTCCAAACTAATTCTGCATGAGGAGCAAACTTAGAAAGAATTGGAACCAATTCTTGGAAAACTTGATTTGGGCAGCCGAAACCTTACTTTGTTTTGCAGATTTTGTGGACCCAGGAAGGTTGAAGAAGAAGAAATTCTTCTCCTCTAATTAACCATGCTTCCTTTCCTTCTTTTACTATGAAATTAGAATAAAATCAAAAAATTTGGACAGCATAAGGAGTAGATGGCTGGTGGTTGCTTAAAGCCTATCCAAAGGAAGAGATTCTATACCAAATAGAAAGAATGATATATAGAATAAAATCATGAAAAAAATACCACCTTAACCCTAGCCCTAGCCCTATTTAAGGATCCTAAAATACCAGCAAGAGGGAGAGGAGAATCATCTTTGAAAGCTAGAAATCAAGCAAGGAGAGTTTGGAGTATCTGGAAGATTTGAAGAGAGGATTCATTCGGCTCTGCAATTCCTTCAGAGTTTTTAATTCTTTCTCTTGTTTACTTTGAATTTATTTTCTAGAACTCATTGTTAGGATGATTTTAGAGTTTTATTCAAGTATACTTGAGTTTGATTTTGATATGATGAAAAGCTAAATTTTAGCTAGGGTACCTGATGTAGCTTGGATTCAATTTCAATTCCAGAATCTTGTATTAATTTTTTTTGTTAATGCAATTTTTGTTATTTACACTTAATGCTTTTAAGTATTATTATCTTTGGTACTTGATTGATTTCGATTTATAATTGGTACTGGAAAGAAGATTATAAATTGGAGTTAATAACAAACATCATAGGAATAATAATTGGAGCGGGAGCAGAAGATTTGACCTGTGGGATCTTAGAAATAATCACTGTCTTATTGAACTAATTGAAATCTATTTTACTATTGGAAGATAGATTATAGGTTTTAATTAGTATATTTAATAAGACTTGAGAGAGATTATTAAATAATTTAAGATTATTTATCCTTTCATTAATAATTAAATTTAGATTATTAATCGGAATAGCTGAATTGATAATTGCTCCAAGTGAAATCAGATATACCCTAGTACTTTATCAATCGAATTTTGATTCAGCTTTCATTGAGTTCTTTAAAGTTAATTTTATTTTTCACTGTCATTCAGTTTCGATCGTTTAGATATTAGTAAAATTAGCATTCATTTTTGGTAATTAAACTCAGTCCTCGTGGGAACGATCTCTTATTTATCATTATATTACTTGAGCGATTTCATGCACTTGCGAAATAGGCTAACAAGTTTTTGACGCCGTTGCGGGGACTGGTACTTTAATATCAAGAATAGTTGATTTTACTAGTAATCTAGATATTTTATTTCTTAGATATTAAAAAAAATATATTTAAACTTGATTGGACATCTTGTTTCTTTCATTGCATCTCCATAATTAACTTTAAGGGCACTTAACCCATTAATCGGATAAGGTGGGATTTGATCACCCTTCCTTAGCCCAAAAATCACATCCTTCATCTGCATAACCTAGACCTTAATCTAAAATCAATTAAACATTGGCCCTAGGATATTCGAGCTCAATAGGACAAGAAAGCCCTAAAGTTAGATCGGGTTCGAATTGATTAATTGCTCGGTGTCTAAGGCAAGTGGTTTAAGAAGGTGGTTTTCAATTGGTTCGTTGTCTGACTGGCCAACTCAGTTGGTGTCTAAGAAAAGTAATAAGTAGGGGACCTCCCACATCTTACACTTACCTGCCGAGATAGTTAGTCAGTTTTGGGCTTGGAGTGCTTGAAGGCGATCTTGGAACAGTTAGGAGCTGTCTAGATCTAGGTTAACCCTAGGATAGAAAGTCCATTTTGTGCTAACTTGTTTGCCATTAAAATTTAAACCTAATTAAAACACTCTTCTCTTTCATCTCTAGATTTAGGACTCCTTAGGACTCATCTCTAGAACTCTTTTCTCTCTCCTTCCTCTTCTCTCTTCTCTTAAAAAAATAAAAAAAAGAGAATAATAATCTTTCAAAATTATAACTTGGAAAAGAGAATCGGGTCGACTTGTGAGAATTGAATCATACCCTATTTCAAGTCAAGAAATTGAACGCACTTGTAAACAAAACATTAAAGCCGTCAGAGAAGGAAGAAATCTGAGGCAAAAGTAGATCCAGAAATGCTGAAGATCCAAGGAGAGAAGTAATCCTAGTAGGAAATAATGAGGTTGCTAGAGAGGCAAACCCCAGGGCACTGCGGATTATGCCATGCCTACCGTGAATGGAGCTTCATCTAGCATCACAAGACCACCTGTGCAAGCAAACAACTTTGAGATCAAGCCTGCTTTGATCCAAATGATCCAGACAGCAGTTCAGTTTGGAGGATTGCCCAATGATGACCCTAATGCGCACATTGCAAACTTCTTGGAGATATGTGATACCCTTAAGCATAATGGAGTGTCAGATGATGCAATTCGGCTAAGATTGTTCCTGTTTTCACTTAGAGACAAGGCTAAAGCATGGTTACAGTCTCTTCCTGCTAGCTCGATCACCACTTGGAATGACTTAGCACAAAAATTTTTGACAAAATTCTTTCCACCTGCTAAGACTGTCAAGTTGAGGACTGACATCCAAACCTTCGTGCAATTCGACATGGAGACCTTATATGAAGCCTGGGAAATGTTCAAGGATCTGCTTAGGAGGTGTCCACACCACGGGCTGCCTAAATGGTTGGTTGTGCAAACCTTCTACAATGGGCTGAACAACCATACCAGAATTAATATTGATGCTGCTGCTGGAGGTTCATTGATGGGAAAGTCGCTTGATGAGGCCTATGATCTTTTGGAGGAAATGGCCAACAACAATTACCAATGGCCCAATGAGAGAAACATGGCGAGGAGACCTGCTGGGGTTCATGAGATAGATGCTATTACTGCACTCAATGCAAAGGTAGACACTCTTTTCAAAAAATTAGATCATTTATCTATTAATGCTGTCAATACTCTGTGCAGATCTGTGAGATGTGTACTGGGCAACATGCTACTCGAGATTGCCCAATTGACAGCTCATTCATGCCTCCAGTACAAAACAAGTGCAATATGTGGCAAACCAAGGAAGACAATAGAACAATCCATACTCAAACACCTACACGTCTGCCTGGAAGAACCATCCAAATTTTTTCTGGAGAAATCAACAGCAACAACAGAATTATCAGAATAGAGGACCACCTGATTTTCCACAGCAAGAAAAGAAGTCTAACCTGGAAGAATTGGTTGCAACTCTCACCAAGGCCACTACTGATTTCATGGGTGAAACTAAGGCAAACTTTCAAAACCAGCAAGCTGCCATTAAAAACTTGAAATACAAATGGGACAGTTGGCCAACATGGTAGCTAACAGAACTCAAGGGTCATTGCCTAGCAATACTAAACGAACCCGAAGGAGCATGTGAAGATAATTACCTTGAGGAGTGGAAAACAACTAGGGGAACAACAAGGGAAAGAGCCTGTTAAAGAACAAGTAAAGGAACAAACTCACGAAGAGACTGTGGTCAAAGAGAAGCTAAAAGAGAAAAAGGAAGAGCCAGTAAAGCCCTACAATCCATCAGTTCCTTTTCTCAAAGGCTCAAGCAAAGTAAGGATGACAAGAACTTTTGAAGTTTTTGGAGGTCTTCAAGAAACTACACATAAATATTCATTTGCGGAGGCATTAGCTCAGATGCCTAGCTATGCCAAATTCTTGAAGGACATCCTTTCCAAAAAGAGAAGGCTAGAGGACCATGAGACAGTCATGCTCACCGAAGAGTGCAGTGCAATCATTCAGAACAAGTTGCCATCAAAATTAAAGGATCCAGAGAGTTTTACAATTCCATGCAATATTGGCAATATCGAATTCACTAAAGCATTGTGCGATTTAGGTGCTAGCATTAACTTAATACCTTTATCTATTTTCAGGAAGCTTGGACTAGGGATGTGAAACCGATCAGTGTTTATTACAACTAGCTGATCGATCGGTGACATATCTTAAAGGCATAGTGGAGGATGTATTAGTCAAAGTAGACAAATTTATCTTCCCAGTGGATTTCATTGTCTTAGATATGGAGGAAGATAGAGAGGTTCCTTTGATATTGGGGCGTCCATTCCTTGCAACTGGCAAGGCACTTATAGATGTCCATGAGGGTAAGCTTACTTTAAGAGTGGGACAAGAAGAGATAATTTTTAACGTGCTTAATTCTTCTAAATATCCTCTTGAGAATGATGAATGTTTTAGATTAGATGTGATTAATAAATTTGTTAGTAAATAATTGAAATTCTGAATATGACTTGATTGATGGTGTTAAAAATAAATTTGAACAGTTAATTGAGCATGTTGATGTATTAAATGATGTTGAGAAAATACAGGATTCAGTAGAGGCTAAGCCAAACCCCAAGCTTGAGCTTAAGCAGCTCCCTTCTCACTTAAGATATGCATTCTTGGGAGACTCATCTATTTCTTCTGTCATTATATCTACTCATTTGTCTGCTGAACAAGAGAAAAAATTATTGCATGTGTTGAAAAAGCATAAGAAAGCACTAGGCTGGTCTATTGATGATATTAAGAGAATTAGTCCCAGTATATGCATGCATAAAATTTTAATGAAAGAAAACTACAAACCTTCAATTGAGCATCAACGTAGGTTAAATCCTAATATGAAGGAAGTATTAGAGCTGAAGTAATGAAATTACTTGATGCAGGAATTATCTATCCTATTTCTGATAGTAGTTGGGTGAGTCCTGTTCAAGTAGTTCCTAAGAAAGGAGGGATGACTGTTATTATAAATAATAAAAAGAGCTGATACCCACTAGAACAGTCACTGGTTGGCGTGTGTGTATTGATTATAGGAAGTTAAACAAAGCCACACGAAAGGACCATTTTCTTTTGCCTTTTATTGACCAGATGCTTGAGAGATTGTCTGGATATCCCTTCTATTATTTTTTAGATGGTTATTCAGGATATTTTTAAATTTTATTGTACCTGAGGATCAAGAAAAAACTACATTTACTTGTCCATATGGAATATTTGCATATAGGAGAATGCTATTTGGGTTATGTAATGCATCTGCAATTTTCAAAGATGTATGATGTCTATATTCTCTGATATGGTTGAAAAATTCATTGAAATCTTTATGGATGATTTTTGATTTTGATCCTTCTTTTGATATGTGTTTGACTAATCTCTCTCAAGTTTTACAGCGTTGTGAAGAAACTAATCTTGTATTGAACTGGGAGAAATGTCATTTTATGGTGCAGGAAGGAGTAGTTTTAGGCCATAAGATTTCATCTAGAGGGATAGAAGTAGACAAAGCAAAGGTGGAGGTCATTGAGAAATTACCACCACCAACATCTGTTAAAGGAGTGAGGAGTTTCTTAAGGCATGCTGGCTTCTATAGAAGATTTATAAAAGACTTCTTTAAAATTACCAAACCTCTTTGTAAATTATTGATCAAGGATGCACCTTTTAAATTTACTGATGAGTGTTTGGTTGCTTTTAACAGGTTAAAGAGAGAATTAATCTCAGCTCCTATCATCACTGCACCTGACTGGAATCTACCATTTGAACTCATGTGTGATGCAAGCGACTATGCTATAGGAGCAATCTTGGGATAAAGAAAGGAGAATAGACTTCATGTGGTGAATAGACTATGCGAGTCGAACACTGAATGATGCACAGTTGAACTATGCCACCACAGAGAAAGAGTTGCTCGTCATTGTTTTTGCTTTTGATAAATTTAGGCCATATCTTATAGGAGCAAAAATAATAATTTATACTGATCACTCAGTAATTAAATATTTACTTGAAAAGAATGATGTCAAATCGAGACTAATTCGTTGGGTGCTCTTATTGCAGGAATTTGACTAGGAGATTAGGGACAAGAAAGGAGCAGAAAATCTTGTAGCAGATCACTTGTCTCGGTTAGAGTTAAGTAAAGAAATTGAGAACACTGAGGTACCCATTAATGAGTCATTCCCTGATGAGCAATTATTTACATTACTCACATCTAGTACACCCTGGTATGCTGATATTGTTAATTTTAAGGCATGTGATATTATTCCTCCTGAATTTAATTACCAGCAAAAAAAATTTTTACATGATGCAAAATATTATTTTTGGGAGGATCCATATTTATATAAGTATTGTCTAGATCAGCTTATTAGGAAATGTGTGCCTGATGATAAAATTAAAAATATTTTAAAACACTACGATTCATTAGAGTGTGGAGGCCATTTTGGACCCAACAAAATAGCTGCTAAAGTATTACAGTGTGTTTTTATTGGCCTAACCTGTTTAAAGATGCTATTGCTTTTGTTTCTTCTTGTGACCGATGTCAAAGAACTGAAAATATTTTTTTTAGACAGGAAATGCCACTAACCAATATCCTTGAAGTAGAACTGTTCGATGTGTGGGGATTAGATTTTATGGGGCCTTTTCCACCTTCTCATTCAAATCAATACATCCTGGTGGCGGTGGATTATGTATCCAAATGGATTGAGGCAGTAGCACTTCCCTCTAATGATGCCAAGAGTGTGCTCAAGTTCTTAAAGAAATACATATTCACACACTTTGGTAGTCCAAGGGCTATCATCACGGATGGAGGTAAGTATTTTTGTAATCATTATTTGGATTCTCTATTGACAAAATATGGTGTTACTCATCGTGTAGGAACACCATATCATCCCCAAACAAGTGGACAAGTAGAGATCTCCAACCGTGAAATTAAAAGAATATTGGAGACTACTGTCAACTCATCAAGAAAGGACTGGTCCCTAAAATTAGATGATGCTTATGGGCATATAGAACAGCATTCAAAATGCCAATTGGGATGTCTCCGTATCATCTAATTTATGGAAAAGCATGCCATTTACCTGTGGAGCTAGAGCATCGAGCTTATTGGGCAACTAGGTTGCTAAATTTCAATATGGAAGCTGCTGGGGAGAAAAGGTCATTACAGCTTAATGAACTTGATGAGTTCCGCCTCCATGCATATGAAAATGCAAGAATTTACAAGGAGAGAACAAAAGATGGCTTGACAAGCATATTGTGAGGCATGAATTCCAAGCAGGATAAAAGGTGTTGCTGTATAACTCTCGCCTAAAGCTATTTTCAGGCAAGCTCTGGTCTAGGTGGTCAGGTCCATTTGAGATTATACAAATTTTTTCACATGGAGCTGTTGAGCTGAAGAGTGGTGATAGGACCTTCAAGGTCAATGGGCAAAGGTTGAAGGAATACATAGATGGAGGATTTGAGCAACCAAAAACCTCCATATCACTGACATAGTGCACTGGGATAGTCAAGCTAATGACTATAAACTAGCGCTTCTTGGGAGGCAACCCAAGCAATTTTTTTTTATTTTTTTTATTTTTGAGTCAATTTTAATCCTCACTATATTTTCAAGGTTTGAATGGACGTTGTTCATTTTTGTAGGCACATTGAAGAAGACAAGAGAGATGAAATGACTGAGGACGAGTTGCAAACTCGCACAAACGCATAGGCACGCTACAAAGGGGAGTACCCCTAATCTTTAAGAATGCCTTGCTATAATATGTATTGTGATGATGATCTTATCATTGAGCACAATGTCCAATTCAGGTTTGGGGGTGCATTTGCATGAGCATTTCGTGTTAATAATATAGGATTGCCATTATGTTTGCATCTTTATTTTATTTTTTAATAAAATTTATTAAAAAAAAATTGAAATGTTGATTCATTGATCACTTGTAAGGATATAGAAGGGGATAATTTTGCCTTTGTGTTATTGTTTGGCTATCTTAGCTTTAAATTTGGAAGTCAAATTCAGGGATTGACTGTTTTAAACTTGTAAATACTTAAATAAAATCTCGTATAGGAGATAGTTACTTTGCTTCGCCAATCCTATTTGTGAGCTTTGTTGCATTTGTTGAAATAAAATGTAGACAATTTACTTGAGAGAAATGATATAGGCATTCCTTTGGCATACCCTTTTTGATCCCATGTATTTTCTTTTCATCCTATCTCATATCTACTGTTCATATTTTTTTGAGAATAAATTGATTATAATGGTTAGAGCATACTGAATTTTTAATTTTTCTTCCATTCAAAAAAAAAAAAAAGCACAATCTACTCCACTGTTTCAAGTTGCCTAGTAACTAGGAGCATTCATGAGCCCCATGTTTGCTTTTATGACAAACAGTGACTTGAATTATGAGTATGCAAAGTACTTTGAGTATATGACTTGCTAAGTAACCGGGTGCCTTCATCGCCAATATCGGTATTCGCATAAAAAGGCAAATGATGACTTAAGGAAGAGTGCCAAAGTGTATAGGCTGTTCTAAAAGTATAAAATAAAACAAATAAAGAAAGAGATGTAAAGCATAAGTAATTGAGTATGCTCTGATTTATTGTGGTTAATTTATTTTTACTTATGTGACCATAACCATCATTCTTGTTGCTTGCTTTCCATTATTTTTTTTATCCGAAAAAGTCCTATTGATCTCTTGAGTACGTTGTTTGCACCAGTGGAGATGGGCTGATAGAATTTTGCATTCAGGATTGGATGTTTGAACCGAATTATTTTATTAAAACTTAAAGGAAGCAGGGTAGCTATTGATTGTGCGTAATTTTGTTTGAGTATGAATGAGTTTGGAATAGTTAGCTTATGGGTTTGCCTTTCGGTTTTGGGTTGGGGTGGTTAAGCCATGGCATTTGGATATTACTCCTTTGTGTCTAGATAAATTTTGAGTATATTAATGTTAAATAAAGTTTTTAGCATTAATTTTTTTTTAGATTCTTCATTTTTGATTTGGACTTTTCTTTTGCTTGGGGACAATCAAAAACTTAGGTTTGGGGGTATTTGATGTATTGCATTTTTATAGTAATTATTATTATTAGTTTTTAATGATTTTGATGAAATTGGTATAATAATTAACTAAATAAATGTAAGAACCTGATATGTTTTATGTCAATTGTAGGTAATTGAGCCAGGTCACACCTAATTGGGCTTAACCATGTTTTAAAGGTCAAATTAAGTGAAATTGGTTGAGTCCGATTCAGTAGGGTTTGTCATCCGGAGTCATCAGGTCTTGTATCAAAATCAGAGTCCATCTCAAAGCAGAATAACCAAATCAAGATATCAATGAACCCCACACCTTATCTTTTTGGCATCATCAGTCAGAAAAGAAACTAGAGGTGCAGAAAATAAATCAAGCAGTTAATCTCTCCCATCTAGTCAACCAATCTAAATTCTGGATATTTTGATGTGAGGACCCCTAAAAGGCAAGCTACAGGATTCCAAATTGAGCAAGATTAGATCCTACAGAATTTTGAGAGAAGCAAGAAAGGAACATAATTTACAAAATTGAATTTGGATTTCAGATAAGTGGCTACAGTAGGTTGAAGTTGGTAACAATATTGGACACAATAAGAAACACCCGATACACTCAGATTCTTCTTAGTGTTTCTTGGCACAAAGATCTGATATGGTAACCAATTTTGGGTGGCAAAGAGCTATCTTGGAAAGAATTAAATGAAAAAAAATTAGAGTCCAAACTAATTTTGCATGAGGAGCAAACTTAGAAAGAATTGGAACCAATTCTTGATAACTTGATTTGGGCAGCCGAAACCTTACTTTGTTTTGCAGATTTTGTGGACCCAGGAAGGTTGAAGAAGAAAGAAATTCTTCTCCTCTAATTAACCATGCCTCCTTTCCTTCTTTTACTATGGAAATCAGAATAAAATCAAAAAATTTGGACAGCATAAGGAGTAGATGGCTGGTGGTTGCTTAAAGCCTATCCAAAGGAGAGAGATTCTATACCAAATAGAAAGAATGATATATAGAATAAAATCATGAGAAAAATACCATCTTAACCCTAGCCCTAGCCCTATTTAAGGATCTAAAATACCAGCAAGAGGGAGAGGAGAATCATCTTTGAAAGCTAGAAATCAAGCAAGGAGAGTTTGGAGTATCTGGAAGATTTGAAGAGAGGATTCATTCGACTCTGCAATTCCTTCAGAGTTTTTAATTCTTTCTCTTGTTTACTTTGAATTTATTTTCTAGAACTCATTATTAGGATGATTTTGGAGTTTTATTCAAGTATACTTGAGTTTGATTTTGATATGATGAAAAGCTAAATTTCTAGCTAGGGTACCTGATGTAGCTTGGATTCAATTTCAATTCCAGAATGTTGTATTAATTTTTTTGTTAATGTAATTATTTGTTATTTGCACTTAATGCTTTTAAGTATTATTATCTTTGGTACTTGATTGATTTTGATTTATAATTGGTACTGGGAAGGAAGATTATAAATTGGAGTTAATAACAAACATCATAGAAATAATAATTGGAGTGGGAGTAGAAGATTTGACCTGTGGGATCTTGAAAATAATCACTGTGCTTATTGAACTAATTGAAATCTATTTTACTATTGGAAGATAGATTATAGATTTTAATTAGTATATTTAATAAGACTCGAGAGAGATTATTAAATAATTTAGAATTATTTATCCTTTCATTAATAATTAAATTTGGATTATTAATCGAAATAGCTAAAATTGATAATTGGTCCAAGTGAAATCAAATATACCCTAGTGCTTTATCAATCGAATTTTAATTTAGCTTTCATTGAGTTCTTTAAAGTTAATTTTATTTTCTACTGTCATTCAGTTTCGATCGTTTAGATATTAGTAAAATTAGCATTCATTTTTGGTAATTAAACTCAGTCCTTGTGGGAACGATCTCTTATTTATCATTATATTACTTGAGCGATTTTGTGCACTTGCGAAATAGGCTAACAAGTCTACACACCTCTGCTCTGCTCTTAGGTCAGAATTCACTGCAATAGCTCGACGGTTTGAGGAATCCCATGACAATATGCTGATTCGACGTACTCACAGTACCACCTATTCGGATAATTCAACCGACCCCCAATTCTGACTATAGATTAGCCTCATAAACACAATATGCCGACTGACAATCTGTTAATCGATCGACGATCAACTATTTTCAACCATCGACGAACAATCATGATAACTCAGTTAATATCCGATCGATGACCATCGGTATATCACAGTTATCGATCGATGCTCATTCGGATCTCCACGACTACCGACATATAGTTGGCTTATCTTCTCATGATCATATAATATTGAAATGTATGAAACCTACATATCTAACCATTATAAATGGTTATCAATTACGTGTCATGATCATTAGTGAGCATAAAAAGCCCATTAACTCCATGATTATGGCCTGATAATTGAGGTAATTGTCCTTTAGTGCCATAAAAAGCGGGATCACGTGCTCGACGATTACATCTGAATCACCTATAAAAGGAAGGTAAATGAACAGCATTAATAAGACAATTCTAGACTTAGACTCTGTCATTTCAAATATTTTTCATCTGTTGTTCATCACTCCTCACTGACTTAAGCATCAGAGGATCTCCGTCGGACATAATTTCGATCAATATGGACTTCATTTTGCAGATGTTCTTCACCGGCGACAGGCGCAACAGGAGATTGGCTGCAACAGATTGATGCATCAGAAAGGGGAATGGATACAAGCAATTATGTCAAAAATCAGAGCACAACATTCAACAGGATCTGCGAGGCAGTCTTTCCATTAGAAAGATGTTCCTCCCCACCTCCATTGGTAGAGTCCAGCTCTTCACATCCTGTGATCCACAGATGCATAAATTGCTGCATTAATGCAGCAAATGAATATATTAACAGAGACGGTCCAAAGCTTTCAACAGCAACAAACTCAGCAGCAGCAACCGTCGGTGCAGGAATCGGTGGCTCATTCAATGCGTCTAGGCACAGCCGTCGTCCTACACGGCATTCACCCTCCTCATCTCCAAAGCAGTGACCATCTCGACACTCTCTCCGAGATGGACAACCACATTCTTGGCACTCTTATTGTACCACCTATCCTTCACGACATTCTCCTTCTCCTTCTTGTGTACATAGTATCAAGAAGGAGAAGAGGCCGCGAACGCCTTCTGCTTCTCCATCTTCAAGTTCTTCAGGGGGTTCTACCCTGGAGTTTTTCGGCAATGGTGACTCGACGACTACGAGCGTAAGTTCAAAGAGATCAACTACCAACTTATCCGACTTCAGGTGGAAGGTTGAAAATTTTTCAACGACTATGATTTTCATACTGTCCAGTCTCTCTCTCAGCACATCCTTGACGAACCGATTCCATCTCGATTTAAGATGCCGCAGATGGAGCCATACAACGGCTCCATCGATCCAATCAATCATCTAAAGAGCTACAAGGCTCTTATGATGATCTAGAGGGCAACCGATGCCCTCCTATGCATTGACTTTTCGACGACTATTTGAAAAGCTGCTCGAGCCTGGTACTCTGGGTTTCAGCCAAAGAGTATTAACTCCTTCGAGCAGTTCGAGCATTCTTTCGTATTTCATTTCAGCACTAGCCAAAAGGTGCCATAGACATCAGACAGTCTATTTTTCTATTAAGCAGGGCGAGACAGAGATATTGAGAGATTTTATAGCTCGTTTCAATACGGCCATACTTGAGGTCAGGGATCTCAATGAAGTTATGGTCATATCGATCATGAAGTGGGATCTGAGGGGATACAGATTCACCTATTCTCTGGACAAGACTCTCCTCCGGACCTATGCTGAACTTTTAGAGTATGCATACAAGTATATCCGTGCGGATGAGGATGCTTCTGACCCACACCAAATAGATGAAAAAGGTCAGAAAAAGAAGTAGAAAAAAAGTAGAGCTCCAGTCGAATCAAGTAGGCTTATTACCAATAAGTGAGCTTCACCTCAATGACAGAATCCAAAGTCAAATAGCTATGGCAAGTATGACTCCTATACTTCTCTTTCTGCTCTCCATGTGCATATTTTGATGGAGATCGAAGGAGAGAAGTATCTTCGATATCCCCAATCAATGAAAGTACCATCAAAGAGCTGTGACAGAAAGAACTACTGTCAGTTCCATCAGGATCACGATCATGATACTGAACAGTGCATCCAGCTCAGAGATGAGATAGAGATCCTAATTCGATGAGGCTACCTCAAAAAATTCTGACAGATCGTCCGACTCAATCTTCCATCGACCAACAATCTCAGTCGCAAGTTGAGGAGATAATTAATAATCGACCAATGGTGGGAGTAATTAACATGATCTCCAGACGACCAAAGAACTAGGGGACAACTTCGAAGAAGAGTCGATGAAGAAATGATGACTCGATAATGTAATTACATTTTCAAAAGATGATGTTCGAAGAATACAAACTCTCCATGATAATACTATCGTTGTCTCGATGATGATAGTAAATTATGATGTAAAAAAAATTTAGTTAATAATGAAAGCTCAATAAATATTCTTTTTTACTCGATTTTCTTCCGAATGTGACTACCGACTAATTGACTTAGAAGAGTCTCGACGCCATTAGTCGGTTTCACTGGAGATGCAGTTACTGTGGATGGAGAAATCACTCTCCCATTAATCGTAGAAACAGATCCATAATAAAATACTGTTCTATTGACATTCACAGTTGTCTGAGCTCCCTCAGCTTATAATACCATACTCGGATGATCTGGACTTAATGTCCTAAGGACAGTAGTTTCAACATATCATTTGTTGGTTCGATTCCCAACAAGAAGAGAGTCAAAAAATACGTAGAGATCAACAGCTTGCTTGATGCTGCTCCTCGTCTCCACATAAAATAATAAATTTGAAGACTCTTTGTTCGTCGATAAATTGGACCAAAGAAAAAATGAAGAAAGGGGTGAACCAGTCGAACAACTAATTTTCATCCCCTAAAAGAAGAAGATCCTAAGAAGACGATCCAAATTGGATCACAGCTGTCTGACCCAGAGCGGTGACAACAATAAATCTATTAAGAGCAAATACTGATATTTTTGCTTGGTCGGCTACTGATATGTCAGGTATTTCTTCAGAGATAATAATCTACTGGCTAAATATTGATCCAAAATTAGATCGGTGAGATAAAAAAAATATCTTTTGCTTCTAAAAGGCAGAAGATCATCGACGAAGAAGTCGACAAGCTCCTCGCAGCTGGCTTCATCAGAGAAGCTAATTATCCTGAGTGCCTCACCAATGTAGTGATGGTGAGAAAGGAAATAAAAAATAGAGAATCTGCATCGACTATACAAATCTAAATGAATTCGAGACTCTGTTATGATGAAGTATCTTCAAAAAGTGAAAGATCTTATGTCGACTTTAAAGTATTTTGAGATCTCTCACATCTCAAGAACAGAAAATGCTCGAGTCGATGCACTTTTTCGACTTGCAACACTTCATTCAACTCATTAGGTCGGACATTCGTCGAATGCCTTAAACAGTCAAGTATCGATAAAGTCGAAGAAGTGCTACAAATCAATGATGAGCCAAGCTGGATGGATCCGATCATCCAGTACTTAACTGATGGAACTCTACCAACAGACCCTTCAGAAGCCAAACGACTCAGATGGACAGCCTCACAATATATTTTGATGAATGGCCAACTTTATAAAAAGTCTTCTCTCTTTTCTTACTGAAGTGTTGGAGACCAGCAGATGCCGACATGCACTCCGAGAAGTTCATGAAGAGATTTGTGAAAATCACTTGGGAGGCAAATCTTTGGCTTATAAAGTTTTACGACAAGGATATTATTGACCCACCATAAGAAAGATACAGCTGAACTTGTTCGAAGATGTGAACCATGTTAGAAGCATGCAAACATATAACATCAACCGATCAATCAACTAACGTCAATTATTGCACTATAGCCCTTCGCACAATGAGAAATTGACATACTTGATCCTTTTCCTCTGGCATCTAATCAGAAAAAATTCATAGTGATTGCCATTGATTACTTCACCAAATGGATGGAAGCTGAACTTTTGGCACAAATCACTGAAAGTAAGATAGAAGATTTCATTCAGAAGTCGATCATATGTAGATTCGGTCTACCACACACCATCATCACTGATAAAGGCTGATAATTCGATAATTAGAACTTCAAAGAGTTCTGTGTAAAATTTTACATTACGTACAAGGTCACATTAGTCGGCCATCTGTAATCCAATGATGAGGTGGAGGTAACCAACCGAACAATCTTGCATGGTCTCAAAATCAAGCTGAATGAAGCTAAAGGCCTCTGGGTGGAAGAACTGTATTCGATCTTATGGACATATCGAATAACTCCTCGCATACCAACGAAAGAATCGTCATTCAATCTGGCCTATGGAATAAAAGCGATAATCCCACTTGAGATCGGATTACCATCAGTAAGGATGGAACAATACAATGAGCCAAGTAATTTAAAATATCGGAGAGCCAATCTAGACTTACTTCTGAAAGTCGGACAGCAAGCTCAAGTTCGAATGGCAGCATATCAGCAAAGACTAGCCTGGTATTATAATATAAAAGTTAAACCAAAGGTCTTCCATCCAGGAGACCTGATTCTTATAAAGGCAGAAGTCTCAAAACCTCTGGATCAAAAATAATTATCTCCAAATTGGGAAGGATCCTACAAAATAACTAAGACACTTCGATCAGACGCATATCGGCTAGAAATTCTTGATAGAATAACTATTTCTTGACCTGAAATATCAATAATTTGAAGATGTATTATCAATAAAGTTGTTCGTATGTACAATGTTCAGAAAGAAATATTGAATTTCAGAATTATGAAAGCTTCAACCAACTACAAAATGATAGTAGATCGATAAATAAACGATCAATTTTTATCGACTCTATCTCTGTTTTTTCTGTAAAAATCGACACACTAACTATATTTCGATTTTCACTGTAAAAATTGACTCTAGTCGAATAACTACTTATGCCGACTTAGTTTTAATCAAGCAGAATATTATACTGATTCGACCCCGATCAAATTGAAAACACATAGACTTGACTACGATCA
This sequence comes from Elaeis guineensis, assembly GCF_000442705.2. NCBI lineage: Eukaryota > Viridiplantae > Streptophyta > Magnoliopsida > Arecales > Arecaceae > Elaeis > Elaeis guineensis. Next base: position 29,759,825 of record NC_025997.2, on the reverse strand, counting down.
GTCAAAGGATATTCGACTTACTATCGTTTATCAAATATCTAGACATACCGACTTGACTACGATCAATCAAAGAATATTTGACTTATCACCGTCTATCCAAATACCTAAAAGGTAAAGTATATCGATCAACATTCGACTAATAGATAAATTCTACAACAGTTATTACTGAACATTCGATTTATCTATTGGTATTCGGCTGTCCGACTTGATTTTATGACATTGGAAGTTCATAAAGAAGAGAGAATTTATACTTTGAATTTTTTTTTTATTCATGAAGGAAAAGTTGCACAAAAATTGGACCAAAATTTGATTATAAAATTTGTCTAATTCAAAAGAAAGTGAAAATGCTACACCGATCACCAGTCATTTTCTTCGTCATCTTGCTCCAGCACAGCTTCGGTAGCTGGAGCAGGTCCTGGTGCAGTCGGTGCGTCATCTTTGACTGGTGCGTGCCCTCTTCAGTAGCTTCTTCTTCTAACTAGGAGGAACGATGCTGCTCAAGTCCAAGTCCAGAAATAATTTATCGACTGTATCTTGACCGTCCTCGTATCCAATGCAGTAGGAACAAATCCACCTTCGAGAATTTTCTCCTTGAATACTTTTGAATTCTTGAAGTTCTTGATGGCTAGATTCAGGGCATCCCTCACCGACTCAGCTTCAGCTCTTGCAGAGGCCGACTCAGCATCGGTCAATGCCAGCCTTTCTACGGTGGCCTGATGTCTTTCGTGCTCCACTTTCAATTCTTCAATACATCCATCCCTCTCTTCGAAGCCGATAGATGGAATACTTCTTGCTCCTGATCTGAGATTCGAAGGATGTGATGTTCTGACGAGCCGACTCAAGTTCGGCTCTGGAGGATTCTAGGTCGGCCGTTAGATGGAAGATTTCTTCCTGAAGCTTCGTGTCTCATTCAAATGCCGCTTGCAGTTGTTTGATGGTAGCAATTTTTTCAGCAGTGACGGCCGCCACCTTATCCATCCAAGATCGATGAAAGTCGGTGATCTTCTGATACCCATGCTCCAAAGTGTGCATATCGTGTGCCCACTGAAAACAGAAGACAAATCAAGTCAGATTTTAAAAGAAGAAGAAATGTCAGAAGATTACCCCAAGTATCGTTGGGTAGAAGGAAGAGAACATTTTGACATTGTCTGATTCTTTCTGTTCTCCCTATCTGTCAGGAGAAGAGCAGCTTCAACGAGCTGCTTGGCCAATGCCAAATTGGCCAAGACTGACTCACCCTCGAAAATCCTGATGTCAAAAAGTGTGGGAAGGCTCGCAGATGACCCATCATCAGCCGAAGTCACCAGCGTCTTCCCTCGATCTTCGATTAGCGGCCCCACGTTTGAGACCACCAGAAAGTTGGTGGTTGACTGTGCCTGAGAACGTTCCGTTGGAGGAACAGCTGGCATGGCTGCAGACTACTCAAGTTCGACCGTGACTCCCATTTCGGTCTGAACCTCCACTGATGAAGCCACCGATGGTTCTGCTGTAGCTCCGTCGTCTCTCGCCATCCCATCTTCAGTAGACGAAACCTGAGTCAGAAGAAGCATTATCAGTGAAGGAAAAGAAACTGTTTCTCCTCGAAGGTCTAGGTTGCAGTAGATCCTTACCTGATTAGCAGCAGAACTAGAGATCAAATCTCAAATTATCTGATATAAATCTTTACGGAGGTCTGAATATGCAGACCCTCTACTTCGCATGCACGTCAGACGCCACAAAAAAGTGGGATGAACTCCAATCCAATTGCCTTCATAATTCAATCAAATGAGAGAGGAGATGTGCTGATGTGATACCTCACACCAGCAGGTGAGATGCCCAAGATGGATCCATGCTCAAGGAAAGAGGGGCGGCAACAAGAGGAGAGGGCAAAGGGGAAGAAGGGACCTCTCTCTCTTCTCATGCCTCTCTCTCTCTCTTTCTCTCTTCTCTCAATCTGATTTGTTTGCTATGCATCTATAGGTAGAGACCCTCTCTATTTATAGATGATTCTCATGACCCAATAAGTATAGGAGTCCTAACTCAAATCTGATTTGAATCAGTCAATACTCATGAAAGAAGGATTCCTACATGAGATACAATTGTCATCACATATCACAATTAATTTACACTCACTCCCTCACCCACATGGGATGCCCCAAATGAGTAAAGCTCCAGGTGTTGGATGGCCCATAATAGAGGAAAATTCCAGTGCAAGTGGGAATACTCATATCTTATCAAAAATAGATTCGATTTAAATCCGATTCGAAGCTGGTTCGAAATAATTTCGAAAGACTGTCAATCTCAAATTCTTTAAGACTTTTGTACCAAGTCTAACTTAGATTTTAGACCCAATTAAGACTAATTAATTTAAATCTAATCTAAAATTAATCAGTACTTAAATTTAATCTTTCATATGCTCCATGGATCATAGATCAAAAAGTGTTCACCTCCAGGATTGAACCTGAACCTCATGTGTAGTGCTAGCTAGACATAGTCAACTCTTCAATCTTGTTTGATCCATAACTTAATTTTTAATTAAGTTAGTCTATATGTTCAATCAAGTCAAGTACTTCTAAATTGGACATATAAATATAGGCCAATTTTTTCCTACTTTATCTAACTTGTGTGCGTGACTCCATAAGTTCAAACACTAAGTTGGTAGCACAAGAACCAATTTCTGCACTAATCGAGATACCATCTAACAATGGTTCTTGATGTCCAGATAAGTCGAATTATCATAAAGGAATATTTCAGAATCCATACACTTGGTTACGGCATAATTCATCTTTTTGACTCTGAATGCTCTAGGATGGTATCAGGTTAACTGTCAACTGAGATTGCTTCATCCGTATTGTATTTCAACCTTTCAAATCCATCTCATGGATTATCCTGGCCAAGGCTTTGCTAAATTGAAATACAGCGATATATCAATTCTAATAATCTGGAGGGATCAATCTCATCTTGATTCACACATAGACTTTGCAAGTACTTGACCGTATCTAGTAACCTTCTGTCACTGTATTAGAAATCTAGATAGTCCGACATCAAAACACAGTGAGTTACTTGCAAGTCACTATGGTGATCTCAAATCTGAAGGATACTAATATCTATGTGTTTTGCGAGCAACTCTTGACAGCAGAATACTCAGCAGGTGAGTCATTTGTTCAGTAACGATGTACCCCTACATCTCACCTGTATGCCATACCAATGTCACCACATTCTTTGGTTTAAGAGGACAACCAACCTATATGGCACATAATGACCTCCACTCGATAAACATCATCATCCTATAATGACATATCATTTGATCACGAACATGTTTAAGAACTATACGATAAATCCTCTTTTTATCGCACACTAGCATAGTTCTAAGGACTTCATCACAGTACAAGAGTTCAAGGAAGATGCAACTTTATGATGAAAAATATCAAAATAATTTTTATTCAATAATCAATAATTCATATACAACGATGAACTCAATCATAACATGATTGATTTTAGGATACAATTCTCAACAACTCTGATAAGTAGTATATTTTTATATTTATTGGAGGTATTTTTGGTAATTTATGGTGCTAACATCTTCTTAAAAATTTTAATTTCATGAATTTATTGAATTTTTTTAAAAAATAAAGTGATTTTAAAAAAAATATGAAATTAGATATATTTATAAAAAAATAGATGTTAATTTAATTGAGTAATTTAAGTACCAAAATGAAGAGAAATTCTTGAGAAATTTAATATATATTTTTTTTAATTTTTCAGGAAAAAATCGGAGCATAAACGGAGCTAAAATACCCTTAAAAAATAAAGAAAATAGCCTTCGATGTATGGTGGACCGGTCGGTCGGTCCACAGAGCCAGGGTGCGGTCCACAGGAATAGTTACGCTGTCCACAAGCGTGGTTCACAGCGAGAATAAGATCTCGGGCGCGATCCAACGGCTGCGATTCAATCCGACCTAGATCCGACGGTTCAGACTCGATGCCGACTTTGAATAGGACTCTTTTGCGTGATCCGATGGCCCAGAAGTAATCCATCACGCGATCCAACGGCTGTTATCGCTTCCGACTGTGTTAAGGACTCTTTTGCGCGATCCGACGGCCAGAACTTCATCAGAACCCAGATCGGACGGCGGACATTTGATCGACCCTGATAAGGATTATAACTCTGATTTTTGAGTAGATCTGGGCGGTCCGAAGCTGATCCGACGGTCAGAAATATTTCTAAGGAGATTTATATGATTTCTAAGGGTTTTAGGACTCCTTTTCCTACTAAAAAATCATGAAAAATTTATCTATAAATAGAGGATCCGGGAATAAGCTTTGAAAGCAGAAAAATTGAGTAGAGAGTGTAAAAAAAAATAGAAAAAAAATAAAATAGCTTTAGGGACTCAAGGAAAAGAAGGAGAAAAGTCGGTTCACTCTACGGAATACGACGAAAGACGGAGAGATCATCAACCATCTTCCCGATGAGGCTTAGCTGATCAACTTCAGATCCTTGTTACAGTTTTATTTTTTTTATTTTATTGTTCCTTTTAAATTTTTTGTACTTGAATTTCAATTTCAATTAATGCAAAATTTATTTTTCTGCACTTTAAATTTCTGTCTTTTATTTTTTTGCATGTAGATACTAGGATCTAATTAGTAGATCTTAGTGTCAATTTATTTTTATATTTTTTAAATTTTTATTATTTATTTTTATTGCAAGTAGATGCTAGGATCTAGTTAGTAGATCTTAGTATCCGATTTATTTTTCGTACTTTTAATTTTTGTTTCCGACTTAAATTACTTTCTTCAAAATTTTATTTTTTTTTTATAAAATCAAAGATTTCAAATCAAAATCCTGCTTTCTCTGTGGATTCGATCTGACTCACTACTTTCTACATATTTTTAATTTTTATTGAAGTCAGAATTTGATTGATAATCACGGTGTCTTAACGACAGCATCTTGATCCTATCAATATATAGAAAGTAGTGAGTCGGGTCGAATCCACAGAGAAAGCAGAATTTTGATTTGAAATCTTTGATTTTATAAAAAAAAAATAAAATTTTGGAGAAAGCAATTTAAGTCAGAAATAAAAATTAAAAGTGCAAAAAATAAATCGGATACTAAGATCTACTAACTAGATCCTAGCATCTACTTACAATAAAAATAAATAATAAAAATTTAAAAAGTATAAAAATAAATTAGTACTAAGATCTACTAATTAGATCCTAGCATCTACGTGCAAAAAAAATAAAAGACAGGAATTTAAAGTGCAAGAAAATAAATTTTGCATTAATTGAAGTTGAAATTCAAGTACAAGGAATTTAAAAGGAACAATAAAATAAAATAAAAATAAAACTATAACAAGGATCTGAAGTTGATCAGCTAAGCCTCGTCGGAAAGATGGTTGATGACCTCTCCGACTTTCGTCGTACTCCGTAGAGCGAACCGACTTTTCTCCTTCTTTTTCTTGGGTCCCTAAAGCTATTTTATTTTTTTTTTCTATTTTTTTCTACACTCTCTACTCAATTTTTCTGCTCTCAAAGCTTATTCTCGGACCTCCTATTTATAGATGAATTTTTCATGATTTTTTGATAGGAAAAGGAGTCCTAAAACCCTTAGAAATTGTATAAATCTCCTTAGGAATATTCCTGGCCGTCGGATCAGCTTCGGACCACCCAGATCTATTCAAAAATAAGAGTTATAATCCTTATCAGGGTCGGATCAAATGTCAGCCGTCTAATCTGGGTTCTGATGAAGTTCTGGCCATCGGATCGTGCAAAAGAGTCCTTAACACAGTCGGGAGCGATAACAGCCGTTGGATCGCATGATGGATTGCTTCTGGACCGTCGGATCGTGCAAAAGAGTCCTATTCAAAGTCGGCATCGAGTCTAAACCGTCGGATCTGGATCGGATTGAATCTCAGCCGTTGGATCACACCCAAGATCTTATTCTCGCTGTGAACTGCGCCTGTGGACCGCGTCTTGGCTCTGTGGACCGACCGACCGGTCCATCGTACATCAGAGGCTATTTTTTTTATTTTTTTAGGGTATTTTAGCTCTATTTTTGCTCCGATTTTCTTCTGAAAAATTGAAAAAAATATGCATTAAATTTTTCAAAAATTTTTCTTCATTTTGGTGCTTAAATTACATAATTAAATTAACATCCATTTTTTTTATAAATATATCTAATTTTATATTTTTTTTTAAATCACTTTATTTTTTAGAAAAATTTAATAAATTCATGAAATTAAGATTTTTAAGAAGATGTTAGCACCATAAATTACTAAAAATACCTCCAATAAATATAAAAATATACTACTTATCACATTCCCCAACTTGAACTTTGCTCGTCCTCGAGTAAAGAAAGAATTTAGAATTAAGTACCGTTTAATTAAAGTTTTGAATTTCACCAAATAATTTTTAAAAGATCATTGATATTCAGTAGAGTGTAAATGAGATATATCATTGGAGTATTAATACTAGTCAATATGAGAATTAAACTAAGAACACTAAATTTTTTCTGAACTTTTTCAAATTATCTCTACCTTTATCTCCAAATTATTAATTTTCATATGGACAAGTATATTGTTACTTCTGTCCTTCATTTATTGATTATTTTTTTTATTATTTTTTTATAACGTTGTACCGCTATTGAGTGTCTTAACCCCTTAAGCTTTCTATTTGACCCATGTAGCGAGTTTTCAGTCAATGACTCCCAAACCAGATGGCTTTAGGGCACTAGGTATAAAATATCTCTCGAACCTACTTGCTCGAATCAAACAGGCTACGAGTTAAAACCAGCTTTACAACAAAGCTTCTTTGCCCTTCATACCTTTTGACGCGAAACTCAATGCTTGCTTAGGCAAAGAGACCCGATTACTCAGCATGAAGTACTAGGAAACTTTTTTTTTTTAAATATATGAAGAAACATATAGTTACTCTACACAAATCTATAAAAATAAACTCTTCTTTGATGCTGGTAAAAAAAAAATTTAGAAATGCTCAAAGAAAACTGTTTAAGTTCTAAACTTAACTCTTTTTTGAGTTTTCTTAATACTTGATCCCTCAATATCTCACAAACTCTCTGATCTGTACATCAGAAAAATGCTTGGTTTAACTCAATTCTTAAGTATAATCAGATGCTTAAATACTAAATACTAACTTACTTGAGGACTTTAAAAATTTAAAAATTTTTATTATCCCTTCAACTTAATCGACATTATCCTCAATGGAGTAGGAAAAATGAACGATGCATGTAAAGAGAAAGAAAAGGAGAGATATCACCTGATCCATAAGTCTTTTCAAAACTGATTCTCTCCCCAACTTAGCCAATATTATTTTCAGATCCCTACAAAAGACACAAAGCAAGACTCGATTATCCTAAACAAAATATAAAAGAAAGCAAAGGCAAAAGCAGAAATTGAAAACTGGGTTGCCTCCTAGGAAGCGCTAAGTTTACCATCTTCAGCCAGACCATATGAAGATTCTCTCACCTATCCCGTGTCGAATATTGGATTGACAAATTTCAATGGTTTTGGATTGCCAATCTCAGAAAGATGGCCTATAATAAATTTCAGTAGTTTGTTGCCAATCTTAAGAAAGTATTTCACATCTCTATTTTTAATTTTAGAAAGATAATTCACAAACCCATTCACAGACCATTGTTTGTTGAGAATTTTTCCTATTTGTTCTTCTAAAATGCTCATGAATTAAGTTTTTGGGTTAGGAGTTAAGTTTGAAGTAATGGATGCTGAAAGGGTGTCTTTTGATTTTAAACATGTGTACTCAGATGTGACCAAGGATAATTTCAGTTCTGGAGGAGATAATTTTAAAGTGGAAGAACCGGCTTCTGGGGCTGAAGAAATGGAATTTTTGGTGAATATAGCTTGGGTAACTCATCCACTCTCTTCTTTTCTTCACTTAGATCAGCATCAGTACTAAGCTCAAGTTCTTCTATTGGGTTAGCTTCAGTGCTAATCTTTTCTTCTAAATTTATATTTTGGCTAACATCAATACTAGCCTCACTCACCTAGTCTTGGTATAGGTCATTAAGAATCTTTTCACTTTTAAGCTCAAAAATTGCATTGTCACTTTCAAATTGGAGATTCTTAGGTGGGACATTGCATTGATGACTTGGTCCAGGTAGTTGGTGGATGGGTGGGTCATTTCCAAAATTCGATATTGGTTCATTTGGTAATTGACCTAGTTCTCTCCTCATGGTAGATTCAGTTAATTGATCTATTTGTGCTTCTAGCCTAGCGAGAGATTGCTGTTGGGTTATGATCATTTGTTGAAGTTCGTTCAATCTATCATCAGCTAGATTAGTCTGTTGAGGAGGTGGGTATGACGACTGATTGTAATAGGATGGTTGGATAGGTTGACTAGGCTGACCACTATTATAGGCATAGTTTTGATATTGAGGCCTACTCTGAAAGTTTTGCAAAGAAAAAATTTGAGTCTGAGCCTGAGTCTGTTGGAATCTCCAAGAAAAATTAGGATGATTCCTCCAATCTTGGTTATATGTATTTAAGAATGGGTCATTGACAGGATTGGAGTAACCTTGAGCAGTTTGAACTTGTTCTTGAATGAAAGGTGGAAACTGTGCAGCCGTGAGACATTCGCTCACATGATGGGCCGAACTAGCACAGATAGAACAAATCTCCTGATAATTAGGTGGTGGTGTGTATTGTGCAGGAGATTGTTGACCTAATGCTAGGAACTGATCAAATTTCTGGGAAAGAAGGTCGACTTTATCTAATCTTTGGGCTATTAGGTTCAGATCGGCCTTAGGACTGGAGTTTGAATATTTGATCTCATAGAATGAAGGAAACATTGATGGATTATAGGTGGAAGAAATAAAATATTCTTTCATCTGCCTAGATGGTTCTTAGAATTTTAGCCATTTGATTATCATGTTTAGCATGGATCAGTCGTTCAATTTCAAAATTAGGTTCAACTAGGTCAAAAAAAATTATACCGTGCATATATTAGTGCAAACCCTATTATGTGTGTTGTTGAAAATTTTTTTTTTTTTAAGAAAGAGGAGAAAAAGAAGAGAAAAGAAAGAAAGAGAAATATTTTAAAGGTGAGATCCTTAAGAAAAATCTTAGACCTAAAGACGTAAGATGAGAAGAATTAGTTGTGGTTAAGTGTTAATTGCAATCAAGTTAGCTAATAGTTAAACCTAGACACCTACAGGTTTCTTAGACCTAACAGTTTGATGTAGAGTGGCTTAGTCTAGATACAAATTGGGTTTGTTCTCACTTTTTTCAACTAGCCAGGTAAGAGGTGAGATCGTGGGGGTCCCCCCGTTGCTTGTCTTAGACACCAATTGAATTGGCCAGGTAAGCTAACGGACCAATTAAATAACCACGAGTCCACTTAGGCAGAGCCTTTGTAACCTCTAGCCTTAGACACTAGTTTCAGGGTGAGTTTGAACTTACTTTGCACTTAACTTCACCACTCTTCTCAAACTGAACTCAATTGATCCTAGGGGTCAATGTCTACTTATTTTAGTTAGGTTTGGGTTAATGTGGGATGCTGGTTGGTTGTTTTTGGGCCAAAGAAGGGTGATGAAATCTCCACCTTACTTGTTATGGGTGTTGCCCTTAAATTGATTTGAGATGAATATGCACAACCAATTTCAAATAAGGGGTTCTATGCAACTAAATTAGATGCATGAAGCTAATAAAACTTGAAAGCTTACCTTATCTCCAGCGATCACCAAAAATAAATCTACAATGATGAATGCTCCTAAAATTAAGTTTCTACTCTTGTCATACAATTTTTATTAGATTTATGTGGATGAATTTTAAGTTAATTAAAAAAAATAGTAATTAATACTAAAAAAAATTAGTTAAAGCCAGGGTTAGGATTGATCTCACCAAGCAAAATTGAAAGCTTTCTATCTCTTTTTTGAATTTTTTTGAATTTTTTTCTGCACAAAGATAAAAAAAATAGAAAAATTAGTAAGTTAAATTTACAAGAAAATTAAAGAAATCAAACATTAAAATTGTTGCCTTCTCCGGCAACGGTGCCAAAAATTGATACGATCAAGATGCTGTCGTTAAGACACCGTGATTATCAATCAAATTTTGACTTCAATAAAAATTAAAAATATCTAGAAAGTAGTGAGTCGGATCGAATCCACAGAGAAAGCATGATTTTGATTTGAAATCTTTGATTTTACAAAAATAAAATAAAATTTTGAGAAAGTAATTTAAGTCGGAAACAAAAATTAAAAGTGCGAAAAATAAATCGGGTACTAAGATCTACTAACTAGATCCTAGCATCTACTTGCAATAAAAATAAATAATAAAAATTTAAAAAGTATAAAAATAAATTGGTACTAAGATCTACTAATTAGATCCTAGCATCTACGTGCAAAAAAATAAAAGACAGGAATTTAAGGTGCAGGAAAATAAATTTTGCATTAATTGAAGTTGAAATTCAAGTACAAAGAATTTAAAAAGAACAATAAAATAAAATAAAAATAAAACTGTAACAAAGATCTGAAGTTGATCAACCAAGCTTCGTCGGAAAGATGGTTGATGACCTCTCCATCTTCCGTCGTACTCCGTAGAGCGAACCGGCTTTTCTCCTTCTTTTTCTTGGATCCCTAAAGTTATTTTATTTTTTTTCTATTTTTTTCTACATTTCTACTGAATTTTTCTGCTCTCAAAGCTTATTCCCGGACCTCCTATTTATAGATAAATTTTTCATGATTTTTTGGTAGGAAAAGGAGTCCTAAAACCCTTAGAAATCGTATAAATCTCCTTAGGAATATTTCTGGCCATCGGATCAGCATCGGACCGCCCAGATCTGCTCAAAAATCAAAGTTATAATCCTTATCAGGGTCGGATCAAATGTCAGCCGTCCGATCTAGATTCTGATGAAGTTCTGACCGTCGGATCGCGCAAAAGAGTCCTTAACACAGTCGGGAGCGATAACAGCCGTTGGATCGCGTGATGGATTGCTTCTGGGCCGTCGGATCGCGCAAAAGAGTCCTACTCAAAGTCGGCATCGAGTCTGAACCATCGGATCTGGGTCGGATTGAATCTCAATCGTTGGATCGTGCCCAAGATCTTATTCTCGCTGTGAACCGCGCCTATGGACCGCGTAACTATTCCTGTGGATCGTACCCTGGCTCTGTGGATCGACCGACCGGTCCACCGTACACCAGAGGCTATTTTTTTATTTTTTTAGGATATTTTAGCTCTGTTTTTGCTCCGATTTTCTCCTGAAAAATTGAAAAAAATATGCATTAAATTTCTCAAAAATTTTTCTTCATTTTGATGCTTAAATTACTCAATTAAATTAACATCTATTTTTTTATAAATATATCTAATTTCATATTTTTTTCAAAATCACTTTATTTTTTAGAAAAATTCAATAAATTCATGAAATTAGGATTTTTAAGAAGATGTTAGCACCATAAATTATCAAAAATACCTCCAATAAATATAAAAATATACTACTTATCAAATTTCTACTTAGACTAAAGCCAATCGGGACATTATCTTATACCTATCTTTTATTCGAAATCATCGAACTCTTTGATCCTTTAGTGAAGGGGTCGGGTAGATTCTCCTTTCTATCGATCATCTGAAGTTCAACGTTACCACAGTTCACGATCTCTCACACCAGGTGATAGTGACGCAGAACATGCTTGGTGCAATGGTGCGACTTAGGTTCTTTCACCTGAGCTATAGCACTGGAGCTGTCATAGTACAGCAATACAGGGCCATCAATGGAAGGTGTAACTCCCAGCTCGCTGATAAACTTCCGCAACCACACTGCCTCCTTTGCAGCATCCAATGCAGCAATGTATTCCACTTCGCATACAGAATCGGTCACAGTATGTTACTTGGAACTCTTCTAGCAAATAGCTCCTCCATTTAGAGTAAATACGTAGCCCAACACGCTTCTGCTATCATCATAATCTGACTAAAAATTGAAATTAGTATATCTCACAAATTTCAGGTCAATATCTCCATAAATAAGCCATTGATCTTTAGTATTTCTCAAATACTTAAGAATTACTTTCACAATCTTTCAATACTTTTCATCCGGATCAGATTGGTACCCACTCACTACCCCTAGTGAATAGGCCACATCCAGTCTCGTACATGTCATAGCGTACATGATAGATCCCACTATCGAAGCATATGGTATTCTACTCATGTACTCTCTCTCTCCTCAGGAGTTGTCGGACAATCCTTCTTGGAAAGAGTAATTCCATGGCCTATCGAAAAATAGTCTTTCTTGAAATTATCCATATTGAACCGCTTCAACAGGATGTCGATGTACGTGGTTTAGGACAATCCAAGCAACCTTTTAGATCTATCCCTATAAATCTTTATCCTAAAGATATAGGATGCTTCTCCTAAGTCCTTCATAGAGAACTGTGATGATAACCACAGCTTCACACTCTGTAAAGTCGGGATGTCATTTCTTAGTGACAGTATGTCATCCACATACAGCACAAAAAAAATGACTACAGAATCGGAAGCCCACTTATAGATGTAAAGCTTTTCTCCGTTCCTAACGTAGCCAAATATTTTGATCACCTTATCTAAATACATGTTCCAACTCTTAGATGTTTGCTTAAGTCCATAAATAGATCTTTTCAGCTTGCACATTTTCGACTCATCTGTGGATGTAAACCCTTCAGGTTGTATCATATACACCTCTTCTTTCAGCTCTCCATTAAGAAAGTGATTTTGATATCCATCACTAGATCTCATAATCTGTGTGCAGCAATAGCAAGTATAATCTGGATAGATTTGAGCATTGCCACAGGAGAGAACGTCTCATCATAGTCAATACCATAACACTGATGATAACCCTTGGCAACTAGACAGGCTTTATAGATCTCTATCTTTCCGTCTGCTCTTCTTTTTCTCTTGAAAATTTATTTACATCCTATGGATTTTATCCCTTCAGGTGGATCAATTAGTGTCCATACACCATTGATCTCCATAGACTCCATCTCGAATTTCATGGCCTCAAGCCATTTTTGGGAGTCGGACCTTTGCATGGCCTCCATATAGGTGATCGGATCTTCATCGTTCTCATCAAGTTTGATAGGATCACCGTCCCAGACTAAAAAATCGTAGTATCTATCTGATTGATGCGGTACTCTATCGGATCTCCTTAATGATGCCTCTACTGGCTCTGGATTCGATTCACCAATCAAATCTAATTCTATATGTGTTGGACCTTCTATCTCATGAACTTCATCAAATTCAATTTTACAAATATTAGCTCCTTCACCAAAGAACTCTTTTTTCAAAAAGACTATCCAGCTGCTGACAAACACTTTTTATTCTGCAGCGAGGTCGAAATAGTATCCTTTAGCTTCTTTTAGGTACCCTACAAATAAGCATTTGTCGGACTTCAGTCCAAGCTTATCTGTCTTTAAATGCTTGACATAAACTGGACACCTCCAGATCCTAAGGTGTAAGAGCACCGACTTACATCTAGTCCATATCTTATATGGAGTTTTATCAACAGACTTGGGGGGCATCTTATTCAGAATATAGCAGGCAATTTCTAGAGCATATCTCCAAAAAGAGATTGGCAAACTCGCAAAGCCCATCATGGATCTGACCATGTCTAATAAGGTTCGATTTCTTCTCTCCGACACTCCGTTATGTTGCGGTGTTTCAGGAAGGTTCCACTGTGAGAGAATCTCATTCTCTTCCAGATATGTTAGGAACTCACTGGTGAGGTATTCACCTCCTCGATTTGACTAAAGGATCTTAATACTCTTCTCAGTTTGTTTCTCTACTTCAGCACGAAATCGTTTGAATATTTCAAATGATTTTGACTTATGCTTCATAAGATAGACATATCCATACCTTGATAAATCATCTATAAATATAATAAAGCAGTAGTATTCTCCTCTGGCACTTATGTTCATAGACCCGCATACATCAGTATTTATTAGACTTAGGACATCGCTGGCTCTTTCATATTTTTTCTTAAAGGTAACTTAGTCATCTTAGCAAGTAGACAGGACTCACAGGCAGACAATGATTCACAATCATTTATCTCAAAGACATGTTTCTTGATCAACCTGTCAATCCTATTCTTATTCACATGACCAAATCTACAATGCCAAAGATAGGATTCACTGACATTATCTAATTTAGGACACTTACTGGATGTGTACATTATATTAACAGACCGTGATATTATGTATATGTCATGTTTTAATTATCTACGCATAATTGTAGTATCATTCATAATGATATTACGAAAATCATCTTTTATTATAAACTTGTAACCAAGTTTGGCCAAAAGATCTACAGAGATGACATTCATAAAAAAGGAGAGACAATAATGATAATCATTTAGCATGACACTACTGGACTCGAAGACAAGCTGTAAAGTTTCTAAGGCCATAACTGGAATAAGACTTCCATCTCCAACGTTAAAGAATCGCTCGTTCTCTTGAAACTTCCTACTTATCTGCAGTCTCTGCAATAAATTGTATATATTGATAGAACTTTCGGTATCCAATACCCAGATAGTAGTATCACAAACAGAGAAATTACAAGGTGTTATCATATAAGTACCTTGTGAAGCAACTGCTTGCTTTTTTCTCTTGTTTTTAAGTCTGTTTGGGTCACGGGTGGCTATATAAGCAAGATAATTTTTTTTTCAATAACCCAGCTTCTTATAGAAGAAGCACTCTACTTGACTCTTATCAACTTTTGATAGTTTGCTCTGCTTGAGATCAACGGCACGAAATTTCTACACCTTTTTCTTCTTTTCTCTCCTAGAAGATCGATGCCCTACAGATGAATCTCCCACTAAATTCACGAGCTCCTTCTGGAGCTGGTGATCCTTCTCAAAAGTCTGCAGTAATCCCAACAAATCATGATAGTTTATCACAGGCTTCGTCATTCTATAATGACTGAGAAAGGATAAGTAAGATTTTGATAGCGAATTTAGAATAGCATTCTTGCCAAACTGTACATGCAACGAAAATCCAAGTTTGCTAAAGCATTCAATCTGCTCAATCATGTACAATACATGATCGATGACTGAAGTCTTCCCTTACATACAGACATTGAACACTATATAGGAGATTTTGTATCTCTCTGCATCCTCAGGAGTGTCGAAGGACTCATTCAACATTTGAATGATCTCCTCTGACTGCGCATCCTCGAACTTACGACTAAGTTCATAATTCATGGTTGCCTTCATCATGCAATGTACAGTCATGTGGTCATTGAGCCACTTCATGTAAGTGTCTCTCACGGCACGAAGAGCATTGACTGCAGGTTCTTCAGGTGCCTGATCCGTAAGGACGTACAAAATTCTCTCATGCTCCAAGATGATCTTCAACTTTCGATACCAGCTATCGAAGTTGGGTCCAGTGAACTTGTTACTGTCCAATAGCGTATGAAGGGATAGTGTGTAGCCATAACTGAAAGAAAAAAATATTAGTCTATTAGTATATGAATTATTTTTGATCCTGAAGATATGGACTTTAGTCTAAAGGTTCTCCCACTATTTTTATGAATTGGTAATCTCTACCTATAACTCAAGAAATTACACTAATTTTTTAGCGGGTACTAGAATCCACACGGATTGCATTCGAGCTCGAGTGCGGTTCGACCAACCCTAGCTCATCCATGGGTAGGTTCATAACCAATTATTTCTTCAAACAACTTCTAGCAATAAGTTTTGCTCCAGACTTTCCTTCAGCAAGCGTGTGGTGCCTCTACTAAAAATCTCGATTAGGTCCAACTATTAACATGACACACCAAGTGCATCCAACAAATGGATGTCCAGACCCGAGTGTGGCTCGGCCAATCTGAGCGTTGATCTGAAGGTACATCATGATGGTCATATGATGAATGACAATTTCAATATGTAATAGACACCAGGCATGTAGCACCTCCAATACTTATTTGAAATATTGGATTCATTATCATTCACCTTAATGGGAGGCAATGATTAAGTTATCTCATAACTTTATTACTTTATGAATCTAATAATTTAGAAGATTTGATTTATTAATCTAAGAATAAGAGAAGAAATCGACCTACAAGCTGCAAATTCTCCCACCGACTTCATCAAGTCATGTAAAAGATTAGACACAAGCTAATCTAAAGACATCTAAAT
This sequence comes from Elaeis guineensis, assembly GCF_000442705.2. Classification (NCBI taxonomy): domain Eukaryota; kingdom Viridiplantae; phylum Streptophyta; class Magnoliopsida; order Arecales; family Arecaceae; genus Elaeis; species Elaeis guineensis. The sequence continues at coordinate 29,743,718 of NC_025997.2, read as the reverse complement.
CAGTTACACTGATTCACCTTAATGGCATGGGTCTGCACGAATTGACTAGTGACCTAATCAAAACATAATCTATTATATTGGCCAGATAAGTGAGATCAGTGGGAGGGATATGTCCTTAACTCACCGTAGATGCATCTAGGTGAATAGCTCCCAATTAAAAATTACTTGATTGAATCTGCCAAACTTATCTTAGACACCAACTGATTAATTAGTTTCAATTTGGTTTATCAGAAGATTCGGGCTCAACCACGGAGCCATGATCATGATCCATTTATTAGGGTCAAATGCATAGATTTGATCAAACTATAACTATTAAGATTAATTTAGAGAAATACTGATCTGATTTAATTCAACACTTGATTAGATTTAATCAATTTTTCTATATAGTCCATATGTATTTCTAACCCTAGGTCTAACACATTAGAAGGACATGATTCATGCTAACCCTTTGCCCATCGTGTTATGTGGTGTCTTAATGATCTTTAATTCTCAAATCTAAATTATTCAAAAACTGTTGCCCAGCTATGCAACCCAAGAGGGGGGGTGAATTGAGTTTGTAAAAATTTTGAACTTAACTAATGGCTTATGAAAAATGTTTGTCAATAGCTAAATGAATGAGGAGAATAAACTTAATTCAAGATTAATTGCCAAAAGCAAGAATGCAAGGAAATAATGAAGAGTTAGAGAGAAGCAATTATGCACACCACAAATAAGAAGATTTATAGTGGTTCGGTGCCAACCTTGCACCTACATCCACTCCCCAAGCTCCTACTTGAGAATTTCAATCCACTAAACTTGTATTCAACCCGAATACAAACGTCGAAAACTCTGACACTAGCTATCCCAAGCTAGTCCACTTGTTTCTCGGGTACAAGCCAACCCAATACACTCCGATTCTAGGTTCGGATCAACCTTCCCTTATTTTGGAACCCCTCCAAAATAAAAACAATCACTCAAACTGAGTAAAATAATTTATAGCACAAATAAGTACAAGAAAAGCTCCTTTAATGAGCGAATATAACTTTAAATACACTTTACTCAAGAGAAGAAGCCCCTTTTTGGATTTTCTCAAGGTGGATGGAGAATTGATTGAGCGCTTGAGGAGTTGGTAAGCTTGGATTGATGGCTTCTTGAAAGCTTTAAATGAGCTCTTGATTAGGCCTGAAAAGTTGGCTTGAGAAACCCTTTTTCAAATTCTCTCTTTTGAATGCTCTTGAATGCTCTCTTGAATGCTCTTCTTTTTCTCTTTCAATCTCTTACTTGTTTCCCACCTTTTGAATCCTTTTATAGCTTTAAGAAATAGAGAAAAATATTCTAGGCTGAAAAAGAGCCGTTAGACCACATTAAATGAGCATTAAAAGCACTTAAAATGGGTTAAAAACTAGCCGTTGTGGAGAAATCCCGTCACAGGGGTCGACTCATGAGTCGACTCATGCCTCAGGGGTCGACTCATGAGTCGACCTCTGTTGAAGAATACCAGAAAACAGGGTTCTGTAATTTTTGGCCTAAAACTGCAGGGGTCGACTCATGAGTCGACTCATGCCTTGAGGGTCGACTCATGGGTCGACTCACAGGTTGTGCCAAGCCAAAAATTCTGCGTGCCAAACAGCTCATTGTGCCATAAGCTGACTCAATGGGTCGACTCATGGATTTCAAACATGCATAACTTCCAAAATACAAGTCCAAAAATAATGAAATTTTCGCCAATAGATCACAAATCTTTTATTCTACCATTTGATACTATCAAATCAGGGTTTTGATAAAATTATGATTTTACCCCTGAAGAGCAAAAAGACTTTTTCAAATAAAAATTATTGGTACCCCTTCAACTGCTTTGTAATCATCAAAATCAATCTAGGGAGCAACAAAAACTTAATTCATAATTAAGTGTGTGAAACGTGTGTTTCAATCTGTAAAACTATTCTACAAAAATTTCAGATAAAGCATATCATATATTTCAACATATAAAAATAAATTTTTATAATATGTTTAATAATTAAATATGCATAGGTATGATCTAAACTTCATACATACATCTCATGTATCATGACAACCTTTAGATCAATACCGATTACATCATATGCAATATACAATTTAGATCTAAAATAATTTTATATCTAAATTTTATCATATTATAATGAATCATAAATCACTTTAGATCTAATCTAAATATATTTATAATCAAAATAATATATAAAAATCTGTTTGCTTTTCTTCTTCATAAAATCAGATCACAATAATACCCCTACATGTCATAAGAAAATACATCGAATAGGCAAAAGAGAGATTAATCTCTTCAATCTCCTATAACCGAATGATCTGGTGATCTCATCAATCTGAGTACTGAGCTACTAAGATCTGAAATTTAATTTCATATATAATTACATCAACATATAATTATTGATAAAACTATTTTATGTCATGAATATATCCTTGATCTTATCAATTATATTCTTCATCTAATCTAATTAGATTTAATATATCATATATATCATATCAGATCTGAAATACATCTTATACTGATTATAAAATATCAATTTTAAATTTGATATCATATAGAAAATTAATTAGATGCAAATATGAATGCATAAGGAATAAATTTTTGATAAAATCTGTTTTCCCGCAGTGCTGAATTCTAATAGGATTCAGATCTAAATATTCATCAAAATAGATTCAATTTAAATCTAAAATAAATCTCACTTTATAAGAGAAATAATAATATTAAAATTTTATTAAAATAAATTTAAAATAAATTTTAATTCATATTGTTATTCCATCAAAAATTCAACAACAGCAGAATTTTGTTATAACAGACTTATAACAACCTCAATCAATCATTGATTAGGCATCTCTAATCCAATCAAAATCAGATAAAAATTTTATATAAATAAATTTAAATTAGATTTAATGTCACATAAAAAATTTTAATTATATCTTATATAATTAATCCTAAAAAAATTTATTATGCATGCATATATTTCAGGCCTGCTCTGATACCAATTAAAGGGAAAGAAACTGTTTCTCCTCAAAAGGCCCAGGTTGCATCTAAAAATTTTTTTATTTATCTATATGATTAAGAATCAAATTCTTACTTGATTAGCAGTAGAATCAAAGATCAAATCTTAAATTATCTGATATAAACCTTCACGGAGATCTGGATGTACAAACTCTCTACTTCGTATGCACGTCAGATGCCACAGGAAAGCAAGATGAACTCCAATCCAATTACCTTCGCAATCCAATCAAATGAGAGAGGAGATATACTGGTATGACACCTCACACCAACAGGTGGGATGCCCAAGATGGATCCACGCCCAAGAAAAGAGGGGTGGCAATAAGAGGAGATGGCAAAGGAGAAGAAGGGACCTCTCTCTCTTCTCATGCCTCTCTCTTTTTCTCTCTTCTCTCAATTTGATTTGTTTGCTATGCATCTATAGGTAGAGACCCTCTCTATTTATAGATGATTCTCATGACCCAATAAGTATAAAAGTTCTAACTCAAATCTGATTTGAATCAGTCCAATACTCATGAAAGAAAGATTCCTACATGAGATACAATTGACATCACAGATGACAATCAATTTGCATCCACTCCCTCACCCACATGGGATGCCCCAAATGAGCAAAGCTCTAGGTGTTGGTCGGCCCATAATAGAGGGGAATCCCAATGCAAGTGAGAATACTCATATCTCATCAAAAAATGAGTCTGATTCGAATCCGATTTGAAGCTGGTTCGAAATAATTTTGAAAGGCTGTCAATCCCAAACTCTTTAAGATTTTTGTACCAAGTCTAACTTAGATTTTAGATCCAATTAAGACTAATTAATTTAGATCTAATCTAAAATTAGTTAGCACTTAAATTCAATCTTTCATATGCTCCATGGATCATAGATCAGAAACTGTTCACCTCTAGGATCGAACCTGAACCTCATGTATAGTACTAGCTAGACATAGTCAACTCTTCAATTTCGTTTAATCCATAACTTAATTCTCAATAAAGTTAGCTTATATGTTCAATTAAGTCAAGTACTTTCAAATTAAACATATAAATATAGGCCAATTCCTTCCTACTTTGTCTGACTTGTATGCGTGACTCCATAGGTTCAAACACTAAGCCAGTAGTACAGAAACCAATTCCTGTACTAATCGAGATATCATCTAATAATAGTTCTTGATGTCTAGATAGATCGAAGTATCGTAAAAGAATATTTCAGAACCCATACACATGATTACTACATAACTCATCCTTTTGATCCTGAATGCTCTAGGATGGTCTCAGGTTAACTGTCAATCGAGATTGCTTCATCCGCATTGTATTTCAACCTTTCAAATCTATCTCATGGATTATCCTGGCCAAGGCTTTGCTAAATTGAAATATAGTGATACATCAACTTCAATAATCTGGAGAGGTCAATCCCATCTTGATTCTCACACAGACTTCGTAAGTACTTGACTATATCCAGTAGCCTTCCATCACTGTATTAGAAATCCAGATAGTCCGACACCAAAGCATAGTAAGTTGCTTGCAAGTTATTATGGTGATCTCATATCTGAAGGACACTTATACCCATGTGTTTCGTGAGCAACTTTTGACAGCAAAATGCTCTACAGATGAGTCACTTGTTTAGTGACAATGTACCCTTACATCTCATCTGTATGCTATACCAGTGTCACCTCACTCTTTGGTTAAGAGGACAATCAATCCATATAACATATAATGACCTACACTCGATAAACGTCATCATCC